>NC_132863.1:2169375-2479285 GCF_048164855.1 Canis lupus baileyi | reverse complement strand
ATCTGGGCCCTTCCTCTGGCTGGCTGGCTGGCTGTGCGGGACCTGTGGGAGCCCAGTGCCTGCACCAAGAAGTGTGCACTGCAGTGGCTCCTCCAGATTTCATGCTCTCCCTTTGTAAAAGGGTAAATCTGTAGCCCCAAGCGTCAGATCAAAGAATTGTCCTTCTTAGTCATCCCACTTCTTAAACATAAAAGCTTGGGTGAACACAAAATTCCCTTCTCATGGGTAGAGGGACTTTGGGAAGCCATTCAGACAGAGGAAAATCACTCAGTAGGCATTTATATTTCTTTCAAATAAAGAGCTTGGCCGCAGTGTTATCATAATGAAATATTTTACCTTTAAATAATTGTAATTTAACATTATATAGTCTCATTCATTTGGGGAATATAAAAAATAGTGAAAGGGGAGGGAGAAAAAATGAGTGGGAAATATCAGAAAGGGAGACAGAACATGAGAGACTCCTAACTCTGGGAAATGAACTAGGGGTGGTGGAAGGGGAGGTGGGTGGGGGGTGGAGGTGACTGGGTGACAGGCACTGAGGGGGGCACTTGATGGGATGAGCACTGGGTGTTATTCTATATGTTGGCAAATTGAACACCAATAAAAAATAAATTTATTTTAAAAAAAGGAAAAAAATTGTAATTTAACTAAATTTCAGTAATTATTTTAAAATAGTATTTTATTGTGAGGGTACCTGGGTGGCTAAGTCAGTTAAATATCTGCCTTGGGTTCAGATCATGATCCCAGGGTCCTGGGATGTAGCCCCACATTGGGCTCCCTGCTCAGCAGGGAGCCTGCTTCTCTCTCTCCTTCTGCTGCTCCCCCTGCTCTCTCTCTCTCTCTCTCTCTCTCTCTGTCTCTCACACACACACACTCACACACACACACACACACACACACACACAAATACAATCTTTTTAAAAAGAGCATTTTATTGTGTAATGAGTGGCATCTCCTTAACTCCAAATATACAGGGCTACTATGTAGCCAGGCTCATGGTAGGATCAGAGTCCTGAGTATGAGGGAAACAAGTGGGTGAATGAATGGATTAGATTTTCATAAATGGGGGAGCCAAGGATGTGGGGTCATGAAAGCAGCATGGGAGGACCATGAAGACACCAAGCTGTCCCTTCACCTGTCCATGACAAAGGGAGGCCATGAGAAGGCCATAGAGAGGTCATGGGCAGGAGGTGGGTAGGGAGACTTAGGGAGGTTGTATGGGGGCCATGGGGGCTCATGCAGGGGATAGGAAGTTGTAGGGAGCCATGGTCCTGGCAGGTCTCTTCTGAATGGTGCTATAGCCACACATGGGTAGCTGCTGGTCAGCAGGTAACCATCAGGTTTCAGGTGGGGTGCCAAGCAGGGGAGGGCCAGGCCACTGGGATGGCAGGTCTCTCTACACCTGTCATCACCACCTCGCATGGTGACCACTCTCAAGAGACCTTGCTGCCTCATTTTTGCCTCACAGATTGCAGGCAATTCCCCCCCTGGACAATGCTGACCCGGAGTCATGCAGGAAAGGGGTCTGAGGAAGCAGTCTCTAGCTTAGACGAGTTGATATGTGTCATGCATCCCAGAAGAGACTCACTGTACTACCGGCCAGTACTTCAAGTGAGACGTCTTTCAACTGGAGTCATATTTCCATAAAGTCAAATGTTGTGACTCACAAGGTGCCTGTTACAGGCCAAATCATGTTCTCTCCCAAGTCTACATGTGCTATGTTGAAGTGCTAACCCCAATACCTCAGAATGTGACCTTGTTTGGAGACAGGGTCTTTACAGAGGTAATCAAATGAGAATGAGGTCACTAGGGTGGGACTAATTCAATATGACTGGTAAGAAGAGATTGAGTAGTTGGTGATGTCACTGAAATGGTGATGTGGGAGACCCCAGCCTCTGTCCTCAACAAAGATCAACAATGAAACAGAAACAGCTCTGGGAGTGCTCCAGAGTCCACTTAAGAGACTTCAGCAACAGTGGAACAAAAAACCCTGAGAATAACTACACAAGAAGAGAAGGAAGACAGCTTCGCTTGCCTGCATCAGTCCGTCCCCTGAGTAGGGACCATGGTGTGTCATGAGAGGGAACTTGCCAGCTGGAAAGTGTTTCCCTCAGTTAGAAAGGAGAAACAGGGTGAGGGACCCCTTTCAGGGCACCACACCACATGGATGCCCCACTTTGATTTCACCGAACCCAGACAAGCAAAGCTAAAATGCAGTGACAGTGACTGTGATTCCCAGTGACCTGCTCTGCAGGCAAACCCAGCGATTTCACCAGTGAGGAAACTAACAACAGCACAGCCACTGCAGACTCCCTGCGCATTTCACCTGCCTTTGTTCCACAGGTCTTCACATTTGCTGATGCCAGCCAGCCACCTGAGTCTCTCCCTGCTCCCTCCCCAGCCCCACCAGAGCCCTCCAACCACATGGCAGCCAGCCTGGGCCATGGGCCACTGTAGAGTGTAAGTGCAAGATGCCACCATAGTCCCCCACCGCAGACTCCCACTGCTGTGTGCACTCCAGGCTAGCCTTTCTAGCTGTGCATTGCACCCTACCAGCTTGACACCCATTACCAGCTGCACCAGGGGTGCAGACATGGAGACTATGCAGACATGGGAGAACATGCCAACAGCCAGGGCCCCTGCAACTAGCTGCCAGTAAGCTTATATTTCGCCTTGGACCTTGCTACCCGGCCTGGTCCCCAAGACTGCCTATGTGCCTGCACCTTGCACCTGCCACTGTATAGGTACCTGCAACAGGCATTTGTGGCTGAGCATGTGCACACCACCAGCTCCAGCCACCACCATTGCCTGCTCTGGTCCTTAGCCACTGGACCCAGAGGTATAGCTTAGGACTTCAACTGGGCTTGTAGTCACTTTACAATGCTTGCCAAGGACCACCTGGTTTTAGTGCTATGGATCCTAGTGCCTGGGCTGGAGAAATCATGCAGCACCAGGCTCAGTACTGTCACAAACCCCTACATTTGGCACCCTGCACTGCTATACCCAGTGTCACAGCACACACCAAAGTAGGTCCATAAAATCTATAAGAAGTGATTGCTTCCTCAAATGTATAGACACAAGTCTACAGGGATCATTGGAGAATCAGAGAAAAAAAATACAGTAAGCCTCCCATCACTGCCCTGAAGAAATGGAGTTCGAAATTTGCAGGACAAAGAATTCAAAACAATTGTTCTGAAGATGTTCAGACAACTTCAGAGAACACATATAAAAAATTTAACATATAAAAAAAAAAAAATTTAACATATAAAAGAACCAAACAGGATTTTGCATGCAATTACTGAAATAAAAAAATCACAGAGCTTCAATACCAAACTTAACCAAACAGATGAAAAAAATAAGTAAGCTAAAAGACAATCCATTGAAACAACAAGAAGTTAATTATTAAAGTGAAAATAAAAAAAAATAAAAAATAAAAAAAATAAAAAATAAAAAATAAAAAAATTAAAGTGAAAATATATGAAAATACGTGGCACACTGGCAAAGGCAGCCTGTGGCCAGATTCAGAGTGCCCAAATACTGTAATATGGTGATGTGCTATTTAACTCTAGCATGAAGTTGAGTTCAAGGACAAAAGTATTAAAAAATAACTATGGCCACAAAAATTTGCTAGTGAATATACAGTATAAAAACAGGTAACTTGTGACATCAAAAACATAAAACTAGGGCGTAAAAGGGTGGAGTTTTTGTATGAGATCCAGGTTCATAATCAGTGTGATATTGACTGCGATATCTTTAAGATGTTATATATAAACCTCAATGGTTATATGGTGATTGCAAAGCCACAACCTACAAAAGGTCCACAAAAGAAAAAGAGAAGGAAATCAAAGCATATCACTGAAAAAAAAAAAAATCAACACTCAAAAGGAAGCAGCAAGAGAAGAATGGAACAAGGGAAATATGAAACAAGAAAACAACGACTAAAATTGTATTAACAAGTCCTTACATACTAGTAATTACTATAAATGTAAATAAATTGTATTCTCCAATCAAAAGCCATAAAGTGGCTAGAGAGATAAACAAACAAAAAGATCCAATAACATGCTGCTGAGTCACTAAAGACTCCCTCTGGCTTTAAGGACACACATAGGCTCAAAGTGCAGAGATGGAGAAAGATATTCCTTGCAAATAAAACCAAAATTGAGCAAGGGCTGCTATATTTATATCAGGTAAAATAGCCTTTAAGCCAAAAGCTATAACAAGACACAAAGAAGGTAATTTTTTTTTTTTTTTTTTTTTTTACGATAGTCACAGAGAGAGAGAGAGAGAGAGAGAGGCAGAGACACAGGCAGAGGGAGAAGCAGGCTCCATGCACCAGGGAGACCGATGTGGGATTCGATCCTGGGTCTCCAGGATCGTGCCCTGGGCCAAAGGCAGGCGCCAAACCGCTGCGCCACCCAGGGATCCCAAGAAGGTAATTATATAATGACAAAGAGGTCAATAAATGAAAAAGATATGTCATAAATATATATACACATACAACATTGGAACACCTAAATATATTGAACAAATGCTAATGTGTTTGAAGGTACAAACAGCAAAAAATATACTAACAGAAGTGGACTTCAGTAGGCTACTTTCAACAGTGGATAGATCATCCAGATGGAAAATCAACTAGGAAATGTTGGACTTGAACAATACTTTAGACCAATGGACCTAACAGACGTTCAGAGGACACACTATCCAACAGCAGCAGACTGTATGTTCTTTTCCACCACACACAGAACATTCTCCAGGATGGATCATATGTAGGTCACAAAACAAGTCTTAGCAAATTTTAGAAGACTGAAATCACACCACGTATTGTTTCTGACCACAATGTTATGAAACAGGAAATCAAAAACAAAAGGAAAGTTGGAAAATTCACAAATATGTGGAAATTAAGTAACACAGTCTTGAACAATTAATAGGTCAAAGAAGAAAACGAAAGGAAAATAAAAAATATCTTGGGACAAACAAAAAAAATGGAAACAAAACTTATCAAAAATCTATGGAAAGCAAAAAAAAAAATCTATGGAAAGCTACAAAAGCAGTTCTAAGAGGCAAGTTTATAGTGATAAACACCTACATTAAGAAAAAAGAAAGATCTTGAATAAACAACCTAACTATACACATCAGGGAAGTGGGAAAGTAACAAATTTGAGACCAGTTAGCAGAAGTTAGGAAATAATAAAGATCAGAGCAGAAACAAATGAAGTAGAGAACAGAAAAAATAATTTAAAATATTAATAAAACTGAGAGCCAGCTTTTTGAGAAGATGGAATTAACAAATCTTTAGCTAAAGACTCAAATAAATAAAATCAGAAATGAAAGAGGAAACATGACAACTGATAACCATAGAAATACAGAAGGTCATAAGAGACTGCTATGAACAATTATATTCTAGCAAATGGGATGATCTAGAAGAAATGGATAAATTTCTAGAAACAGGAAATCTACCAAGACTGAATCAGAAGGAATGAAAATCTGAACAGACCAATAACAAGTCAGGAGAATAAAAATAACCTCCCAACAAAGAAAAGCCCAGGGCCATATGGTCTCACTGGTGAATTCTACTAACCATTTAAAGAAGAATGAATGCCAATTCTTTTCAGACTCTCCCAAGAAATTGAAGAGGAAGGAACAGTCTCAAGCTCATTTCAGAGGGCTGGCCTTACCCTGCTAAGCCACCTAGGACACAAGAAAAGAGAACTACAGACCAGTATCCCTAATGAATTCAGACCCAAAAATTCTCAGCAAAAGAAATTAGCAAACCAAATTCAACCGCAAATTAAAAAGATAATACAGTGTGGTCAAGTGAGATTCATCCCTGGGATACAAGTACAGGTCAATGTATGCAAATCAATCAGTGTGACACATACATATGCACATTGAAATATCGGCAGCCTCAAAAAAGAAGGAAATCCTGCCATTTGCAACAGAATGGATGAACCATGAAGGCTGAGTGAAGTAAGGCAGAGAAAGACAAATACTAATAATATCACTTACAAATGGAATCAAAGAAGCCAAACACATTGAAAGCAAGAATAGAATGGTGATTGCCAGGGACTGAGGGGGTGGGGAAAATGAGGAGATATTGGTCAAAGAGTACAAGCTTCCAGTTACTAAATGAATCAATTCTGGGGATGTAATGTACAGCATGATGACTAAAGTTAATAATACTGTGCTATATACTTGAAAGTTGTTAAGAGAATAAATCTTGATTTTTTTCACCACACACACACACACACACACACACACACGCACGCAAAATGATAACTGTGGGATATGATGGAAGCATTAGCTAATGCTATTGTGATAATCATTTTGCAATATTTAAGGGCATCAAGTCAACATGCCATTCATCTTAAACATACACAATGTTATACATCAATTATTTTTTTAGTGATTGATTTATTTATTTGAGTGGGGAGAGGCCAAGGGAGACAGAATCTCATCCCTGCCAAGGGTGGAGCCCAACTTGGGGCTGTATCTCTCAACCCTGAGATCACCACCTGGGCTGAAATCATGAGTCACATATGTTTAACCAACTGAGCCACCCAGGTGTCCCCTTATACATCAATTAAATCTCAATAAAACTGGGTGGGGGGGGGCAAAACAATTTTTTTTTTAGAAAAAAATTTTTTAAAGAGGAGATTAGGACACACCCGCACAGTGGGAAGACCATGTGAAAACAGTGAGAGAAAAGACAACCACCAGGAAGCCAAGGAGGAGGTTTCAGAAGAAGGCCATCCTGCCAGCACCTTCACCTTTGACCTTCTAGCTTCCAGAATCGTGAGCACCCAATTTCTGCTGTCTAAATCATCCCAGACTTTGCCATGGCAGCCACGGGCAGACTAACCTGCCACCCAAACTAAAGCCTCATCCTGTCAGGCCAGGTTCCTCACCTGTAAAATGGAAATAATCCCAAAATCCACCTACAACAGAAATGTTGTAAAGAATTTTGTAGGGCAGCCTGGGTGGCTCAGAGGTTTAGTGCTGCCTTCAGCCCGGGGTGTGATCCTGGAGACCTGGGATCAAGTCCCATGTCAGGCTCCCTGTGTGGAGCCTGCTTCTTCCTCTGCCTCTGTGTGTGTGTGTGTCTCATGAATAAATAAATAAATAAATCTTTAAAAAAAAGAATTCTGTAAAATATGTGTAAAGACATACACAAATGGAAGTAGCTATTATTTAAGACAGTAAAAAGTTAACAGTTAAAGTTAACTTAGAATCTTGAAAGACAGTTTTCAGTTCCAAACATCAATTTGTCTTTCTTTAAAAAGAAAAAAAGTCTTGCAACTTGGGAGCTGCTGCCAGTCACAAATCCTGATGGTGCATAATGATACGTTTGCAATCGTTTTATACAGCTCTTTAAAATGAAATACCATCTGATCTGATGTCCAGATCACAGGGTTCGTTCCTAAGCAACAATCACAGGCTTGCAGAAATACTGACAAGAGCAGAAAGCTTTGAAACGGGGTCTCAAATATGTCAGTGGGGTTGTGGTTGATGAGCCATAGCTGGATGTGTCTGCATCCTTCAGCACTGCATTCTCTCCCTTGGGGACACCTTCTCTTCTTCAGGGAGGCAGTGGGTGGCCAAGGCAGACCTCCAGCCCTGATAACTCCAACAGGAAAGTCATCCCACGTCCCCTGGGGCCACTCCACATACCCAACCTTTAGACCCAACTCGGCCCTCTAGCTCCTATTCCCAAACCACCAAGGTTTCAAACACCACACTCTCATTCTGGGCCAGGAATGTCAGCTCCATGGTGTCACCTCAGGATGCCTGACCTCCAGTTTGCAGAAGTCCGTGTTCTCAACACCCACGGGATCAGCTGTTCTTCTCCCCCTGCCCCATGGGCTCCTCCAGTGACAGACCCTCGTGCACTGAGACCCACATCCCCTCCCAAAGTGAGCTTTCCTGAGAGGCCTCCTGATTGTCGTGCAGCACAGTCCTGCCAAGATACTCCTCTTCCCCATCAGTACCTTAGGATCTCACCCTTCCCTGGGCCCTCCTATGCCTGTGGGTTCCTGCCCAGTGCCCACCTATGCCTTCTCGATGGGCACAGACCCATTTTTAAGTCTCCTTCCTCCATGTACCCTCAGCACACCTGAAGCTAACCAGACTCCCTGAGGTTCACTGCTGCTACAACCAACAGTGGGCTGTCAGTTAAAAAAATAAACAACAAAAAAAGGTTAAATAAGGCTGCGTCTGTTTTCCTGGGACAGAGGGGCACTCTCTCTTTGGCTACATTGCCATGTTCATCAACGTGCTTCTTTGTTGCCTTCTGAAAAGATTATGTCCTTGAGAACTGAAACATCTACCCTAACTGAAGAATTTTATCTGAAAAAGTAAGATATTGCTCTTGGTTCCATGATACATCTTGGATGCATTTTTTGGCACACTTCCCATGGCCTGAGACTCGGAGAATTTCCCCATCAAAGACAATGTGTGGAACTCACTCTTACTCTGCATGACTACCCTCTGTTCCCAACAGTTTGGCACACACAGCTCAAGGATACAATAAAACTCCATTGCACGCGGTGGCGGAATGCCAGGTGGCCCAGAATGTACCCCCAGTGACAGCCCACACTCACGCTGTGCCTCCTCGGCCTTGCCCTTCTCCTTTTGAATCTTCTACTTTTATTCCTTTCTCAAACACGCATGATGTGGGATGACTGTACTCTGAGGCTGGGCTCAGCTAGTATTCCACGGAGGTGCAAGGCTGCACATCCTCTCCTTGAAGATGCTCCAGAAAGAACAGAACTCTTATGAAAAGTGGGGAAAGAACCAGTCTCACCTAAAGCCTATATCTCAAAATTCAAGTCACCTGGATGGGAGGGGACTCACAAAAAAGTGCATGTTCCCAGGCCCTGCCCAGGGGTTGAAGTTAACTGAATCAAAAGGTTAACTGAATCAAAACATGAGAGATGGGTATTGAGATCTGCATTTTGAGCAAGCCTCAAGGTTGGCTGCACACCACACACAGTGTGAGAATGAGAACCAAGCTGTAGACAATTAGCAACAAGGACCTGTAAGAGAGAGCTAATCCGGCAGCTCACTTAAAATGCATTACATGGGTGGGGAAAGCTACAGTCCTAGAGGAGGTAGAAGGAGCTGGGGGGCTCTTGCAAGGATGCAGGTGTGAAGTCATGGAGGGGAGGAAGGAATGAAGAGCAAGGCCATACATTAGACAGATGGAGAAAGAGCAATCAGACTCTCCTCACTTGCTCCCCTACCCTTGGAATATGCATTCTGCTTGCTTACCAGCTCCTGGAGGCTGCCCCAAAGACACAGATAGTGATGTGGCACTGAGACCACCTTGGTGGTATTTACTTGACCAGACCCAGTCAAGCCCTTTACAGTCTGCTGTGTGGGTGCAGAGGGTGTACGCAAGAGAATACCGTAGGAGAAAATACCCAGCTGAGCTGGGGCCCTACAACCCCTCCCAGACAACCCTGGGTGTGCATTAAAGTAAATGCAGGATTGCTGCCGACTGGCTGAGCATGCTGGGCTTTGTGTTCCTTCCCACGATCACGGTACAAGCTCACCTGCCTGTGTGCCTACCTCCAAGCTGCTTACTGCTCCAGCATGTCTCCTGTGGATTCCAATGGAAGAAGAAGAAGAAGGAGGAGGAGGAGGAGGAGGAGAAGGAGGAGAAGAAGAAAGAAGAAGAAGAAGAAGAAGAAGAAGAAGAAGAAGAAGAAGAAGAAGAAGAAGAAGAAGAAGAAGAAGAAGAAGAAGAAGAAGAAGAAGAAGAAGAAGAAGAAGAAGAAGAAGAAGAAGAAAGAAGAAGAAGAAGAAGAAGAAGAAGAAGAAGAAGAAGAAGAAGAAGAAGAAGACGAAGAAGAAGAAGAAGAAAGAAGAAGAAGGAAAAGAAGAAGCAGCAGCAGCAGCAGCAACTGACCACAGAATAGCTTCTGGCTACTGTTGGGCTGGCAAGACTGGAGACCTCAAAACGGCCAACCCCAGGCCAGCAACCTCCCAATAACTCTGCCTTGCTGTCCTACCCTAACTTAGCTTAAAAGACCTGTAACCTTTGCCCTAATCGAAATGCCGCCCTGCCCCCATCTTCCCCGCTGAAAACTCTATAGACCCTCCTGCGGTTTGCCTGGGCAGGACTTCCTGCCCCACCTGGCCCGTGACTTCCCCGCTCTCTCCTTCCCCTGTGGGCCGGAACCTCACCAAAAGTGTCCCATTAAAAGCCTGTTTCGACCAACTTTTGCCTGACCTCTCTATTCCATTTCACCACCGATCAGATTAAACCTGACAGCTACCAAGGTGACACAGGCTAGCAGGGGTTCAGGAGCCAATCCAGAGGCGACAAACGTGAGCTGGATGTTCCCTGTCCATCACTCCAGTCCAAAGCCAAGCACGGTGTGGGCCACAATGCGAGGGCTCTCGGTTTCAGTATCCTCTGAACTAAAGGAAGACTTTGCCAAGGAAAACGGAAGGGCTTTTCCAAGGGCAGCTCTGGCAGCATTTCTTGGAGACTTTGTTCTCTGGGATCAAGTCCACGGATGAGCAGCCTCACCCAGAAGAGCCCAGACCCTCAGCTACCTCACAGCTGCCTCAGCAGCCTCTATCCTGCCACCACCAAGGTGCCAGGGAGCTTCCAGGCAGGCTTCCTGTAGGAGCCACCCTCTGCATGAGCGCCTGTGGATCCTGTGCCCAGAGGAGGCTTCTCAACCTGCCTTCATCTCCGTACACCAGGCTGCCTGCATGGCTGCCCTGTAAGACCCCTGGCTGTGTGTCCTCCCCAAAGCCTCCATTCTCCAGGGGAAGGAGACCTGGACAGGGAGGGACATCAGGGTCCTTGCAGCAAACACAGCCTCAAGGTCTTTGCTTTCTCTCGCTCAGTGATTCTTCCAGCACATTTTCCTTCCCCGGTGCCCCAGGGCACTTTGGTTTGGCCTGCTGCCACAAGTCCCACCCCTTACCTGGGCTCTGGAGGGTTCCATTAGCCACAGAGGTGGGAACAAGCCTGGGCCTACCCAACCAGATCACTCTGCGCTTTGTCACCACAGTGGCACTTAGCTTGGCTGTGTAACAAATCAGCCTGAAACTTACTGGCAAGAAACCACCACTTACTACGTTCATGATTTCTGTGGGTCAGGACTTGCAGCAGGGTATAATGTGGATGGCTGGTTCTTGTTACATGCTATCTGGGGCCTCAGCTAGAAAACTCAAGAGGCAGGAGGCTCACTCACTACACATCCGAATGTCGATGTTGACGTCACCTGAACCTGGGCTCCTTCCCACATGGGCCTCTCCAAGTCTTCTTGCAGGCTGGCCCTGTTCAGGCCTTCTCACGGTGTAGCTGGGTTCAAGTGCCAGTGTCCCACGACAGAGGCAGGGAGAGACAGGAGTCAGGTGGAAGCCATCTCCCCTTTTATGACAGGGCTAGGAACTCACTTCTGTTCAGATCACAGAAGGGAGCATCAGTCATGTAAAAGCAGGTTGCCTGGGAGATCTACAATACTGTGTGGCCACCTGAGACAACGTGATCTGCCCCAGCACTCACCAGAGACTTGATGGTGGCGATAGTCAGAGGCCTTCTCTTGCCTCCCCCGCATTTTACAGTTGATGAACTTGAGCACAGGGTGGAGGGGAGGGTTAGTTAACTTGCCCAAGGCCATGAAACTGTATACAGCAGAACCAGGGTTCAAATCAAGGCTGCCCAGAGGTTTCCATGGACTTAACCATGGTCTTGACAAACCTGAGAAGATATTATAAACATTATATTAACATTAAAAGAGAAGCAGGAGGAAGAGAAGGAGGAGCAGGAGAAAAAGAAAAGAAAAAAGCAAGGTAGAGCAGAACGTGAGAAAAAAGGACCAGAGAACGTGAGGTCGTGAAAGAAATCTTAAAAAATAAAGATATAACTGGTGAATTATGACAAATAATAAATCAATAAACAAGATGTAAGATAAAGTTTTCTTTTTTTTAATTCCCAGATGTATTAGCCAGGGATATCCAGAGAAACAGAGAGAAAAAAGAGAGAGAGAGAGAGAGAGAGAGAGATTGATTTATACTAGGAATTGGCTCACGTGATTATGGAGGGCAAGAAGTTCCATGATCTGCAGTCTGCAACCTGGAGAACTAGGAAAAGCAGCAGTCTAATTCAGTCTGAGTCCAAAGGCCTGGGAACCAAGACCACTGATATCAGAGGGCAGGAGAGGATGACTGTCTCAAGCCAAGGGAAAAGAACAAATTTGCCCATCCTCTGTTTTTTTTTGTTCTCTTCAGAGCTTTAATGGATTTAATCACACCCACTGCATTAGTGAGGGTAATCTTTTCTTCTTCAGACTCAATCAAATGCTAATCTTTTTTTTTTTTTTTTTTTTTTTTTTTTTTTTTTTTTTTTTTATGATAGGCACACAGTGAGAGAGAGAGGCAGAGACACAGGCAGAGGGAGAAGCAGGCTCCATGCACTGAGAGCCCGACATGAGACTCGATCCCAGGTCCCCAGGATCGCGCCCTGGGCCAAAGGCAGGCGCCAAACCGCTGCGCCACCCAGGGATCCCCCAAATGCTAATCTCTTTCAGAACCACCCTCACAGAGATATCCAGAAATAATATTTTACCAGCTATCTGGGCATCCCTTAGCCCAATCAAGGTGACATGTAAAATTTATCATTATACCAGGTCATAGGCAAAAGAGAGTGAGAGAAAGGCTCAAATGATGAGACAAAAGAAAAAGTAGAGAAAGTAAGAGGAGAAATTCATGCAGAAACAAAAAATAGAATGACATTTTCCAAGTTGAGGGAAACCCATGTAAACTGGGAAGATCCAAAAGTCCATAAGGAATGGCTCCAGTAGTAAAGGGTATCTCAGTCAATGAACTGTATTCTTAAAAGGCTTACAGACTGTAGGAGGGGATTAAGGCACATTATTATTTTGTCAATGGCAAAAGCAACAAAGATAAAAACAGGACTGCCAAGAAAACGGAGCGCCCAGCTGGCTTAGTCAGAAGAGCATGTGGCTCTTGATCTTGGGCTATGACTTTGAGCCCTAAACTGGGTGTAGAGGCTACTTAAAATAAATAAACTTTAAAAAATTAATTCCAAGTAAAACAAAATGCTATACAAAAAAGACCTGATCCAAAAAGGAAGCAAAGTAGAGTGAGCATGATTTAAGTGTAGAACAAGAGAACACATTGGACCTTGAATCTGAGAAAATCACCCTTGGAGTGGTGCAGATCTCAGGAGAGACAGGGAAGAGCAAATCCTCACATCTGTGGATCTGCAGTGGCCCTCAGTTACGTGGACATAGTAATGTATTTATTTGTTTTCAATATTTAAATCCCATCTAGACAAAAAATAAGGGATATAACCTTTGTAGAATGTCAAACTTGACAGTGTAAATGCAGAGATATTCCCAACTATATTAGTTAGGATTGGATTTCATAGCATCTAACAAATGAGCCCCCAATGATGTAAACAAAATGGACTTATATTTTTCAGTCACTTAAAGGAAGTCTGCACATTAGCAATCCAGAGGTCTTAAGGCAGCTCCGTGAAATCACAAGGGAGCCAAGTCCTTCCACCTGCACTTCCACCTCCATCCCTAGGATGTAGCCCAATCTGTCTGGCCCAAAGGGCAGCCAGAAGCACCCCTCATCACATCTGTATTTCAGGTAATAGAATGGAGAAAGGAGGGAGAATGGTCCAGCTTCCTTCCTTTTGGGAAGTCCCATACAACATTTCAAACTATACTCATCAACTGGAAGAGTCATACATCACAGCCAGTTGTGAGAGAAATTAATGAGCACAGTCTTTAGGCTGGGTGGCCATATGTGACAGCATCTTGCTGACTATGTATAAAGATGGGACTTTGGGAGAGATGGTTGAGAAAGCCGCTAACTTCCTCTGAGAGAGTAGAGAGCTGATATTCTCTATCACAGGTGGAGTAAAAAGCAGAGAGGAGGTGATCTTTATTTAAAGCTACAAAGGTCACTAAACATAATGGAACTAAAGATGATGAAATTTGCTAAGAATTTACCTTGTAACTGAGCTATCATTGTAATGGGGTCATTGGAGAATGTCTAAACTTGATAAATCAAGCAATTGAATTATAAGCTTATTGTTTCGATTTATAGAGAAAACAGAGATCACAGTCCCTGGGGCAAACACTTGTAACTGTTTCTATTTTTTAAATAGATCATCGTAGAATGATTTTTTAAAATAGAAACAGTTGCAACTATTTGCCCCAGGGACTTGGATTGGGAAGGGAAGAAGGGCAGGACAGGAGGCACTAGTTTTGCTTTATAATCTCTTCTACACACATTGATAACTATCATGTGCTAGAGGTTTGACTTAAGTTTTTAAAGTAAAGGCAACCTCTGCTTCCACTCAGGGTGGGGGTAGATGCTTGAGAACCTCCAGGGGCCCATGAAGTAAGATCAGACTGCAGGTGTTGGCCTGGGCTGACCATCTGATTCCCTGGGGAAAAGCCAAGGGGCCTCTCTGCGGGAGTCAGTGTCACAGCAACTCCTCCAGTAGGTGGTTGGGACTTGGCTACAAACGTTGGCTGCCTGGAGGACCCGAGATGATTCTTCCACCCACTCACCATTTTAGCCATTTTCTCCCATTGTATACTGTTTGTTTACATTGCCTTTGAACCACCCCTGGGCAGAAGTTCAAAATGCCAAACATTTGACCAAAAACATTAATGAAGTGGCATTTTGAGACAGCAGCTCAGAGATTTTAAATAACAAGCACCAAATAATGCAAGCTCTGCTGCTTTGAGAAGGGAAAGGGACATTTATTTTTCCAAAAATCTTCTAAAACTTCCTCCTAGACAAAGAAAAAAAAAGTCCTCCTGCACAGGCACCTGTCAAGTCACATGAGATGTCCTTGGACTTTGCAACATTTTCAATTTTTGATATAGGAATGCAGTGCTCTTGTTCATGGTGAGAACAGACTCTCAGTCCTGGGGCCAGCTCAGAATTCCAAAAACAGCTCTCTCTAAAGTGTAGACCGCACTCCTGTGGCCACTGCGCAAACAGCAGCTCAGAATGAAGGGCTGGAGGAGTCCAGACAGCTTCTAAGGTAAGGAAACTATGCTCCGCAGGCAGCTCTGAACTAATTGCCAGGGGAGTGGAAAATATGCTTGATTTAATACTTTAACATCATGAAAGACATTAGAATTCCAGGATTGGATGTGGGGGGTCATTTTTATCAGCAGAAACTAGGAAACCTCTGTCTCTGTGAACATTTCCCACCAACCTCACCCCAGAACACCTCCCCAGAACACCTCAGAGTCCTGATCCACACGTGCTTTGTTCTCTAGTTGAGAGCAGTGGTTCACGAAATGTGTCCCTGGACCAGCAGTTTCAGTGTGCCCTGGGGAGTGGTTGGAAATATGTGTCTTGTCCTCACCCATCCTACTGTGGCAGAAACTCTCAGGCTAAAACTCCAGTATTGGTGAGCTAACAAACCTTCCAGAGGGTTCTGATGTGTCCTCAAGGTTGGGAATCTCTGCTTATAGTTTATTAGCTTTAGATGTGGTTGGGTTTATTACTACTTGTCATTGAAACAGACCTGATAACCAAAATACTGACTCATCAAGAAACCAGAACACCTCTGGAGATTCCCCAGGACTTTTAATGTTGAGAGAAAGTCTTGTCACTCAAGGCTTAGCCTGGATTCCCCAGCAGCAGACTCTGAGACCATCACTCAAGCGTAAGCAGTGTACTGGGGAAGTGATCACAAAATGCATCTGTTGCACTGTAGAGAGAAGCCAGTACAGGCTGTTTCCATGGGCAGGTTGGCACTGTCAGAAACTGGGGTCAGTCCCTGAGGAACTTCTGAGGATGGTGGAGGACATGTCCCTCCCAAAGGTCATGAAAGCAGGGATATTTATCCCCCATTCCCCCTTCTGTCATTGTTGATGTAGGCTGTGTATAGCACCCTCCTACCCGAACCCAAGGCATCCTGTCCTGCCCTGGGTGAGGCTTGAGTTTGTGGCCAGAGGACCTTTGTCCAAGAATGGGAAAATGGAAGTCACCCCACCATCTGCTCCATGCAGCTTCCCCAGGCTGCTGGCAAGAAGGAAAATTCTTATAACTCACTTCTGAGCTCCCAAGACTCTGGCTCCTTGGGCAGCCCTGGTGGCGCAGTGGTTTAGTGCCGCCTGCAGCCAGGTGTGATCCTGAAGACCTGGGATCGAGTCCCACATCAGGCTTCCTGTATGGAGCCTGCTTCTCCCTCTGCCTGTGTCTCTGCCCCTCTCTCCCTCTGTCTCTATGAATAAATAAAATCTTAAAAAAAAAAAAAAAGACTCTGGCTCCTTATTCAAATCCTCCTCACTCATCAAGGCACCAAGTTCATCAAACCAAGTGCAATTTTGTTGTCTTTTTTCTTTTTCTTCCTCCTCTTTCTCTTCCTCCTTCACAGACACTGAAATCTCTTTTATTGGTAGGAATGGAGACCCAGAAGGTGGGCGTGGGGCCCTCTCACTGCACTGTTTGTTCACTGGCTCTGCTTCCTGAGTCCTGCAGTTTCATCACAGTATGCAGCTCCAGCAGGCTAGTGTCTTCCCCAGACACCTCTACATCTCCAGTTGAGAGCTGCCTCTCAGAAAACCAGGATCAGCCAAGATCAATTCACCACTCAAATCTCTCTGCTGACTCTGGGCAAAGCAGAACCTTTACAGCCTGCTGTGCCCAGCCCTCGGGTGGAGAGAGCCCTCCCACAGATGGCTGAGATGGATCAGACAGCAAAACACCAGAGCTGTCAAAGGGGCACAGGAACCGTTCAGAGAGGCGACGCACCATAGATAGTTCTGGAAAGTGGGGAAGAGAGGAGGAGAGGGGTACCTGGACCTGACCCCGAAGGCTGGAGGGACCCTGTGCAGATGTGGAAAACGCCAGGAGCACAGGCATGGTGGGAGAACACCTGGGGTCAGAGCTTGACAGGGGTGGAGAGAAGGAGTAGGAGCTCATGTTGCATGGTGAGAGCCCTGTCCAGGGCAAATGCCTTTGTAGAGCATGCTTGGATTCCTGATCAGAAAAGCCAATATCCCTGTAAGGAAAGGAAGGAAGATGGAAGCAGATGCTGGGGTCTCATGACAAGCCATGCTTCTGAAAAACAGGCATTGCCCGTCTATCCACGTCAGCACTAGGGATCAGTGCCCTGATTTTATTTTATTTTTATTTATTTATGATAGTCACACAGAGAGAGAGAGAGAGGCAGAGACACAGGCAGAGGGAGACACAGGCTCCATTCCCCGGGAGCCCGACATGGGATTCGATCCTGGGTCTCCAGGATCGCCCCCTGGGCCAAAGGCAGGCACTAAACCACTGCGCCACCCAGGGTTCCCCAGTGCCCTGATTTTAGATGAGGAAACCGAGAGTGTTCCAAGGTTCAGGTGACTCAAGTCTATCTGGCTCCAAGTTCCCATGCTGTTTCGCTTGCTCCACCTGGATTGTTGTAATGGCTCTGGAGAAAGACAGCTGGGCCTAATCCAGGACCCACACAGGAGCTCAGGGGCCTGAGCCATGGTGAGACCAAAGTGAAGTGTGAGAGGAAGGCGTCTGTGCTCTCCTGGTCAGTAGGGATGGACGGACGGGCACGCAGGGAGACAAGACCCCCAATGAAGCAAGAAGAGCTTAGGGCACTGTAGACATCACAGGTCACTCCACAGGGAAATCCTTCACCTACAAAGTAGTTCTCCCCCCTTCCTCCCTGCCCACCAGCACACACCAATCAGCATCTCTGATTGCAGATGCAATCCATCTCTGCATTTATCTAGTCTGGATATTCCATATAAATGGACTCATACAACATGTGACCTTTTGTGGCTTCTTTCACTCAGCATAATTTTTTCATTGTAATATATGTCAGCATTTCACTTATTTTACCACCAAATAATATCTCATTGTATGGTTAAACCACAATTTCCTTATCCATTCATCCGTGGATGGGCTGTTCCATCTTTTGGTTATTCATGTTTATATACTTGCTGGAGTACCTGTTGTTAATTCTTTTGAGTGCATACCCAGAAGTGAAACTGTAGGGTCACATGGTAACTCTATGTTTAGCTTTTTGAGAAACACCCAGTTTTCCTCAGTTGCTGCACCATTCTACATTCCATCCAGCAATGTACGAGGATTCTGATTTCTGCACATCCTCACCAACACTTGTTATTTTCCCTTTTTTTTTAAATATAGCCATCCTAGAAGGAATGAAAGTTAACCTCACTGAATTTTTTTTTTTTTTAAGATTTTATTCAGGGACTCCTGGGTGGCTCAGTGGTTGAGCATCTGCCTTCAGCTCAGGGCATGATTCCGGAGTCCCAGGATCGAGTCCCACATCAGGCTCCTTGCATTCTGCTTCCCCTGTCTCTGCCTCTCTCTGTGTGTCTCTCATGAATAAGTGAATAAAATCTTTTTAAAATTTTTAAAAAATAAAGATTTTATTCACTTATTCATGAGAGACAGAGAGAGAGAGGCAGAGACACAGGCAGAGGGAGAAGCAGGCTCCCCATGGGGTACCTGATGTGGGACTCCATCCCAGGACCCTAGGATCAAGACCTGAGCCGAAGGCAGAGACTCAACCACTGAGCCACCCAGGTGTCCCCTCACTAGGGTTTTGATTTGCATTTCCAGGGCAAGCCATTTTACAGAGTCATCCACCATTCCCTCAGCTCATGGAGGGCAGGAGACATCTTACTCCTCCTCATGAGGTCAGCTCAGAGTGCCAAGGCTTTAGAAGGCAGACAGATTTGGTACCTCACCCCCAGATCTGCAGTGAGCCCACATGGTTGGGTGTCTGAGGCCAATGAACCTGCCCCCAGCCACCTCACAGGCCACATCCTCTGGTGATGTCTATGAAGGACACTGATCATGCCGGGTCATTCAGGGACTCTGTGCACTACCACTTACGATGTCTGTTGCAGTGGATACCATGAACCTACCACGGGCCTGGGACCTCCCATTTCAGTGGTGTCAAATAATAAAAATTCAATTGGATAAATTTGAAGATCTATTTGGCTTTATTCAGCAATTCATAAACTTGGCTGCACCCCATCTAGGAAGTAGAAAGGAGCTCCCCTGAGTTGTAGAAAGGGCAGGTTTGTTAATGGCAGAAAGGGGGCAGAAAAGGAAATTATTAGCAAAGAATGCATTGTTTCAGGTAAAGTTGCCTTGCTAAGGGGAATGGAAGGGCCTATAGAGTGGACTATCTCACCGTGATCAGGTAATTTCATGTTGACTGGTTAAAGGTTACAGTCCGGAGGTGGCTGAAACTTCCATTAGGTTAGGTATTGAGTCTAGGTTTGATGGTGTGAGGTCTAGCACAAGTGATCCCATTTTGGGCCTGCTGTATCCTCTTTAACAGTGAACTACAAGCTGATTTCCAAATGCCTAACAGCTTTCTCCAATTGTGGGAGGGGAAACCTCTTGGCCTCTCTTGCCACCAGGCCAAAAAGTGCCAGGGAAACGACCCTCCCCAGGAACCCTCAATCTCAGGAGCTGATGTGTGATCACCAGGGCTCCCTCCTCCTTTGCTCTCCAGGGTCATTCTGAAGCCTGTGTTCTACTGCTGCTCCATGTTGAGTTCTACAGCATGGTTAGGCTCCTTTGACCATAGTGGGAGCTAGCTGAGTAATCCCCTAATATTCTGATTGGGACCACCAATACCAGTGTGTGGGTTTTTTCCCCTACACCAAGTAATTTTCCAACACCAGCTGAGTGTTGTTCCACAATTCAACTCAATGCTGACAGTGTCTAGCAGGAGACAGCATCAGATCCCACAGATGGTGGCCTCCGTCCTCCACTCTGCCCCTCCCCCCACATACTTCAGATGTCATTTGCAAGTCCAGGTTGTCACCTGTGTTTCTGATCTATTGGCTACAAATCAGAGGTTCCCATGAGCCCCTCCTTTGGTTCAATTAATTTTCTAGAATAACCCACAGAACTTGGAAATACATTTTACTTACTGGATGACTGGTTTCTTATGAAAGGATATAATAATTCAGGAATAGTCATACAGAAGAGAGGCACAGGATGAGGTATGGAGAGAGTATGCTGAGCTTACACACCCTCTCCAGGCTTGCCAAATCTCCTTGCCTTAACCAATTCAGAAGCTCTCTGGACCCTGTCCTTTTGGGATTTTAGGGAGGTTTCATTACATTAGCATGACTGATTACATTACTGATCAGTGGTGATTAAAATTTACTGTTCAGACCCTTCTCCCTCCCTCCTCTGCCCCTTCAAGGTTTCCAACCCTCTAATCCTCAGAGATCTGCAGACTTTCCCAAAAATCACTCTATTAACATAACAAAAAGTCCTTAATTAACAAATTTTGAGGGTTTTAGGAGCTCTGTGCTAGGAACAGAAGACCAAATCTATATTTCTTATTATAAATCACAAAATCACATCTGCTTTTTCTCAATTCTCCACTCCCCTACTGGTGCTCCTACACCTCCCAAATCAGTGACTTCCACCTCTTGGAGAATCAATCCAAACTAAGATATATGCATACCAGCTACTTCATATACATTAATTCATGAGACCTGCTTAGAAACAGAGAACTAAGACCATCCCCTCAGAGTTAAAAGTGAGTGAAACACTGACTGGAGCAGACATACATAATGTCATCTTTAAGAAAAAAGAAGCTCCCCCCCCCCCACTATGATGTCAGTGAACAGACTGAGATATTGCCAGCAGAATGCAGAAACTCACACAAAAAAGCGGGGGTGGGGGGAGCGGTGGGTAAACGTGAGCTTTGACGGTAAGAGGAATCTCTGCTCATAACTCAGTATCTAGTCCCCCTGGGGACACTTCCCTTCCTAGAAACACAGCTCCATAGCCCTTTGGCTTCAGGGATCATGCATCCCTGTGTTCATGGGGCCATCTGCCCATACTGCTGGGGCTCCCCCTCACCTGCTCACAGAGAATGTTCTTGTCTTACAAAGGGGCATGTGCTAATACATGGGAAGTTGGTTCTGGCTATGGATAACAAACTGGCTCCTTCTCAAAAGTAAAGCCTTGACTAATTCTGAGAGATCAAGAGGGAGCCAGCCTAGACAGTGGTGAGTTCTTTGAAGTGGAATCCCCTTGGAAGGCCGCTTGGGATTCCTTTGGGAGCAGGTGGCAAACCTGATTCATACAGATGTAAATTTAAAGGGGGGGGGAGGGTATTGTCACTTGAGACTTTCTCCTGGAGCCTGGGGCAGGGCCTCAGCAAGACTTGGGGATGATGCTGAGAAAGAGTCCTGGCTCTCTTGCTATAGAACAGACCACCATGAACCCTAGGGGACTTAACAGAGCAACAATCATTTATTATGCTCACAAATCTGCAACCTGGGCTTGGCTGGGAAGCCTCATTTCTGCTCTATGCCATACCAGCCCAGGGAGGACCAACCCAGGACTAGAGGGTTCATTTCCAAGGCCATCTACTCAAAGGACCGCTGACTGCCAGGGTTCCCCTCCATGCGCTGGGATACTCACAGCACACAGGTGCCAAGAAAGCCTGGCAGAGGCTTTTTTTTTTTATAGGCCCTCCTCCATCAATTGAGGGGATCTAAGGCCATCTCCTAATGGGCAGAGAGGAGTGTGGCAAGGCAAGGTTCTGGACAAGCATGTGGGACTGAAATATTTTTGTAGACATTTTTAGAAAATACAAGCTGTCACAAGAAGGATGAGAAACTACTAAGAATCAAGGCAGCCACTCTCCACAGCTTCTGAGTGTGTGTGTCAGGGTGAAAGGTGTGTGTGTGTAACCTAGTTCACCCTCCTTCCCTTTCTCTGATGGCATAGCTTTCCACCTCTTCTTCATTCACTCTCTGTTCCAGGACACTTCTCAGGTCCAAAGCTTATGGGCCTCAGTTCTTCTTGCCTTCCCAGAATCTCCCCAAAACTCGGGGCCTCAAGTGGCCCAGAAATGTAGCCCCAGCTCACTCTGCTCCAGCAGTAGCTTATTTGATTCTGCTAAGATGGGGGGGGGGGGGGACACACATGTTTGTTTTTGATGACAAGGCATTGGCAGTTCTGGAGATTGCCTGGCTCCAAATGATGCAGCCTCTCATGGCAAACAAGCACTGTTAGGTCCTGTGGAGGCCAAGAAAATTAAGGCCGTTCCACCTTACGTTCAACGTTAGCACAAGTACAGCCATCTCAGGCCCCTGTGAAGAAGAGCAGAAATTTACCTTGCTTCAGTTACAGGAAAAAACAGCTTACAGCTTAACACCCTAGAAAGCCCCATATCAGAATGAGAACAGAGCTCAATGCCCTTGGAAGCCCCATATCAAAATGTAAACAGAACTGGAGGAATTCCTCCAGCCCTTCTGGAGGTCCCCTAGACCAGTCCATAAAACTACGCTGGAACCCACCTGGGGGTCCAAGTCCCGGCTCCGCTGTGTTGGGTGTCTTGGACCCAAGCTCGAGCTTGTAAATAAACCCTCATGTGTTTGCATCGGTGTCGGCTCCTTGGTGGTTTCTCAGATACGTAATCTTGGGCACAACAGGTCCCACACCAGACAACTATGCTGACAACAGGGGAAAGCTTAATTCTGTTTATGGACCTAAACATCCATAAGTCAGGCCTGTCTTCAGAGCTGCCAGAGGCTCAGCATGTATGACCAGACGTGCCCTTCTTCCCTGAACAGACTCCATGCAGCACAGAGGGATGCTGGCTTCCCTACTGCTTCATCTTCCAGAAGATGTGCAAGTGGTTTGGTGACAAATCCTACCAATTTGTCATTACACTTGTCCCAAGTTTAAAAGCCAGTTGTTGGAGGAATTCTTGGTGTGGAGGCTGAGAACAATTAAGGCCATTCCACCTCAAGTTTAGCATTAGCACAAGTACAGCCATCTTAGGCCCCTGGGAATAAGAGCTGAACTTTACAGGAAAAACTGCAGAGTGTCCTTGGCAGGGAATCCCGTATCGGAAAGACAATAAAGCTCAGAATGCCCTCGGCAGAGAATCCCATATCAGATCTTAAGAAACTCCCCACCCTTTCCCCCATATTGGAATGGAAAAAATTCCTCCACCACTTCTGAAGATCCCCTAGACCAGCCCATAAAAAACCCAGCTGTAACCCACCTTGGGATCCAAGTCCCTGCTGTATGGAGTATACTTGGACCCAAACTCGATCTTGTAAATAAAACCCTCATGTACTTGCATTGGTGTCAGTGTCGGTGTCGGCTCCTTGGTGGTTTCTCAGATACGCAATCTTGGGCACAACACTTGGCAAATGAGGAAGTTGTTGCCAATGCAAAACATCAAAGCATACTAATAAGGTTTTCTGGATGCTTACTTTGTGTTGGCCTATGCTAAGCACTTACATGCATTGTTTTTCATTTGTGCCTCACATCAACCCAAGGAAAGGAGTATTATTACTGTTCCTCTTCTCCTAATGAGGCAGCTGAGCCTTGGTGTGGTTAACTCACTTGCCACTATCACTGGTCTAGTGCACCAAGTCATACTCATTAAGTTATAAATACCTTTCTGTTTATGCCCAACTTTAAATAGTATTAAAACATAAAGCAAATTCACTGGCTCTTGAAACTAGAAAGTCCAAACTTCAGTCTGATTTGGTTCCCAACAGTCACCAAAGGCCTGGATTCTTCCCCTGTCTCCTGTCTGCATCTCTGTCCAGGGGCTCCCCTTCAGGGTGGCAAGATGGCTACAGCTGCACCATCCATCTGCCACATATAAGGATAGAGAGAAAAAGCATTTCTCCCCCAAATCTCCTGGCAAACGCTTTATCCAGGCTCTGTGGCCTAAATTGGGGCTCCTACCACCCCAGAACTATGCTCAGGGCATACAGTGCCACTGTCATGTCTCTTAGAGTCAGGGGTGTCTCTAACTTCCCAAATTGAAGGACTGCAGGGGTAGTAAAAAAACAGGCTTGCTTCAAAGAGTAGGGGGGGGGGCTATTAGAGAGGACTCATCATAACTAGAGTGTTGTGGGGCAATGACTTGAACCCCCACCTGTCTGTTCATTCAAACAGTATTGACTGAGCCTTGCTGTGGGTCAGGCACAATTCTAGAGGCTTAAGACCCTAACCTGAAAGGTTCCTGGCCTCCTACCCTCCTGTTGCTGGCTAGGCTGCCTCCTTGGAGCTGGACTTATGGTCTCCTAACCAGCTTTTCTAGTTTTGAAGCAGCTTTCTAAGCACTCAATTTCTGTCTCTCAGCCTCCTTCTCTATAAAATCAGAAATAATACCTCCCCCAAAGTTAAAAGACTGAAACAAAAAGAGTTATGTGGGAAATGTGATGAAACCTAGAGCAGCACAACCTCCAACATGGTAAGTCAACCCTCATTCCATTGATGCTGTGATTAGGATTTTTTTTTAATAATAAATTTATTTTTTATTGGTGTTCAATTTACCAACATACAGAATAACACCCAGTGCTCATCCCATCAAGTGCCCCCCTCAGTGCCCGTCACCCATTCACCCCCAACCCCCGTCCTCCTCCCCTTCCACCACCCCTAGTTCATTTCCCAGAGTTAGGAGTCTTCATGTTCTATCTCCCTTTCTGATATTTCCCACCCATTTCTTCTCCCTTCCCTTCTATTCCCTTTCACTATTATTTATATTTCCCAAATGAATGAGACCATATAATGTTCGTCCTTCTCCGATTGACTTGTGATTAGGATTTTTGTACATTAAATCCTAATTTCACTGTCCCAGGCTTTATAAAGACATGTCTGTGATATACTCCTTCAAAGATGCTATTTCAGGGCACCAGAGTGGCTCAGTGGTTCAGCACCTGCCTTTGGCCCAGGGCATGATCCTGGGGTCCTGGGATCCAGTCCCACATTGGGCTCCCCCTCTGCCTCTGTCTTCTCCCTCTGCCTCTGTCTTTGCCTCTCTCTGTATCTCTCATGAATGAATCAATAAAATCTCTAAAAACAACAAAAACAAAGATGGTATTTCACCCTCTCTACTCAGCCCCACCTTATTTTTTTATAATCCAAATTCTTCACCTACATGATTTAAGTAAAAGTAGTTTGCCTATACTACATATTAAAGAGCCCACCCAGTGTCTAAATTGGTCATGAAATCTGAGAGCAAGGGTTTTCTCAGGAATGTAAGTAAAGGTACCTGGAAAGGTAGTCAACAGGGTATGAGGTAAAGGCACCACACACTAAAGACGTGGCAATGTTAGTAAACTCCCAGCATGCCCAGAGGGCTCCCAGTTTTGCAAGGAATTATTCAGTCTCTCAGACCAGTGGAAGGAGTTGAGGATCCGGTATCTAAAGAAACCTTTATTATTATTAAATTTTCGCTGTAAACGGTAAGTTTCCCGTATCTTACTGTGTCCGTGGCTCTGAGCCTGTGGTTCTAAAGAAAAGCTCCAGTTCCAAGTTGGTTGCGATGCAGCTAGTTCCTGGCACAGAAGCACAGTGCACACCAGGTCACGGGCCACAGCTGGAGCCTGCCACTATCCTCGGGGACCCTCAATTCCCAGGAGGAGCCTCTGTTTCCCTTTCTGGCACACGTCTGTGATTCCTGAACTTGGACTCTTCCCACCCTTGGCTCTTCTGTCCCTTCTAGTGGAGTTTCCCACTTCATTAACATGGGTGTTCTCCTGGAATGTCAGCTCTTGGCTGCCGGAGGGACTTGACCTATCAAGAGGAGCACCCAGCCGAGACCCCTCCTCGGGCGAGCTCCACGTGGTGGGGGGGGGGGAGCACCCAGCTGAGACCCCTCCTCGGGCAGAGCTGCACGTGGTGGGGAGGAGCACCCAGCCGAGACCCCTCCTCGGGCGAGCTCCACGTGGTGGGGGGGGGAGCACCCAGCCGAGACCCCTCCTCGGGCGAGCTCCACGTGGTGGGGGGGGGAGCACCCAGCCGAGACCCCTCCTCGGGCGAGCTCCACGTGGTGGGGAGGGGAGCACCCAGCCGAGACCCCTCCTCGGGCGAGCTCCACGTGGTGGGGAGGAGCACCCAGCCGAGACCCCTCCTCGGGCAGAGCTCCACGTGGTGGGGGGGAGCACCCAGCCGAGACACCTCCTCGGGCAGAGCTGCACGTGGTGAGGAGGAGCACCCAGCCGAGACCCCTCCTCGGGCAGAGCTCCACGTGGTGGGGGGGAGCACCCAACCGAGACCCCTCCTCGGGCAGAGCTCCACGGGGGGCGGGGGGAGCACCCAGCCGAGACTCCTCCTCGGGCGAGCTCCACGTGGTGGGGGGGAGCACCCAGCCGAGACCCCTCCTCGGGCAGAGCTCCACGGGGGGCAGGGGGAGCACCCAGCCGAGACCCCTCCTCGGGCAGAGCTCCACGTGGTGGGGGGGAGCACCCAGCCGAGACACCTCCTCGGGCAGAGCTGCACGTGGTGAGGAGGAGCACCCAGCCGAGACCCCTCCTCGGGCAGAGCTCCACGTGGTGGGGGGGAGCACCCAACCGAGACCCCTCCTCGGGCAGAGCTCCACGGGGGGCGGGGGGAGCACCCAGCCGAGACTCCTCCTCGGGCGAGCTCCACGTGGTGGGGGGGAGCACCCAGCCGAGACCCCTCCTCGGGCAGAGCTCCACGGGGGGCAGGGGGAGCACCCAGCCGAGACCCCTCCTCGGGCAGAGCTCCACGTGGTGGGGGGGAGCACCCAGCCGAGACCCCTCCTCGGGCAGAGCTCCACGTGGTGGGGGGAGCACCCAGCCGAGACACCTCCTCGGGCAGAGCTGCACGTGGTGAGGAGGAGCACCCAGCCGAGACCCCTCCTCGGGCAGAGCTCCACGTGGTGGGGGGGAGCACCCAACCGAGACCCCTCCTCGGGCAGAGCTCCACGGGGGGCGGGGGGAGCACCCAGCCGAGACTCCTCCTCGGGCGAGCTCCACGTGGTGGGGGGGAGCACCCAGCCGAGACCCCTCCTCGGGCAGAGCTCCACGGGGGGCAGGGGGAGCACCCAGCCGAGACCCCTCCTCGGGCAGAGCTCCACGTGGTGGGGGGGAGCACCCAGCCGAGACCCCTCCTCGGGCGAGCTCCACGTGGTGGGGGGAGCACCCAGCCGAGAGCCCTCTTCAGGCAGAGCTCCCCAGGGGCTCGGCGGAGTCCGTGTTCCCGGCGCCCCACCTGCCGTGCCTGTGTGAAAGCCTCCGTGGGTCACTGCCTGCTTCTAGTGCTGGCTTTCCGAGATAGCATCAAGTCGTCTATTAATAGAATTTCCCCGACTGCAGGTGAATGGAGGTCATAGGGCAAGAACCTGAGGTCGCCGCACAGACTCCTCCCCATCCTCTCCAGTCCGGCGGCCTCCACTGCGCGGGACACACCTCTCCCGGTTCTTGCTCCGGGGGCGGGACCTGGGATATTTCATCCAATCAAGAAACCCACGTGACCAATCGGACCGGGTCCTATGCCTAGTTAAGCCAATGAAAACCCGACCGCTGATTTTCTGTGGCCTTCTGGGAAAGCGCCTCTCCCGGAAGCCACCGGTCCTTTGCGCCACACCTGGGCGGGGCCAGCCTCCAGGTCCTCCGTCCGGTTGGCTGACACAGCTGCCTGTCGAGCGGAGGCGGGAGGGGGCGGAGCCGCGGGCACCGGCGTCTGCGCAGCGCGGGGCGGGCCGCGCGCGGGAGGCTGCGGAGGGCGGCTGCGGAGGCGGCTGCGGGTCCCCGGCCGGGCTCAGGGGTCTCGACGACCCTGGTGGGTCCGGGAAGAAGGGTGGCAGAAGGGCGGCGCTCCCGGCCCTCCCTGAAGCGAGCGGCGGAGGACCTCCAGCCTGGGCAGGCCCGCCCTGCGACCTCCGTGGAGCCGGGGGCCGTGCGGGGCGAGCCGCCGCCCACGCGGGCCGGGAGACGCCGACCCCGGCCCCCGCCGCGCAGGGAGGCCCCCAGAGGCCCCCGCGGCCCACAGGCCGACGACCGCAGGCCCGGCCCGGGGGCTCCGGAGACGCCTCCCGCGTGCATCCCCGCCCGTCCGCGTCGTCGGCGCTCGGCCGGGCCCCGCCGCGTCCCTGTGCTGTGCTGGCGGCGCCGCCCCAGGTCAGTACGCCGTGCCCGGCGCTTGGCGGCGGGCTCCGTCGCGGGGGAAGCCGGGGCAGTGCGGCAGGTCCGGGCCGAGGACCCGGCGGGCGGGCGGGCGGGCGGGCGGGTGCGAAGCGCCTGGCGCCGGGATGAGGCCTGTGGCGTGGTCTCTGGTCCAGCGCCTAGGACCTGCCGACGGAGGCCTCGAGGGAAGGCGGCGGCCTCGCGGCCTCGTTCTTAGCTCACTTCCGACGTTTCTTATCCCGGATTGGATGGAGGAGGGGAGCCGTCGGCGCTGTGGGCAGCAGCAGCGCGGGGGAGGAGCCGGTGCCTCCCCTCCGCGCCGGGACCGGTGCTGGGCTGGGCTTGGGAGTCGCCCCGGCCGGTAGAGCAGGGGTGGGCAGGGCGCCCGCGGAACGACCCGAGGCTGCGGAGGGCCCGGCGCGCCGGGGAGCCCCGTGGGGTCAGGGGCCGGGCCCTGGAGGGGAGCTTCAAGCCAGCGGCAGGCCCCGAGCGGTGCTCTCAGAGACTCGACTTCTACCTGCAGGGACGCGCAGGGTGACAAGGGAAGGACAGCGGAGGCCTGACGTTTTCAGAGGCCACCAGCATTCTTAGGAAGGTAAATCAGGCGCGTGCTTGCCGTCAGACCGTGATCCAACCCCTGTCTCCCTTCTCATTTTTAAGATTGTGTGTCCTTTTGTGGTGACCGTCGAAGGAGGTGATGTATTCAAAGTAGGCGGCAGATACCCAGCTCGCAACCTGTCCGCTGAGGCTTGACTCTGGGTCCAAAGGGGGAGTGCAGAGACCTCGGGCTGTGTCTGCTCCTCTCTCTCCTCATTTCTAGGACTGAGCTCCTTGCCTGCTCTTTACAGTTCTTTACTCCAGGGCAGAGGCCTCCTCCTTGTGCACCCTCCTCTTTCCCAACTCTTTGAAATCTTTTCTCTATTTCATGAGCTGATATTTAAAAAAAGAAGTTAAGGTCTTTGAAACAAACATTCATTAAGTGTATATCTAAACGTATCCATTATCTTAGTAATAGTCCCGTGAATTTTTTCTTTTATTTAAATATTTCATTTTTAAAAATTTTATTAAAGATTTATTTATTTGAGGAAGAGCACAGGCACGTGCACCTGCACAAGTAGGAGGAGGGGCAGAGGAAGAAGCAGGCTGCCATCTGAGCAGGGAGCAGGCTGGGGCTGGGATGGGGCCTGACCCCAGCACCTTGGGATCACAACCAGCCCTGAAGGCAGATGCTTAACCAGCTGAGCCACCCAGGTACCCCACTTCTAGTGAAATATTTTAATGATGCAAAGAAGAGCAGGGAACTGTAACAGTTGTACCATACTTTGAGACTATCAAATAATAATATTTCTTTATGCTTTGGGGCTTTTTTTTTTTTTTTTTTTTAAGGAAATGTGACATTTCAGCCACAGTTGAGTTTCTTTTTTTTGTTGCCACCACCTCCATCCTCAATCCATACAACTTACGTGATTCTTGTATTTATTTATTTTTGAGATTTTTATTTATTTGAGACGGTGGGGGAGAGAAGCAGAAGGAGAGTAACAAACCAATTCTGCTGCAAGCTCAGAGCTGGATGCAAGGCTGGATCCCATGACCCTGAGATCATGACCTGTGCTGAAATTAAGAGTTGGACACGTAACAAACAGAGCCACCCAGGTGTCCCAGAACTTGCCTTTCCATTTTTAACTTGTCTTTCCATTTTGGCTCACAGAACTTGCCTTGTAGGTATTTGTGCTCATGGAAGCTAGGTGCCCTCCCTTCTCATTCCCAGTAGCTGAAGGTTAGCCGTGTCATGAGGATCTTGACCACTATTTTGGTACCATGCTAGTGACATTTGTTCTCTTATCTTAGAAAACCTGCCTTCTCTTTGCTCTCCCACTATCTGTTGGGTGAGCTCATGATAGGCTTTCATCTTAGACTGTCAGCAGCTGACAAGCATATGCCTTCTGACTGGTGTTTATTGGGCCACTGCTCCCTTCATTGTGGTCCACTATCTTTTTTTTTTTTTTTTTTTTTTTTTTAATTTATGATAGTCACACAGAGAGAGAGAGAGGCAGAGACACAGGCAGAGGGAGAAGCAGGCTCCATGCACCGGGAGCCCAACGTGGGACTCGATCCCGGTCTCCAGGATCGTGCCCTGGGCCAAAGGCAGGCGCTAAACCGCCGCACCACCCAGGGATCCCATGTGGTCCACTATCTTTATCCAGGATCCATTGTTTCTCCACTTTTCTAGGGGCAGTCACACCTGGTCCACGCTTCCAGGAAAAAGTGACCATACATAGGCAAATGTACTATCTTTTATAAAATGAGATTTTTAAAATTCCTAGTAATAGCTAACATTTTTTGAATATGTAGATAACAGGCTTTTTAACTAAGCACTGTCTTGTTTAATTCTCACATTACAACTATGTCACAAGTGGTGCTATTTCCATTTTTAAATGAGCAAACCGAGGCATTGTAAGATGAGGTGTCGCAAAATTTGAGCCTAGAGTCATCTCTCTACAGTCTGTAATTGTTTTGCCACTGGGAGAAAATAATTATTCCATTGTCAGGGCAGAACGAACTTGGACATTCACGGGGTTCTCTTCAACCTTCCTGCTCCACAGCCCCGGCTCCCTCAGGCACAGGCACACCTGGGCCTCCTTTGGCAGGGCTGGAGATGGCGTCAGTGGACTTCAAGACCTACGTGGATCAGGCCTGCAGAGCTGCTGAGGAGTTTGTGAACGTGTACTACACTACCATGGATAAGCGGCGGCGCCTGCTGTCCCGCCTGTACATGGGCACGGCCACCCTTGTGTGGAATGGAAACGCTGTTTCAGGACAAGAGTCCTTGAGTGAGTTTTTTGAAATGCTGCCTTCCAGTGAGTTCCAGATCAACGTGGTAGACTGCCAACCTGTCCATGATGAAGCCACCCCAAGCCAGACCACAGTCCTTGTTGTGATCTGTGGAACAGTAAAGTTTGAAGGCAACAAACAACGGGACTTTAACCAAAACTTCATCCTGACTGCCCAGGCCTCGCCCAGCAACACGGTGTGGAAAATAGCAAGTGACTGCTTCCGGTTCCAGGACTGGGCCAGCTAGGGTGGGCAGGAAAGGCCTCTGTTGTCTGCAGCCTAGCTTTGTAGGGAAGCACAGATCTCAAAATGTGGGGGACATGTTCTTTTCTGTTGTTACGGGCCCCAGCTTAACTGCATTTGCTGGAGTCCTGTGAGCCCCTTTCTGAGTGTATTCTTGTTTGTCCTAGATGTCTTTTCAAAGTAGTCAGCTTTTCTATTTTTCTACTTGTTCAGTAGAGACCCTGGTTCTGGAAATTCTGACAAATAAAACAATACAAATGTTGCTTCTTTTCCCTTCCCTGATGTGTTTGTCCAAGTTTTGAGGAGGAAGGAGGCAAAGGAAGGTTAAAGGCAGGAAATGAGTAGAAAGCACCTGCCAAAGTGTGAGGTGTGGGACAGGGCACCTACACTGCTTGGGTGTGGTAGAGCCGGGGTTCACAGCCCTCCACACATTTGACTCCCTTGGGACACCGAAGATCACCTTTGCCCCGGCTGCACATCCAGACCAGCTGTACCCAGATCTCAGGGCAGGGCTGGGCATGGCGTTTTTCTGAAGCACCCAGGTGCCCTTCCCTGTAGTTCACTTTAGAATACATCAGAATCCCCAGATGGATGGCTGGGTCCTACCTCAGAGCCTTAGCTAAGTTGAATGATTGTGAACAGGTGAAATACTAAAGAATTAGTTAATAAATACTTATAAATGAAGCAGCTGTATTAACTACTCTTAGGAGGTGAGGAAGTGCTTTTAAGAGGAAAACATACTAAGGTGGGGGAGGGCATCAGCATTAGAAACTAGTTTTATCGACCTTGAAGATTGACTCTAATTGTGTTTTCCCAATGTAAAAAAAAAGGAATAGAACTAGAAGGTTCCATCATCCTTTGACCAATAAATGAGGTCTCATGGCTACGTGGCTTCCCCGGGTACATTTTCTATGACAAGATTGTGCTAGGTTTGAGATGGGTTAGTGGGCTAGAATATTGGAATGGGAACCTTGGAGAAGGAGGAGGAGAATACTGATGTGTATGGTGGCACAGATGGCAGCTTCCTCCTCATACTCCTCCCCTTATCTAGTTTATGAAGCCCAACAGTGAGCAGGACAAAGTACCCACTAAAAGGAGGATTTGACACAATGACTTTAAGTTCCAGCCAATGATGGAGAAGCAGAGGGATGGGACTTGTGGGAATTTGCATTGGTAAACTGTACCTTCCTCTGTCCTGCTTCTAGAGAGCAGTTACGGCCTGACCACTGGCTCTGGCTCATTCTGGGCTGTAGAGGTAGCTGTACCCAAGAAGTAGGATTGTGTTAAATTGGAAGGAACCTGGATCCTTGGTGACTATGTGGAACCATCCAAATGGACCTAGCTCACCTACCCTCAGACTTCTTTTTAATGTGAGAAATTTTATCTGTAAGACATTATTGGTTTGGGGCATGTCTCACCTGCTATAGCAAAACCTAATCCCAAGTGAGGAAAAAGATTTGCAAGAGGGACAGACTGAGTCTGTTGTATAGGAATGGCTCTGTCATAGTGTCCTGGGGAGCCAAAGTAGATCCAGGTGCCCTCAGGAATTCAGTCTGATTCGGAGGCAAGACATTAAAATGGTAAATAAATTCAATTTCAAAGCCATACGTGAAGAGTGCTCAAATCTGTCTTCTAGATACATGCATAGCATGCAGAGACCAGCAGTTCAGCTGAGATGCGGTGAAATACTCATGAGATTGGAAGTGAGGTCCCAAACTGTGATGTGAAATTGTCAGACCCTGGAGCTCTGTCCCAGAGGGAGGAGAGGGGAGTAGGCTGGGAGGGTTAGAGCAGAGACTGATGTGGAGAGAGATGCCAGGCTTCAAATCTGAAAGCCCTCACCCTTAAGTGGTGAAGTAGGACGCTGCCTACTCACTTCAGCCCTGGATAGAGGGTGTGAATCCCATCAGGCCGTCAGAGAGTTTGACGTGAAATCTCTGGAGTCTGAATCACATCAGCCTGAAAAGCTTCAAGACAGCAGCTGTGGGTGTCCCTGTGGGACAACAGGTTTGGAAAATTAGAAGTATAGATGGCATTCTGAAGGGCACTAGGGCAGACCTCTAGTGGCCTCCTGTTTTCCCATCCTTCAGGAACAACGGAAAGTGGGTTCAGGACACGTTACTTTCATCTGAGTGAAAGATCAGCCTTCCCTAGACCACACAGGTCAGCCCTGAGACCCGATGGGGCCAGTGAGGTGTATGTGACACTTCAGGGAAGTCTTTACAGATTGAGACAGTCTTATCTTTTCTCCCACCCAACCCTCCTCCACCCTGCCATTTGAGAATGGATGTTCTAGAAGTTCTGTTGGGCCATGAGGTGTATTTGGCCACATGCAAGGGGTGGAGGAATGGAAAGCAGGCCCTGGAGTCCATGTCCATGTTATGGAGCTCCTTACCAGCCTTGGATGACCTCCTTTGGCTCTCAGAGGAAACAAGAAAAGCACTTCCATCTTCTAGAAGCTACAGTTGTTTGGGAGCCTTTTTACACACAACCAAATGTACTCATCAGTAATAAACTGGAGAAAATATGTACAACAAAGGACAGCCACAGCATTTCCTCACTATATAAAAAAACCTCAAATCAGTAAGGGAAAAAAAAAAAGCACAAGAAAAGAACAGGCAAATCACAAAACTTGCTGATTGAAGGGTGAGTGGGAGGGAGGGAGGACGATGTATAATCTAACAATTTCTACCACCCACGCCCCAACCTTGTAGAGCAACCACCTCAGTGATGGTAGGAGGTACCACCTCCCATCCGGTCAGACTGGCAACAGCTAGGAAACCCCAGACCCCAGTGCTTGCCAAAATGGGCCATCAGGGTACAAGTGTTGATTTCTTTATAAGATGTGATAGGGAGGGAGAAGAGGGTAGGAGGGACTTGAGTGTCTTGGGAAGAAGCTTCTTGAGAGAAAGCTGTCCCCCAGCTCCAAGGCCCCTCAGAAGGGAAGTGTGGTTAGGTGCTACTTTCCTTGCCTCTAGCCCAGAGAGAAGGGGCTTCAACGGGGTCTGCTTAGCTTGACATAGATAGTCTGAGGTCTAAGACACCACTGGACACAGCGTGAAGGGATCTAGAGGCCAGTGCTGTGATATCCACCTGGGATGGCTGAGGTCGGTAGGCACTGCTGCCATGTTGGGAAGGGTCTTACTTCCCTCTGACATGGAGCAAAGGGATCTGAACCCTGGGGACTGGATGGAGAGCCAGCAGGGTTGAAGGGACAGGGTAGGAGGAGGGGCAGCGGCTGCTGCACTGGGATGAACCTGTACACAGGAACAAGCCTGGGGTCAGTTTTCTAGGCTGAAACATGGGCCTGAGCAGGTAGCACAGGCTGGAGGGCATCTGGGAAAGGCTGATAGGAATGTAGAGGCCATCATCAGGTTCTTCAGAGGTGCTAGGGGAGCAGGAGCCCCTAGAACAAGAGGTCTATTCTCCAAGGCCAGAACACCTCAGCAACATGGGGGACAGCCTCAGAAAACCCACTCAAGTGCCCCAGGAGAGGAAATAAATCACAAGTTCAGAGAAAGCAAACTCCTCTTACTGAAACATTCACTTCCAAAGGGTCCTGCTTGAGAAACCCAGGGGTGATCGAAGTGGGCGCAGGTGGCCTGAGGGGGCACGTCTGCCTCCTCCAAGATGGCGGCTGACCCAGCTGAGGGAAGGGACAAGGCACAGAGCCTTCTACTCACCCCTGAGGCTTTGGGGGAGGAGGTGGAATTGAGGTGAATGCAGGACTGCTTCATGTAAGAGGGAACATAGAGTATCATCATGATGAAGGGGAAAGTGCCCCCACTGAAGGGACTGTGCATGGCAGTGTGAGCTGGCCCTGGTCCCATCCACAAGGAGCTCCGTCAGACATTATTTGCTCTGTGGGTCTTAGCCACATGGACCGACCACCCCAGTTTGCCCAGGAGGGGGTTCCTGGAGGTGGACTTTCAGTGCTAGGATAAATAAAGTCATGGAAAAACTAGGACTAGTTTTGGGCTCTTAGCCCAATTTATGCTGCTGACCAGTAAACTCTAAACTGTACCACGGTCTCTGGAAATAGGGAAGGAGGGGAGCAGCACTGAGAACAGGAGGCCGTCAGGCTTCCAGCAGAGCCCTCATGGGCAGACATGTCCCACCAGCCACTTGGGACTCCTGAGCACCTGAAATGTGACTCTCGTGACTGAGGAGAACTGGGTTTTTATTTTATTTTAATTAGTTTAAATCTGAATAGCTCCCTGTGGTTGGTTCCCTCTGTATTGGATGGTACAGTGGAAGCAGAATTGCTGGTCCAGAGACATTCCCAGGTAGCTGGGAAACCCAGAACAAGGAAAGAGTGTCACCACCACTGGGGCCAGAGGGAATGGGGAGCCCCTCAGCTGGAGGATGCCTCAGAAACGGATGGGTTCTACGGCCCTTGCTGGGCACTGGACAGGAAATGCAGAAACCCCTCCTCCATCTCCCAAGGAGAGAATTTCTCCTGCCCATCCAGGTTCCATGGAGGCGAGGTGGGAAAGACCTGGGCTCCCTGCCTGCGCTCTGCTGCCATCCTGGGGGGCTTTATAGGCACTATTTAGTGGTCACCTCCCATTTGGGACAGGGAGTGAGCCAGGCAATCAGTCAGCTTACTGTCACCCACTAGCACAAAGTGTATGAGGCGACCCAGTTCTGAGAACATTCTTCTGACAGGGTCACGGGGGAGTGGAAAGGCTTAGGTGTGTGCCTGGGTCATCTGCTCGAACCTGAAGATGAGGAATGTCGGGCTTGTGTGTGAACTGCTGTGCATGTGGGGTCTGGACGCCATTGATGAATCTTCCCCCTAACACTCCAACCACTCCCCACCTCCAATCCCAGCCACACTAACTTGGCAACACTTCCACTGCATTTTTATGTTTCAGGATTTCAGAACTAAGGCAAGGGAAAAAATAGCTTGTTAAAAGGGAATTATAGAACTGCAAATTACTCAGCAGATAGGCTGCTAATATTCAAGGTGTGAACTTCAGGAGAGCACGGGGCTGTGGCAGCCCTGTCCACCACATTGCAGACCATGTGGAGGGCCAGCCCCTCTCCACCCCTAGCAGACCTGTGAGACCAGTCTATGTGTGGTAACCAGGTGAGTGGCTTCAAAATGAATGTCTGTGGAAGTTACACTATGGGCAGCCCAATTTCACTGTCCCATAGATCACAATGAGTACACTCATCTGGCCATGTTTCTGGGTGCTTTGTCGGCTGGCAGTGGACTGCTGACATGGAATGAGCAAGAAGGCAGAGAGCTGAAAGACTCACCCAAGGACTTCGGCCTAGAGATGGGACTTCTACCCCACAGCAGTGTGGCATCCTCCATGTATGGCAGGGACAACTGGCCCCCTTTGCATCCATGCTGGAGTAGTAACATGGACAAGCTTGGTCGTCGAGCGCACCAGCTCATGGCATTTCTTGATCTTAGACATAATCTTAAACAAGGCAGCCTCGGAAGTACTCCCATTTTGAGACATGGGAGCTGCAGCCCTGGGGAGCAGCATGAGTCTTCAAAGACTGTTCCCTGTTTCCATGGGCCCTGTACAGCTCGGTGAGAGCCATGGTTCCCTGGACTGTCAGCCAGGCACTTGGAGCAGATGCAGTAGGGCTGGCTGTCCACACCTGGTCATTCCTGCAGCCTCCCTCTGGGGCTGGGCCTTTGCTCTAGCAGTTTCCCCTGCCTGGAGATCCTTCCTAGGGGTCCCCAGTCTGTGCCCTCAACCCCTTCAGTTTTTGCTCACCTTCCTGAGTCCTATTCGGAGCCATAAGCCTCTGACCACCCTGCTCCGAACTCCGTGACTGGGCGAGCATCACCTTCTACACTTTATATACTTAGTATTGTTATTTGTCAGCACTGTGGTGACATTGAGACCAAGGACTTGTCGAGTGTTTTGTTCACGTGGCAGATATGCCGTACTTATAGTGGGAGTTGTGAGCACAGACAGTTGTGCCCACTGTACACTCAGAGCCCAAGTCTGGCACAGAGACCCTGGCTGCGGGCTGCCAGCCTCAGCCCTGAGGTTGGCAGCCCCATCATTCCTCCAACTCCACTGGCAGTGATGGCACGTTGCTCACCTGACAGCAAGCAGCAGGCCAGCACAGTGGGGGTCAGGGGAGGTGAGGCTGGGACTGTCCCCAGCTGTCTGGGGAGGCCCGAGCAAGGAGCCCTCAGGACAGGTCTCCTCCTCCTCCTCCTTTCCTGACCACCACCACAGATTTCCCCCCACCCCTGCCAGAGGGAAGAACAGGCCAGGCACAGGGCCCAGGGGCAGACAGAACTCAGCCTCTGGTGTCTTAAAAGCCAATGGTGGACAGGAATTCCCCTGGGAGGTGTGCCTCTGAGTGCCAGGTAGGGTCAAGTGAGGCCACGAGTGACCAGTGTTCTGTCCCCAAAATCCAGCCTGCAGGACCCTAGGACCCTGAAGAGTCTCCTGCCAAGCAGTTCTTTCAGTAGCAGAAACCTCTCCCAATCCCCAGGGTAGGGGCAAGAATAGCTAGAGAAGGGTCTTGTGGTTCCTGGGGAATGCCAGAAGCCTGCGTATATGAGTCCAGGTTGTCATCTTCAGCTTGTCCCCGTGGTTTCTGAGATTAAGGACAACCAGGCAAAGTATCAATTTTACCCTGTAAAGGGTAAACAATGTTTTCAGCACTTTTTCAACGTAGCAGAGCAATATTGTAAAACATCCTGTGTTTTTACTAAAATAAAATATAAGTTTATAAAGACTGTTAAGATTCTAACACAGGTTAGAATAAATGTTTGTGAACTTGGCTGAGATGATGATGCCCTGTGCATTATGCTAGTCTTTGGAAATAGATGCATCCCCAAGTGAGATCTTTGTGTGCTAGCAGTTTATTGACTGAAGTGGGGGATCAATATGTAAGTACAGAAGAAAGAAGACTGCCCAGGTCCCTGTAGGGTTCTGTGTGAGCTGCTTATGGCTTCAATAATGCTGGGTAACAAACACTCCTCAAACCTCAGCAGCACATGGCAGAAGTTTTCACTTGGTTCAGGTAACACAAGGCAGAGGCTTGGCTGATCTCACTGGAGTTTGAAAGTGGTCCGGTGGGGCTCTTCTAATCTGGACTGAGCTGGGTCACCTTAGCTGGCAAATCTCTGATCCACATGCCCTCATCTTCCTGCAGGGGCCGATGGGCTTTCCCACGGCTGATCTCATGCTGATGGCGGAGGTGCATGAGTGCGAGCAGGAACAGGCTTGGCCTCTTGAAGCCAAGGCTGGGAACTGGCACACTGACTTATGCTCACTCCATTGGCTCAGTGAAGTCATGCGACTGAGTTAAAGGTCAGTGGGTTTGGAAATAGACACCTCCTCTTAGGAGAAAGCAGAAGTACATGGGAAAGAGGGTGGCTATGTGTGGGGTGAGGAATTGAGGCCACCGATCAATACAATCTAGACCTACTTCTAAAGCATGGGGGCAGAACAGGAAGGGTTTCCTTTAGGAGTCCGACCCCACAGCTGGGACCTGAGAGGGCAACAGGTAGAGAATCCTAAATTCCCCCAATAATCACTTGAAGATACAATTATTCTCTCAGGTTGGGAAAAGCACTCTGGTAGGAGCTGCTTTCAGAGCATGTAGCTCTGGAGTCTTAGGGAGATCAGAGATTGGATGCTGCTTTGTTGACCTTAAAAACCAGCCCCGCCTCCTCCACAACCTGGCCTAATTTTGGCACTATCTCACCATTGTAAAGAGTGAACAGAAAACTGCAGGAAGTTCCTCTGTCCTGTAGAAAGAGGGCTGGGTCTGGGTAAGATGAGGTGCCTAGGGTGCAAAATGTAAGGAGGTGCCACTCAGAGCACAAAGGATGCCAACAAATCAGGGAAAATATTTGTCACAGGACAATGATATTTTCTTAATAGTTTAATTTCTTTACCATTTACCAATTCCTTTATCATAATTTCTATAAATCAGTAAAAGTCTTAGCAAAACGGAAAAGTTGTAAAAAGATTCATGTATGCAGATCATAGAAATACAGATGCCTAATAAAATCAAAGCACTCCAACCTCATTTTAATTTTTTTATATTTATTTTTTAAAGATTTATTTATGTATTTTATACAAATCAAAACCACAATGAGATACCACCTCACACCAATGAGAATGGGGAAAATTAACAAGGCAGGAAACAACAAATGTTGGAGAGGATGCGGAGAAAAGGGAACCCTCTTACACTGTTGGTGGGAATGTGAACTGGTGCAGCCACTCTGGAAAACTGTGTGGAGGTTCCTCAAAGAGTTAAAAATATACCTGCCCTACGACCCAGCAATTGCACTGCTGGGGATTTACCCCAAAGATACAAATGCAATGAAACGCCGGGACACCCGCACCCCGATGTTTATAGCAGCAACGGCCACGATAGCCAAACTGTGGAAGGAGCCTCGGTGTCCAACGAAAGATGAATGGATAAAGAAGATGTGGTTTATGTATACAATGGAATATTACTCAGCTATTAGAAATGACAAATACCTACCATTTGCTTCAACGTGGATGGAACTGGAGGGTATTATGCTGAGTGAAGTAAGTCAGTCGGAGAAGGACAAACATTATATGTTCTCATTCATTTGGGGAATATAAATAATAGTGAAAGGGAATATAAGGGAAGGGAGAAGAAATGTGTGGGAAATATCAGAAAGGGAGACAGAACGTAAAGACTGCTAACTCTGGGAAACGAACTAGGGGTGGTAGAAGGGGAGGAGGGCGGGGGGTGGGAGTGAATGGGTGACGGGCACTGGGGGTTATTCTGTATGTTAGTAAATTGAACACCAATAAAAAATAAATTTAAAAAAAAAGATTTATTTATGTATTTTAGAGAAAGTGTGACTGAGCACGTGCAGGAGGGGCAGAGGGAGGAGACAGAATCTCAAGCAGACTCTACACTGAACACAGAACCTGACACGGGGCTTGTTCTCATGAACTGAGATCATGTCCTGAGCTGAAGCCAAGAGTTAGACACTTAGCTGACTGTGCCATTCAGGTGCCCGTAACCTCATTTATAAATTGCGTGTTGCAGAGGACTGTAGTGGATATTGTGGCCATTTTCCTGGAATGCCCCTTGTAACAGATTTTCAAGGGATTTGGACCCCTGTTCCTCTCTGGGTAAACTTCCTAATGGACTCAGGCAGTCAGAATAGTCCTGCTACCACTGCAAGAGTAGCAGGTTCAAGGACCTGGCCTAGCAAACAATTGAAGAGCCCAGCAAACAATTGGGTGCATGGTGGCTTTGATGCACCATGGAACTAATCGACCACAAAGCCCATGTGCACCACCTCCAGGTCTTTTGGGAGTCAATCTTTTTTATTTAAAAAACTTTTTAAAGATTTATTTGAGAGAGAATGCATGTACACACATGAGTGTCGGGAGGGGCAGAGGGAGAGAATCTTCAGACTCCCCACTGAGCTCAAACCCCCTCATGGGGCTCAATCTCAAGACGCATGAGATCATGACCTGGAGAAACCAAGACTTGGACACTTAACCAGCTGAGCCACCCAGACGCCCCTCAACCTTATTTAACATGTCAGACAGTTTGATGGGCTGTTCAGCAACTTTCAATAAAGTCCAACCAACACGAAACATTACCACTTTTCATTCCATCATAGTGACAATGAACCAAAACATTTTGCTTATACTCCATGTTGGCCAGGGTCCACGGAAAGGAACATTCCTGTTCAGTTGTTGGAGGTGCTGATTGGTGCAGGATCTTGATGGCAAGTGACATTTAAAACCCACCTCTGGGTGGGTGACAGGCACTGAGGGGGGCACTTGGCGGGATGAGTCTTGGGTGTTATGCTATATGTTGGCAAACTGAACTCCAATAAAAAAAGTAATAAATAAATTAATTAATTAATTAAATAAAATAAGTAAAACCCACCTCTCTTATCCTTGTAGTTCCATTTCTATGTACAGTTGACCCTTAACATGGGTTTGAATGATGTGGGTCCACTTATACATGGATTTTCTTACATTACAGGACTATAAATGCATTCTTTCACAATTTTCTTAACATTTTTCTTTTATCTAACTTTTCTGAAACAATATGTATATAATACATATAACAAAAAATATGTTAATCAACTACATTATCAGTAAGGCTTCTGATCAACAGTAGGCTATCAATAGATAAGTTTTGGGAGAGTCAAAAGTTGCACGTGGATTTTTGACTACAGAGGGGTCAGTGCCCCTAACCCCTGTGCTGTTCAAGGGTCAACTGTATGAGTATTTTGCAGATGCAACTGGCCAGATACATACACCACATCTTCTTACAAGATAATTCATCATAGCAGTCTTTGTGATCGTAGTGAAAGCATCTCAAATGTCCACCACTAAGAGACTGAGCAAATTATAATATTCCCACAGAATGGATTGTTGTGCAGCCTTGAAAACAAGAGGCAGACCTGTACATGGTATGAATAACATGACATCTTGGGAGACTCAGGGTAGTCAGGAAAGTTTAACACCTTTGTAGAATATTGCCAGTAGTTATCACAGGCAGTACAATCAACATCACAAAAACTATTCGAGGTGTTTTGCACTATTTCCAGCCTCATTTTACAGATGAGAAAATCGATCGTGTTAAAAAAATAATATTTCATACAGGCTTCTCTGTGTGCAGGGGCTTTCTGGAAGGATTGGCAAAAACGTAAGGATGGCTGTCCTTAGGGGTTTGAGTCTAGGGTTTTAATGTGGGAACAAGGCATTTGCTGTTGTATGTTCTCTATGTTTTTCATAGTGTGCCTGTCTTGCTTTTTCAGTTAACATCTCCTTAGGAGTGCTTCCGCAGTTGGGTGTGCAAGGCATTCAAGCGGCAGGCAAGCAGCACCAGGCTGGGGTGGGTGGGGTGGTTCCCTTCCCCCCCAGAATAGCCAGCCCGAGCCTGACCTGGAGCGATGGTCTCCAGCTAGACGTTTACTGGTACATGTTGGGCCTCACAAAAATCACACAGTTAAAAATCACCAATGTTAATTGTAAGAAATACCTTAAAGTTCTAATCATCTGCCCCAATTTAAGGCGGGTGCTAACACTCAGACGGACTGCCCCCCAGGCTGTGGAAGGCCGCTTCCTGTGACCTGGAAGGTGACCGCCCCGGGAGCCCTACGCCGCCGGGATGCAGGCCGCACGGTCGCCCCACCCCGCTGCACCCCGGGGGCCGGGCCGGGCCGCAGCAGCCCCCGAGCCCAGGGCGCCCGCGCCGGAGCCCAACTTCTCGGGTCCCACGGAGGGCGCCAGGCCCCGATCCCGCGACCTCCCTGGACTCTCTGGAGGCCTGCGCGGCCACGTGACAGGCGCCCCGCCCCGCCCCGCCCCGCCCCGCCCCGCGGCCCCCGGCGCTTCCGAGACCGGCTGCTGCAGCCTGCACAGGGACGGGCAGGGCGGTGCCTCCGGGGCGTGCAGTGCACGGTAGGCCCAGTCTCCTCCAGTCTAGCTCTATAGATTGTTTTAAATTAGATTATTTCTTATGAGAATAGTGTAATATTTTCTCATTATGATATAGGGAGCATTTCTCCAAGCCATTACACGTTTTCCAGGTTTAAGTATAATTAACAAAATTCAATTTACAGTGTACAACGTGATTTGATAAATGTATACATTGTGAAATGATTACCACTCCATCTTTTAGCTCCATTAAATAATTTTAAACGTTAATTTAAGGACTGCATAATAAACCAGTGCAGAGATACATTGTAAATTATTCAGTCCTCTCCTTATGCGTGATAGGTTGTTTCTAAATTTTTAGTACTATAAGTGCATTCCAGTGAATGCCCTTCTGTGAAGATTATTCACTCCTTTTAGTTCTTCAGGATGGTTAAGGGTACAGACAGTTTGGATATACAGATAGATAGATAGATGACAGATAGATAGTACATAGATAGTACATAGATACATTTTTTTTTTTTCCCTAAATGACTCGAGATTGCACTTCCATTCATACCCGTGCTGCATCAAATGGTATGTTTAATTTTGGGTTACTTTATCTAGGCATTGGTTTATAATTTTTTTAAAGATTTTATTTATTTATTCATCAGAGAGAGAGACAGAGAGAGGCAGAGACACAGGCAGAGGGAGAAGCAGGCTCCGTGCAGGGAGCCCGACGACGTGGGACTCCATCCCGGAACCCCAGGATCACGCCCCGGGCCAAAGGCAGGAGCCAAACCGCTGAGCCACGGGGGCTGCCCTATCATTGTTTTTATAGTATCCCATTTGTCAGTGAAATCTCTATTTGTATTCCTATGTGTGTATTATCTATTTGTGTTCTTTGCTAATTCTCTATTGGTGGTGGTTTTTTTTCCTTATTGATTTCCAAAAGTTCTTTTAAAAAGCTTGACATAATTTCCACCTTTGAACCTGATTGTGTAGCATTTCTAAAGGAAATTGAATATAAAAGTTTTGATAATCATATCTGGGTCCTTCATTTGGTCAAGCACTAAAGCTGTTATGACATCCAACTGAAGAAGTCTTCCAGGCAGTGAATGCTAACTAACTTGGGCGGAACACAGAATCCTAGCTGCTCTTGTCCACATACGTTGTTTTTATGTCTACTTAGACTTTTAACACATTCTAAATACTTCATGTTGGGGATCCCTGGGTGGTGCAGTGGTTTGGCGCCTGCCTTTGGCCCAGGGCGCGATCCTGGAGACCCGGGGTCGGGCTCCCAGTGCATGGAGCCTGCTTCTCCCTCTGCCTGTGTCTCTGCCTCTCTCTCTCTCTGTGTGTGACTATCATAAATAAATAAAAATTAAAAAAAATAAATAAATACTTCATGTACTATTTTAAATGCTTACATAGGATTATTGATAGTAATAAAGTAAGATTGCAGTAATGTAACAAGGTTTTATTTGACATTCTTCTGTAAAAAGTGGTGTATTACCTATTTTGACATTCCATGTTGAAGCAGTTGATTGATTGATTTTTATTTATTTGTCACAAGAGAAAAAGAGCACCAGCAGGGAGAGAGGCAGAGGGAGAGGGAGAAAGAGACTCCCCACTGAGCAGGGAGCCCGATATGGGGCTCAGTCCCAAGACCCTGGGATCATTACCTGAGTCAAAGGCAGATGCGTGACTGACTGAGCCGCCCAGGTGCCCTGCAAAGTTGATTAATTTTGCAATTAATCTGGCCAATTCCAGCCAGATTAAATTTATCTGAATGTGATGCTCATGATGACAGGATATATGCATTTTTAACTCTTTTTTAAAATCTTATTTATTTATTCATGAGAGACACAGAGAGAGGCAGAGACATAGGCAGAGGGAAAAAGCAGGCTCCATGCAGGAAGCCCCATGTGGGACTTGATCCTGGGACTCCAGGATCATGCCCTGAGCCAAAGGCCGACTCTCAACCACTGAGCCACCCAGGCATCCCTGCATTTTTAACTCTTAATGGAAACTGAACTCTTTTCAAAATAAAGTGCCATTTATTAGTATGTTTTCCGTCTTCCATCATGAATTATCAGATAAACTTTTCTTGGAGATGTTTTATTTGGGCTCAGATCCTGAACACTGAGAGCTATTTTTTTAAACTATTGAGAGTTTGGATAAAACTATTGAGGATATCATGCTGTAAAGATTATGTATGTGTAAAAATCCTTTGCTTAAAGATGCTTCAGTCTGTTGGTGAGGACATAGAGAAATTAAAAACATAGAATTATCATATGATCCAGTGATACTGCTTTTAAATATATAATTGAAAGAATTAAAAACAGGGACTCCTGTATATCAATATTTATAGCAACATTATTCACAATAGCAAAAAGATGGGAACAACCCAAGTATCTATCAACAATTTATCAATGGATAAACAAGATATGGCATATACATACAATGGAATATTATTCACACTTAAAAGATAATGAAATTTTGACACATGTTATGACATGGATGAACTTGTGCAAAGCAAAATAACCAGACCCCAAAGGCACAGTTAGGATACTTCCATTTAGATGACGTCCCTGAAGCAGTCAAATTCATAGAGACAGGAAGTAGATGGTGGTTGCTCATGCCTGGGGGAGGTGGAAAGGGGAGTTAGTGTTAATGGGTACAGAGTTTCAGTTTGGAATGCTGAGAAAGTTCTGGAGATGGATGGCGGTGATGGCTGTAGAATACTGTGAATGTACTTAATGCCCCAAAGTACACACATGGTTCAACTGGTGAAATTTATATATATCTCCTCACTGTAAAGAAGAAAGATTTAGTCTAAAAGCATTGTAAAAATGATTTACAAAGATCTTTATGGAGCAGTGCCTGTAATTTAAAAACACTTTTTAAAAGGCAAATGATTTTTTTCCAGCTCCTTCACTTTTAGTGTTTAGACAGAGCATCTGTCACCAGTTTTTCGTGATGCCTGTAGTGAGTTGGAAGTCATGCAGCTATTGCTGGCAAAATTGGGACTTTGTGCCAACACCTTGCCATTCTTGGTGAGCACAGGAAGTCTCCTGAGCCTGTGTGAGATGAGCTTAGGCCAGTTGAAACCAACCCTCTGCAGCTCCAATTCCAGTCAAAGCCATCAAGGGCATCAAACCAAAAACTTTTTTTTAGAATTTATTTATTTATTTATTTATTTATTTATTTATTTATTTATTTATTTATTGAGAGAGAGAGAGAGAGAATGGCTGGGACACAGGCAGAGGGAGAAGCAGGCTCCATGCAGGGAACCTGACATGGGACTCGATCCCCAGATCTCCAGGATCACACCCCAGGCTGTAGGCGGTGCTAAACCACTGCGCCACCGGGGCTGCCCAAACCAAAAACTTTCAACAAACTACATCTTAGAGCTCTTTACGGATCCTTGAGTAGACACTGTGTCCCTCTGTCGGCTAAGCTTTGCCACCAACTAGCGTGTTCTGAGAGAATATGTCAGTTGTCCCCACCCCAGAGTCTAGCGGAGATGAGGTCTGGTGTGACAGGAGGATGGAAGGACATTTGGAAGTGAGCGGAGGTTAACTTTACGGAGGAGCGAATTGTGGCCTAGGCATAGAATTTTCTTAACGTTTAAATGCTTAAAAAATAACTCACAAATTAATATCTACAGAAAGATGAGATAGCTGGAGGCTCTGGTCCTCCTTTTCCTTTAGCAGCTGGGCCTCTGGAGGCCTGTGAAGACTTTGAAGCTGTGTGCAGAATTACATATGTGTGTATGGTTGCCTTTTTCTTTTTTCCGGAAAGGAGATCCATAGCTTTCAATTAGATCCTGACAGGGTGGTGCATAAATTTGGAGAAGTGCTCATGACAGACACAGTATGCGGCTGCCACTTAGCATTTTGCAGATAGCAGCTGGTTTAGAATCCTAGAAACTGTGATCTGTTATCATAACCTGAATTCAAAGTGACAGGAGCACTGCTACTATATGGAGTACTCCTCAGGGAAGGCCAAGACAACCCCTTCTGCCACTGGCGCTCCAGAGAACCTCAAAAGCCTCTCATAGAATAGGTGCATTTAATGCATTTCTCTGGCATTAGGGAAATGAAATGAAGCTCCGTGATAGGTGTTTCTTCTTGTTCAGTGCATCTGAATTGAATTCAGCTAAGAGAAGCAGGAAATAGTGGCCTGAAATGTTGTAGTAGTCTCTAATTTGGTTTCTTTAGGGCATATGACAATGCCCATATCCCACATCACCACGTCCACTACAGCACTGAAAGTCAAGTCTGTCAATCAGACTGACCACCTGTCAGCAAAAGAATGAGGAGGCTGCAGAGGATAGGAAAGCCTGGGAAGCGGCGTGGCACCTGCTGTGAAATTTCCAGGGAACTGATGACACCAGAGACAACTGGCAGTCCGGCAGCCTGGGGGACCCTGTGCAAGAGACAAATGAGTGGCCGTGCCTTGATTTATTCACTCACTCATTCATTCATTTAGCAAGGACTTAAGTGCCAGGATGCAGAGCTAGCTGCTAGGAAGTCACCATTCTGTGCTCACAAACTCCACAGCCTAGTCAGGGGAGAAAGATTGTAATCCAATAATCACGAAATAAGTATAACATCACACTTGTCATTTGTGTAACTACTCAGTGGTACCTGGAACTGTGAGCTTATGGAATGGGGCTCTGTCATGGTCAGGGCACTGGGGTTGGCTTTCCTGGGGAGGAGACAACTGAATGGAGGCTGAAGGGATATGTGGGAACTAAGTGGGGGAAGAGGGAAGGTCAGGCCAGGATGTGCAAATGGCCTGTGCTAGGGGACTGTGCAGCCACTGCCAGACTGGAACCCTGGCCTTGGTGCCCAGAAGTGTAGAAGTGAGAGATGGTGGTAATGCAGCCAGGCAGAGAAAGGCTGGATTTCTGGAACCACACTTTATTTTTGGATTCATGCAAACTGAAGACATGGCACTATTTCAGATGTTATTTGATCACACTTTCTCCAGTTTCCTTTGTAGTTTTACCTGAGCTGGGAGGCCTTATGGTTTGGGCAGAGCTTGCACTCTGGAGTTTCAAATCGTGGCTCTGGCCCTTCAAATCCTTACCCTCTCTGTGCCTCAGTTTCTTCATTTGTAAAAAGGGTAAAAATACTACCTCTTTATAATTTTGTGAGAAGAACTGAGTAATGCCAGCAATGTGCTTGGCATGGTGGCTCACCCACTTTAAGTATGAAATACATTTTGTTCTTATTTTCATTATTATTAACCTGAGAAATGGGACCAGTTTGGAGGAGGTTGCAGGGAGGGGGCCTATGTTTGCAGGAGGAAGGGATAGTCCTGGGTTGGGGGAGGAGCAGGAGTAGTGGTGGATTGCAGAAAGGCCCAAATCCTTAGATGAATTCCTAGAGATAAACCTCATCCTGTGGGAACTGAGGGGCATCAGGAAACCCTGCTGAGGAAGGGGAGCAACTGTGAGATCCAGTTCAGGGTGAACACCAGGGCTGCAGGTGGAGGGATGAGGAGCCAACAAGAATGGGAGGAGGGCAGAGCTGTTCTAAAATGATCAGAGTTCAGCCTTTTTTTTTTTTTTTTTTTGCAGCTGGAACAAAGATATCAGAGACTAGAAAGATCTAGAAAGTAGGACAGGGACATTTGGTGGAATTGCTCTGTTGCTGTTGGGCATTGACTGTGCATAGTGCTAACCCACCTCCCTGGGGTCGCTGAGCCCTGTCCACACCCAAAGAGAGCAAGTGTGTGCAGGTGTCTTGGGGAGGGCCCAAGAGAATCTGTCCTGTGTCGAGGAGGAGCCTAGGCAAGCCAGGCCATCATCCAAGGCCACACAACTTCCTGGCTTACTGATCCCATGCGCCCTTCCACCATGTCACACTGCTTTCACAAGGGTGAGTCCTTTTCATGCCATAATTCTACCCCTGAACAAAGAGGTTAAATGATGGTCATTAAAATTATATTCAATTGCTCTGGTTCGGGTTACTCCTTTTTCTTCGGTCTCTGACCAAATGGAGAAGCGGCAGCAGCTTATGAGGTGTAAAGCTGCTGAATGGATCCCCGAGTGTCCTGCACGCCCCTAAAGGCTGGGCCTATCGTGGGATTGTGGGATCGTGGGCTGTGATGCTGCACCCTGGTCACCTGGGAACCCTGGAGGCCTTTCTGGTCCACAAAGTGTTTTAGCTCTTTCAAGCAGCTGCTCAAGGACTCTCAGAAATGAGACATTAAGAGATATTGCTTTATTTTTTAAAAAAGATTTTAGTTATTTGAGAGAGAGAGAACATATGTGAGAAAGCACAGCGAGGGGGAGGGGCAGAGGGACAAGCAGACTCCGGGCTGAGTGGGGAGCCCCATGTGATGGATGTGACCCGAGGCTCTACCCCAGGACCCTGGGATCATGACCTGAGCTGAAGTCAGATGTTTAACTGACTAAGCCACATGCATGCCCGGAGACAGATTGCTTTAGATGACATTTGCATGCAAGAAGTTGCTTCATTTCTGGAATTTGTTTACAGTATGCAAACTGAACCAGAAAAATTGCATTGAAAGACGTAGCTGAGACCTGAATGCCAGGGTCTGTTGTGTATTTGTGAAGAAATGAGAGTAAATGGAAGGCTTGAAGGTACATCACAGAGCACCAGCTTTGTGAGTGGTGGGGCTTCAAGGTCTGGGGGCCAGGGATGGGAAAGTAGATGTCTCCCACCAAGAAAAAACTGTACAGGCACAGGTGTGCACAGAGCTTTGTCAGCCTGTGGCAACTAGAATTCCCGGTTGCAAAGGGCACAGTAGCAGGAGTCTGGAAACTAGAAATGCCCTATGGACAGATGGAAGGGAGTGGAGCAGGTGGGGGCTGCTACAGAGAGACAGGGAGCTGCCAGGCCTTCTAGGGGAGGTCCGCGTCATCAAGGCTGCACTCTTGTCAGACCCAGGGCCTGGAGAACTATGAGCAGTCCCGAATGATTGAGCCCCCCTCCCCCCCATGCTAGAAGAGCAGCGGCCCTCGGAGTGCCCTCTGACAAAGTGTCAGGATAAGTGTCTTGTCCTGTCAGTCACAAAGTGCAGTGTACCAGGCACACTGGAGCCTACACGAGGAGAAGCTCCGGAAACATGGATGTGTGTGTGGGGCGGAGGAGGGAAGGAGAAGAGGGAGAGACAGGGAGAGGGATGGAGAGAAGGAGGAAGGGAGACAGAGAAAGGGAGGGAGGAAAGGAGGGAGGGAAAGAAGGGGAGGGGAGAGAGGGAGAGAGAGGGAGGGAGGGAGGAAGGAAGAGGGGAGGGAGGGAGGGAGGGAGGGAAGAAGGGAGGGAGAGAGAGGGAAGGAGAGTAGGGGAGAAAGAGGGGGAGAGGGAGAGAGAGGGAAAGAGAGAGGTGGAGGGAGGGAGAGGATGAGAGAGAGAGAGAGAGAGAGAGAGAAAAGAGAGACTGTGTTCTTATTAAGGTATGGGAGGTTTTGGTTTTGTCAGGGTTTAAACTTTTTTTTTTTTTTAAGATTTTACTTATTTATTCATGAGAGACAGAGAGAGAGAGAGAGAGAGAGAGAGAGAAGCAGGCTCCATGCAGGGAGCCTGACATGGGACTTGATCCCAGGTCTCCAGGATCAGGCCCTGGGCTGAAGGTGGTGCTAAACCGCTGAGCCCCCTCTGGGGCTGCCCAGGGTTTAAACTAATCACTTTGACTTACTGCTGGAATTGCTTAATGAAGAACCAGCAAAAGAGGTAAGGCATTAAATGGCAGATAGAAACAGCTTCTTAATCACCAGAGAGCTAAGATTTATAATTTGATTTTAGAACCTGTGGGCTGGACTCTTTCGTTTTGAACATTACAGTAGCAAGTGAATGAATCATTATTTAATGTTGTCTTTCTTTATAAGAAGTTGAACTTGCACCAGACATTCATTTGAAGATAAAAATATACAATACATAAAAATATAAAATCCAATTTAAATAAAAACTATCAGAATTTTTACATTGTAGTGTAGATTCATTAAAAAGGAAATCTCTCTCAAGTAACTAAATTTGAATGCAGTAAAATAGACTCATATGAGAAAACTGACACCTATTTCAAGAAATAGTTTTCAGACTTTGGAGAAGAATTAATTGAGGCTGTGATTTAATAGGTTTTCTGTCCTGAGAGTATATGTTAGTGCCAGGAATTTTAGATCAGATCAGAAAGTGACAGAGTTACAATGAGGGGAAGAGCAAGGGGAACGGCTCAAGGTCAAGGTGAGTAGAGGATATGGAATGGTGGACTTGCCCTGGTATTAGTCCAGGCTCTCCAGAGAAACAGCAGCTGGATATACTGAAGTAAATAAAAGGGGATACAGGACTCGGGGGCGTGTGGCTCAGGTGGCCACGAAGCCCTCCAGCCTACCGGCTGCCTGGTGGGAAGCAAGAGAGCTGGGGACTCATTCAGTCTGAAGTTAGAGGCCACTGGTGTCCCCGCTGGAGTCTGAAGGCCTGAGGACCAGGAGCTTCGAGCTCCAAGGGCAGGAGAATATGGATATCTTGGCTCAAGAAGAGAGAGAATTGGCCCTCCTTTTGCCTTTTTCTTCCATTTGGGCCCCCAAAGGATTGGATGGTGCTGCCCCCATCAGTGAGGGTGGATCTACTTTATTCAGTCTACTGAATCAAATGCTAAATTCTCCCAGAAACACCCCCACAGACACACACAGAAATACTGCTTTACCTGTGATCAGGGCCTTCCTTAGGCCAGTGAAGTTAGAACAAAACTGACTCACCTGGGATAAGACCAGAGACTAGAAAAATTGAGGGGAAGAAAAAAAATCCCAATTCTTGGATGGGGAATTTTTTTTGTGCAATTCATCCTTTATTATTCTATAAAGAAGGCTGCCACTTGCTCTTCAGCATTTCTGCTGCTGAGTTTATGGGTGCCTGTCCCCCTTGCTTGACCCAGAGGCCCTCTGTGCAAAGCTTGTGTGCAGATCACGTGCTTCCTTTGATGTTCTTAAAGAATTTTACTCAGTTCTCTCTGGTCTATCTCTGGATGATTTTTTTTTTTTTTTTTTCCTCTGGATGATTCTAAGATTTCTTTGGTTCTGTCATTCTGCAGTTTCATTATATTGTGACTAGATGTGAATTTATTTTTATTATCCTTCCCAAACCTGAGAATTTATTTAGTTCTGGGAAAACTATCAGCCAATCTCTCTTTGAATCTTGCCTCTCAGTCTTGTTATTCCTTTTTCAAGTCCTATTAGGAGTATGTTTATTATTCTCTCTTCTCTTTCTTATCTCTGATCCTGCATCTCCACTGCATTGTTGGTAATGGCCTCAGTTCTGTTTCCAGCCCAGTAATTCCTCAGCTGTGCAAACCTACTGCTTACCCCAGTACAGCTTTTGATTTCAGTGAGTATATTTTAACTCTCAGTTTTATTTAGTCCTTTTCCATATCTGCTTGCGCTTTATCTTATTCTAACATATTTAAGTCCTCCATTTGCTTTAAATAATGTGAATATATTTACGGTAGAATCCGTGAGTCCTCCTAAAGTTCTTATGGGTCCGACCTGCTGTCTGTTTCACGGCTGCCTCCACTGCTCAGGAAGTTTGGCCTCTTGTCTGTCCTTCCAGAGCAGGTTGGCATTTACTTCTTTGGGTGCCCCAGGGATGTTTCTAGCCAGGGAACAGGCTTTATGATAATTTATTTCCAAGCTAACAGGTTCCCAGGTCTCCAAGACAGCATAAACTGAACCACAACTCCGTGTGTGGAGGTATGCCCATAGTCATGAATCTTTAGGGGAGATTTTTTACATGCCTAGCTCAGGTTAAACTCAACAGCTACTTGATTCTCTGTGCTGACAGGGTTTCTTCTTCCCCCCCCTTCTCAACTACTGTTTCATTGAGGGTGTGGTTCCTTGTGACTCTCAGCTTTCTGCAAGGTCTCACTGTCCTTGCATTCTTGACTATGTATATGTGTGTGGAAATCCAGATTCCTATCTCTACTGTCAAGACCAGACCCACAACCCCTTCAAGGGCAGTGCAGCTAACTCACCAACAGGCTTACTATTCAGCTCCCTCTTTATTTCTGAACCCCAAAGATTTTCCAAATTTCTTGTAAACTTGGCTATGAATTCAGAGATAGTTGCTACATTTAAGCTACCATTTCTAAGGGTTTGTAGCAGGAGGATTTTCAAGTTATTACATAGTTGGCTCTATTGCTGGAATTCTTCAAATCTTTTTTCTATAATCCTAACTGGGGGAAAGGTCTTTGGCTCCTGACAGGATCAGCAGCAATTCAAGGTGACACATACCTTTCCCTTTGCTTTACTTGCAGGAACAAAGTGGGGCTACACTGTAATTGAAGAGACCCAGTTGGTGATTTGAGTGACTTAATAACTACAGTGTGGGAAACAAAAGACCAAGCAGAGAAGTGGCCATTTAGCCACATGTCTGCAGTCAAAAATGGGGCAGTACACTCAGTGAGCACATTATCTGTTGACAGATAGGAATAGCATGTCTTCTTTATTTCCTTTTATTTTCTTAACTGAGAAATAAGACACAGATACTGAAAACTACACAAAACACATATTAAGCTTAGTAACAGACCTCCTTTAACCACCACCCAGGTCAAGAGACAGATGTGCAGCCACTCCAGCAGGCTGCCCTGTGCCCATCCCAGATCCACTGCTCTGCACCCAGGATATCTGTGAAGGGCACATGCTACTTTCTTACTGATCTCTGTATGTTTTAGGCTTTTCCCCAGGGAACTGCCATGTTTGGACACTAGCCACCAGGAAGTTGGCACCATTAACCCATTCAAGCATGTTCTTTCAGTGAGTCCCACACCACAGTGAAATAAGGTGCCGCCTTTACCAGAGATGTGGCATGTTCCCAAGGCCACCACATGTCCAGGTGTGCCCTGACAGCACACTGGGTGAGCTGTTTGCCCCAAATCACATGGTTAAGGAGTACTATTTTTACCTGGAACTCACGGGCTTTCACCGGCCTGTTTCTCCCGAGTCTTCATCCCCATGTAGGGGATGCGAGCTGTGCATTACATCTCATTCCAAAGTGTACCTGATTTATTACAGTTGCCCAGTTCATGCCGATGAGTGTTTATCCACTGCAGTTACATCTTGTGTTTCTACAGAAAAACACATGAATCCAGACAAGACAAAAACCTCGGCCAGTGTGGGGGGTGGTTGTCCCCTCACCAGCTGATCAGGAGCAAGAGACTACAAAACAGATGTCCCTGAGTCCCTGAACAGGTGTCAGGAGCAGCACCAGACCCTGGATCTTTGACGGAAGCCAATCATAGGGAATCTGCTGGCTGTGACGAGGAGGGAGCAAATTCATTTGATCCAAAGTTGAAGAAGAGAAAAGGTGAAAATGATGATGGAGGACATGGAGGACGGTTGATCTTAATTATGTTCTTTAGGACATGTATCACCATGTATATAAAACTTCTGAGCAAACTAAAATTGCTTTCTCCTTCCTGGTAGATAAAACTTTATAGCCTTTTTCTCTTTGGCCGCCAGGAGTGTCAAAGTCACGCCCGCAGCCTGTTCTTGATACAGTAGGTGCTCGGGGCAGCATCTCTGCACCTCCATTCTTCCTATTCCCTCTGCTTTGTATTTAGAAGTGTTTTCTGGGCTTAAATTCAGCAGAAGAGACCCAAAAGAAAAGACTGGCAGATCAGCAAAATTTTAAAACCTCTCTATGAAAAAGGAAAACATACACACTAACTGAGAGAGTGTGGTACTGAGGACAGTCCCATGGATCCAATGAACAGAGTCCAGAAGTAAATGGCGGCACTTACAGTAAAAGGATTTTTGACAAGGAGGCCAGTTTCATGGGGAAAGGAACAGTCTTTCCAACAAATACTGGGACAACTGGATAATCACACGCATTTAGAATTAAGTAGAATCCCTACCTCATATGTATACAAAAGTTAACTCCAAATGGATCAAAGACTTAAACGTAAGCTGAAACTACAAAACTTTTAGAAGAAAACAGGTATAAATCATCATGACCTTGGATTAGGCAACAGTTTCCAAAAGCAACAAAAGAAAAAAATAGATTGGAGTCCATCAAAATTAAAAACTCTTGTGCTTCAAAAGACGTCATCCAGAAAGTCAAAGGACAACCCACAGAATGAGAGAAATATCTCCAAATCGTATTATCCAATGAGGGACTTTCGGTTGAAAGAACTCTTTCAACTCAATAATACAAACACCAATAGCTTAAAAAAAAAAAAGAAAACCAGAGGATCCTAATAAATAAAAATTTCTCCAAAGGAAATAGCACATATGGCCAATAAGCACTGAAGATTTAAGTGAGGAAGCAAATCACCTTGTGTTCATACCAATTTCTGGAATCATGGAATGCAAATGCAAAAAAAAAAGAGTGTGCCTAAGCAAAGATGCTTCTCGTTCACTCTTCAGATACTGAGTACTTCTGTGTGGGAAGCTGGCTCCTGCTGAGGAGAGAACATTGAAAACAGACTCTTCTTCCGACCCAGAAACCTCCATAAAGGCAGGAAACCTCTGGGTTACTGAAGAGGCCTTAAAGCGGAACGCGATGTGCATCACGGGCCATCGACGAAGGCAGCAGAAATCTCGGATTCCGTGTGTCACACGCGTGCCCGAACCGAGCCGGTACTTGCTGGACCTCCAGGAAGCGGCCTCGACGGGGCTGCCGACCGCCGCGGCTCCTCCCCCGGCGCGCCGGGCCACACGGCCGCCCCAGTCTCTGCCCGGTTTGCCCAGGGCAGAAACGCCCCTCTCCTCTGTGTGGCGGGAGCCACTGTGCAACTCGGAACGAGCCGGCCGCTACGGTCGGGGTCCTAGGAAACGGGGGTGGGCGCCTTCCGCTGACACTGCGAGCAGGTGGCACCGGGGCCCTCGGGCCGGGCCTCCAGCTTCCGGGCCCCAGGGCCGACCCAGGCCTGGCTCGTCCGCAAGGAGCAAGAGGAGACGCGCGCCGCGTCCTCGACACCCGCCGCGAGGCTCCGCTTGGGGCTCCCGGAGGGGGCAGGGCCGGAGGAACCGGGAGCTGGAAGTTGAATTTAGGGCGAGTCTCTCCAAGAGGGACTCCGAAGGAGGGCGCGGGGGGTGCGCAGACCCAGCACGGGTCCCACCGCCGAGCACGAAGCCTTCCCCCAAGTGGGAAGCTCCGTCACTGCCCCGGGACCCCGAGGCGGGCGTGGTCTCGGCGCTCAGGGCGCGGCGCGGGGCGGGACCTCGCGGGCGGGACCTCGCGGGCGGGACCTCGCGGGCGGGACCTCGCGGGCGGGACCTCGCGGGAAGGATGGCGCTGAGCGCCCGCCCCGCCCCGCCCCGCCCCCGCCTGCCGGAGCGCGCCTAAGCGCTCGGCCCACCGCCCTCCAGTCGCGGGATGCCCGCGGCGGCCCGGCACGCTCCTCCCCGGCTCCCCGGCCCGGGGTGGCGGGCGCCCCTGACGGCCGCGGCTGCCGGCTCCGCCCCGCCCCGCCCCGCCCCGCGACGCCACGACCCGACGCGAGGACGCCGCCGTCGTCTTGTGCGCAGGCGCGGACTCCTGCCCCCGCGTCAGAGGGGCCCGGCGACGGCCCCACCGGCCTCCGCAGTCGGACGTGCGCGCGCAGAGGGGGCGGGGCCGAGGGGGCGGGGCGGGGCGGCGGCGGCCAATCGGCGGCGCCCGCGCTGCCAGCCGCGTCCCGCCCAGCGGGGCCGTGGGTCCCGGGGGCCTGGTCCGGCGGACGCGCGGCGGCGGCGGCGGCGGCGCCGGCTGGGAGGTGAGTGCGTGGCCCGCGGGCCCCGGGGCCCCTTGGCTCCAGCCTCCGCCTCCCGGTCCGTCCGTCCGTCCGTCCGCGCGCGCTCCGCCGGCGAAGCGTCGGGCCTCGGGGGCGGCCCGGGGCGGGAGAGCCGGGCCGGTCCGCGCGGCAGCCTGGACGCCTGCGGCCCAGCGGGCGCCGGGTCGGCTCGCAGGGGGGCGTGTGGCGGGGCGGGGCGGGGCGGGGCGGGGGCGTGCGCCGCCGCGGCGGAGGGAGGGCCCGAGGGCGCTGCCCTGGAGGCGGCGCGGCGGGGGCGGCCCGCGGAGGACGGGCGTCGCCATGACCGCCGCCTCCCGGCCGGAGCTCGCAGGCCGCCGCCGTGTGTGGACTGCGGCCGCCGGCAGGTCGGCTCGTCTGCCCGCGGGCCGGGGCCGTGGTGTGAGGGCCTCGGGCTGACGGAGCCCCTGCAGCCCTTCCCCTGAGGCGGGCCTGGGGTCGGTGTCCTCCCTCCCCACCCCCACCCCCACCCCCACCCCCACCCTCCTCGGTTCTCACCTTCAGGTGGTTGCTCGGGCCCCCGGCACGTTCTCGCCACAGCCGGGCCCTCGGAGGGCAGCCCCTCCCGCCCGGAGCGGCCGGTGATCGCAGGGCCCGCCGTAGCCGCAGGTGCCGCCCCAGCATCCCCGTGGGACCGCAGGAGGGGGTAGGGCAGAGAGGCCGGCTTTCCAGGAGGGCGAAGACGAGCCCTGCCCCGGGCCTGCCGCGTCTGACGTCCAGGATCTGGCTGGAGGAGAATGGAAGCAGGACAGGCCGTGGAGACTTAGGGACCAAAATGTCCTGGGAAGGGGAAGGTGGATCTAGAGCGCGAGGCGGGGTGCATCCTGAGGAGTCAGGGAGGCCGAGGGAGAGCTGCTCCAGTAAAGCAGAAGGAGTGACCCACGGTGCTGTGTGGCGCCAGGGAAGCCAGGGAGAGCACACCTTGAGGTTGGGGAGTGACCTCTGCAGTGTCCCGAGCCGTGGAAAGATGTAGTTAAAGCGGCTCTGCCTTTGGCACTGCTGAGCTGAGGGGCTTGACGAGCAGGCCCAGGCTCAAGTCCCAGCCCAACCACTTACTGTTGTTACCTTGTTAGTTCTTCCATGAAATGGGGATGTTTTTTCTTTAAAGATTTTTAATTTATTTATTCGTGAGAGAGACACGCACAGAGAGAGAGAGAGAGAGAGAGAGGGGCAGAGACACAGGCAGAGGGAGAAGCAGGCTCCATGCAGGGAGCCCCATGTGGGACTCCATCCCCGGTCTCCAGGATCACGCCCTGGGCCAAAGGCAGGCGCCAAACCGCTGAGCCGCCGGGGCTGCCCAAAGTGGGGATGTTGATGGTGATTACAACACCTAGGCCTGGTGTACGGAAGCCAATAGCAAGTAGCTTACAAACCTCAGGTGCGGCTATTTGACATGGTTGTAGTCCCTGCAGCCTCCTGGGACCGCCAGTCTTCTGCAGAGGAGCACACTGTGGTTAGAGAGATGCAGTTACTTGCTCAAGGTAGCACAGCTCATGAAACTATTCTCATAGAGTGATGGTAACTCAAATTATGAGGTGTTTAGGGGTGCTGGAAATGGCCATGGATTGTGGACTACTTTTCCATGTGATTTTCCTCAGGGAAAGTAGTTATTTGTTTAGTTGGTTATTTTCAGAGGCAGACATGATTCTTTCAGGTTTGTTCTCAGTAGTAGCCACATGTTTTGTTTTAATTATTTGGTTTCCTGGCCAAAGAGCTAGATATTATTGTTGCTGTAAATTCTATTAAGGTTTTGAGGTACGTGTGCATAAGCAAGTTAGAAAATGACCTAGATAAACAAATTATTGCTGTCATATTTTTCATTATGCATAACTTTGACCAGTTGTGTTTATCATTGAGAGAAATCTTAGTAATTTTTTTGTGTGCAAATATTATATTATGAAGGGGCATTGGGACTACACTGTAGAAGGTCGCTAAGTGGTGTGATTTGTATCTTTACGTGAGGGAAGCTAGCTTTTGGTTATTATTAATCAGTTTATATCCTCTAGAGAACTGAAATAATCCTAATTTTTAATTCTTTCACTTCAGTGTTTGCTCAGGCATAAGTAATTCTTTTTTCTGCTTTTTAGAGTTATTTTTAGAAAAAAGAAACATGGAAAGTGGTGCAGTTCTGCTGGAATCCAAATCCTCACCGTTCAACCTTCTGCAGGAAATGCACCAACTACGCCTTCTTGGTCACCTGTGTGATGTGACTGTCAGTGTGGAGTACCAGGGCGTCCGTGAAGAGTTCATGGCCCATAAGGCCGTGTTGGCAGCCACCAGCAAGTTCTTTAAGGAGATGTTCCTTAATGAGAAGACTGTGGATGGTTCAAGGACTAATGTCTACCTAAATGAAGTGCAAGTTGTTGACTTTGCCTCATTTCTCGAGTTTGTGTACACTGCAAAGGTACAGGTTGAAGAAGACCGTGTGCAGCGAATGCTGGAAATGGCTGAGAAACTAAAATGTCTGGACTTATCGGAAACTTGTTTTCAATTGAAGAAACAGATGTTGGAGTCCGTACTTCTGGAGTTGCAGAACTTCTCGGAATCTCAGGAGGCAGAAGGGAGCAGTGGCTCCCAATCCTCTGTCGCCCCTGACCTCGGGGCAAGTCCAGCAGTGGACAGTCCACTCCCTAATGGCCTCGGGGAGTCAGATCCCTTGGCGGAGACAATCAACAATGGCATGTTGCCAGACACGCCCCCAAGGAAGTCCAAGGAGAAACTAGAGAAGAAAAAAGATGCAGTTAAGCCTCCCTACACGAAAATCAGGAGGGCCAGTGGACGGCTGGCTGGAAGGAAGGTGTTTGTGGAAATACCTAAAAAGAAGTACACAAGAAGGCTCCGGGAGCAGCAGAAAAGTGCTGAGGATGACACGGGAGACCACTGTGGCTTCCAGGACCCCAGCTCCGACACCGCGGGAGCAGAGATGGAGCCCATCACAAAACGGGAGGAGGGTGGCGCAGGGCCTGTGGCAGCACAGGTGCTGCCAGCAGCGGGCCACGAGGAGGACGATGATGAGGACGATGAGGGTGAGAAGAGGAAGAGCAACTTCAAGTGCACTATCTGTGAAAAGGCCTTTCTGTATGAGAAAAGCTTCCTGAAGCACATCCGGCACCACCACGGGGTGGCTACTGAGGTGGTCCATCGCTGTGACACGTGCGGCCAGACCTTCGCCAACCGCTGCAATCTCAAGAGCCACCAGCGCCATGTGCACAGCAGCGAGCGCCACTTCCCATGCGAGCTGTGTGGCAAGAAGTTCAAGAGGAAGAAGGATGTGAAGCGACACGTGGTGCAGGTGCACGAGGGCGGCGGCGAGCGGCACCAGTGCCAGCAGTGTGGCAAGGGTCTGAGCTCCAAGACAGCGCTGCGGCTGCACGAACGGACGCACACGGGCCACAAGCCCTATGGCTGCACTGAGTGTGATGCCAAGTTCTCGCAGCCCTCAGCGCTGAAGACCCACATGAGGTAGGGCTGCAGCCGCCCACCAGAGCCTCTGCCAGGGTGCTCTTGGCCCACCAGGAGCCAGGCATGCCGGGGATCTGGGTCATGCCAGGGTTGGGCCAGTACAGCCCGCAGACATTCCACTCTTTAATCTGTGCCCTCTAGAAGTTGGAGGGCTGCTTTGGGATGTCTGTGAGGTCTCTTCCTGGGTAGAGGTGTGTCTTCCCTCAGCCTTCCTACAGGCCCCAGGCTGACAGCCAGCCCCTTTACCCATGCCCAGTGCCAGGACAGAAGCCTGGACGTGAGACCCAGGCCCCACCAGCCTTGTCTCGGCTCCAGCGGGCCAGGCTCTTCCTACCCCAGAGGAGCCTCTGGAGCTTCCGTTGCCTGCTGTGCTTTGGCTGGAGAGGCACTTGGGCTAATGACCTTCATTGCTCTCTTCCTGACTCTTCTTTTAGAACTCAGGCCTGTGATCAGCTGGGTCCCACCATCCATGAAAAGCCTCAGTGAGAGGACGTTTAGGGCTTTAGGACACTCCTCTGGTCTTGTGTTTGTTCTCAGGGCTTGGAAAGTGCCACTGGTTAGTCTAAGCTCCAGAATCAGGACAGTGTTTTCTGTTCATAACTTTGGAACTGTAGGCAGAGTACACCAGTTTTTAAATAGCTTTCCTTCCAGTGCTCACGGGTTGTGCCTGAAATCTAGACAAGCAGTCCTACTGTATTGTAGACCTGCTGTCAGGCTGGGGCGTCTTTGGGGTGGCAGCGCAGTGTTCACTGTCTTTTCACGCTGCAATCAGTTTAAAACCTTGGTGTAGGAAGTATGCAGTGAGTCGTGGTTGATGGCTGCTTCATACTAGCTGTGAAACTCATATGCTGATGCACGCTCCTCAGAAACCAGCTTTCTTCAGCATTTTGAGAGCCGTTCTTTCTGGACTGGTCATGTCATCCATCTTAGGAATGGACGGTAACGTTTTTGATCACATGGTGCTTTGTCAGCCGTAGTCCTGAGGTGTCTGTGGTCGATTACTCTGATGAGGAAGCTTTGCAAACCCCGCACAGTACTATTCAGTGGTGAAGTGAGAGAGCAGAGGCAAGTGTCTGCGGGCATGGGCCGGGCAGTGCCCCCCGCCGGGGAAGCGAGGGAGCCTACTGGCCTCCGGTGGAAACGACTTTGGGGATGGAGGTCATGGGCCTGTGTATGTCCAATTCAGCCATCCTCATTCGGTCTCTTGGAATAACCGTCTTTGCAGGCTAGAGTGGAAATTGTATTGCAAAGTGAGCTTTGAGATACATCCTAAGTTATCATCTGAATGTTGTACTTTCAGAATTCATACAGGGGAAAAACCTTTTGTCTGTGATGAATGTGGTGCAAGATTCACTCAGAACCACATGCTGATTTATCATAAAAGGTGTCACACAGGTAAATACTCAATGCTGTTGTGATTGAATGTTTTTCTAGCTGTAGAAGAAATTGCCATTTAATTTAGAAGTTGGCATCTACCAAAGTGGTGCAGGTTAAGGCCATGATACAGCTTTTCCTTCTCTTACGTGAGCCAAACCAAATAACTCAGATATGCCCATGGCTCTGTTGGGGCGTGCTTGTGGCAGTAGCCTCCGCACACTGGGCCTTAGGACTGGGCACTTGAGTCTTAAGTATCAAGGGGTATGAAACCGTTTCCACTGTACTAGCTTCAAATTCCATTTCCAGGAATCTGTCTTAAAGAAATTGTTCAAAATATGGGAGAAGCTATATACTGTCATCTACTTCTTGCTCTCCCTAATAACAGAGCATTATAAACAGCCTGATTGTCCAACCAAAGAGGAAGTGGTTCAGTAAACTGGTAAATCCATCCATTCCCGGATCCCGATGGGGCCACTCCCAGGACTCTGAATGTTATGAAAAACACCTGTGCTTGGATGTGGCCTGGGAAGTGCACAATTACAGCATACAGCTAATCCCAACTACATTGGAAACCTGCACATAAAAGACTAGATGAAAATAAATTGCTATATGATGTATTAGGTCGTGGGATTATCTCATTTCTATTTTCCAAAATTTTGTGATGTAATTGTACTAAGGGAGGGAGAAAATTTAAGTTGACTTTATTCAAATTTAGCACAGCAATCCTGAGGTTCAGAACCTTGTTGTATGAGATACAGAATCTAACTGTTGTATGCTGCTGTTATCATAGTAACCCAGTGCTTCCTTACTTGCTTGCATTTTAAGTTTGTATGTCTCAAATACTGCCATAAGAGCCTCAAGTTCAAATGCAGGTGTGGCAGAGCTGAGGCATTTAATGATTGGATTTACTGAGACTCTAAAATGAGAAATGGTGCCTAATGGAAGATGAGGGGTGGAGGTAAGATCAGGTCACACTGAAGCATTAAGTGAGAACCCATCATTTGATGAAACTATGAATGTATTCAGTTTCTGTTAAAACTGGTATTTTTATTTTGATGTTTGTAAAGTCAGGGGCATACCTCATAATCAGGTAAGTCTGATTTGTGGGATTAAAAGACTCAAACTGTACAATGTGAAATGGGAGTATTTTTCTCCTATTCTGATTGGAGTTGCTGTCCCAGACCAGCCATGCATACGTATCCCTGTAAACTCCCTCTCCTCTCAAGGGGGACTTTTGTCTTGATAACGTGCAGGAGTACTGCTTTGAAAAATTCAACAATTCCCCCAAACAAGTTGTAAGATTAATTTCTTGTTTGGAATGAGTACGTTTCCAAAATGTGGGCTGACTGAACAATCTAATTCTAGGCTGGTGGGATCCTTGTTGGGATTCCCAAGGATTTTTCATGAACTTTCAGCAAGTAGCAGGCATCTTACATGAATAGATGTTTTATGACAGTTTTAACTAAAAGATGTAACATGCTTCCCAGTATAGCACTTCTGAGTTCGTATGTGCTCTAGGGCATGGGCCTACTCTTCTAGCGTTCCGGTGCCTCTGTCATTTCTAACTTTCTGTTTCATCGTTTCATGTAGGTGAAAGACCTTTTATGTGTGAAACATGTGGCAAGAGTTTTGCTTCTAAGGAGTATTTAAAACATCACAATAGAATCCATACTGGATCCAAACCCTTTAAATGTGAAGTTTGTTTCAGGACTTTTGCCCAGCGGAATTCGCTCTATCAGCATATTAAAGTCCACACAGGTATGGCTGGAATGTCGCCAGGGAAGGGAGTTCAGTGTGGCAAGGATAATATCCCAAAAGTTTTAGTTCTACTAGAAAATTATTTGGAATTTAGAATCGTGTGTCATAATAACATTTTTTAATTTCTGAGTTTCTAGTTTCTGGTTTCAGAAACTGAAACGGGTATGAATGTTTGCATGTGGTTGTGGATATGTGGACATTTCAGTATTTTCAGATTGGAATTTGGGCTGATGGTCTGTCTATACATATATACGCACATGCAAATTCACTTATTATGAATGTTTGCATGTGGTTGTGGATATGTGGACATTTCAGTATTTTCAGATTGGAATTTGGGCTGATGGTCTGTCTATACATATATACGCACATGCAAATTCACTTATTATGGGACTTGGAATTTTATATTACATTACTGTGGGAAACAGGTGAATTTTTGTAGATGTGATACCAGCTTTTGGCTTTGGTCCTTTTTGGGTGTAGCTATAACCTCCTGGTATTGTAGGGATAGATTTGTACCCATCAATCGACTCTTGAGTTGTTCCCAGTGTAGCCTTCCTGCAGCTGCTTCCCAGTGCTCTCCCAGCAGCGTGATTCCAGGGTATCAGAATTCCATAAAGTAGGCTGGAAAGATCACCCAGTGGCTTGCTTCTCTTCCCATCTCAGGGGAACGTCCTTATTGCTGTGACCAGTGTGGTAAGCAGTTCACCCAGCTCAATGCTCTCCAGCGTCACCATCGCATCCACACGGGGGAGAAGCCATTCATGTGTAATGCATGTGGGCGGACGTTCACTGACAAGTCCACTCTCAGGCGGCATACCTCGGTAAGCAGAAGCAGTAGTGTGGCTTTGGAATGACAAATTGCTGGTCCCCAGGTACACATAACTCTAGACAGAAATGCTGGCCATCGGAACACCTGGGTGGCTCAGTGGTTGAGTGTCTGCCTTTGGCTCAGCAGGGCGTGATCCCAGGGTCCTGGGATTGAGCTCCTTGCAGGGAGCCTGCTTCTCCCTCTGCCTCTGTCTCTGCCTCTCTCTGTGTCTAATGAATAAATACATAAAATTAAAAAAAAAATGCTGGCTCTCATTCTGTACGGTGGTTATAGAAGACAGTGGGTCTTTCCTTTTCAGGTTTTTTATGCAAGGGTATACACTCACAGTGTGAACACAGAACCACGTCTGGGTCCTAGAGGCACAATCTATAATAAGTGCTTCTTAATGGTGACAGTGGTGGTAGAGGTTTGGCCATTAGTGAAAGGGTATTTTGCTACAGTAGAAACTAAATTTAAGTTGAAAAGAAACCATTGTTTTAAAAGATGTACTTATTCAGAGATACGCTGTGACTTATGTTTTGTGTTTGATTCGTAGATACATGATAAGAATACTCCATGGAAGTCTTTCCTTGTCATTGTAGATGGCTCACCCAAGAATGATGACACGCACAAGACTGAGCAGCCGGATGAAGAATATACGCCACCCAAACTTTCGGATAAATTGCTGTCTTTTGCAGAAAATGGCCATTTTCACAACCTAGGCACAGTCCAAGGCAGCATACCTACAGTGCACGAGAACGATTCTGCAGATACAGCCTGCAAGTCAGACCGTTGCATGGGGTCTCAGGACACGTTGCTGGCCACTACCATCAGTGAGCTTAGCGAGCTGACTCCACAGACAGACCCGATGCCCACACAGCTTCACTCGCTGACCAACATGGAATGAGCGCTTACTTACCTGCCAGGCAGATGCTACGCTGCATCTCAGCATGGGTGATTGCTGTACGTGGATTAACACCAGGGGCCAAGATCTGTCTGTGGACAGAGTGGACAAGAATACCTTGTGCACATTTTCCTGAATCTCTGCTAACTTGCACGTCTTTCTCAAAGCGTTTTTATAGCTTCCCCTTAAAAATCCCAGTCCGCATGATCTCAGCTACACTTGATCAACAAACAAGGCAGTTATTAACATGACCTCACTGAATCCTGGTGCAGGTCAGATGTGAAACCGTAACGCATGTCTTGACGTGTATGAAGTTTGGGCAACTACATAATTGTAGAATACAGAGCCCTGGCCCAGTTACTGTTAGCAATCTCCCTGGTCACAGCCTGCCTTACCCTTCCGTGTGGGTTTATTTCCCTGATACTTTTAAGCTATTTTTCTGCCAAGCTGAAGTAAAACTGGGACCATGTATTTCAGCTCTTTCCTCTTGAACTGAAGCAAGTCCGATTCGCTCTGGGGACCTTGAGTTGGATTGAAGAAATGGATGGTTGCATTTATTCCCCTTCGCCTCCTGTCTGTAGGCACTGAAACAGGAGTGACAGATTCGAACACTTGAAAATGGCTTAGTCTTCACAGCTAGGAAGCTGGCCATAGAATCACTGCTGAAATGAAGTGTGGCTGTTGGGTTTCATTCCTAAAGTCTGATTAGGTACAAGCTGTCCTACCAAAGATTCTAGCAGCAAATGGTGTCGTAGTTTTTGCAGAGATATGAAAAGTGAAGCAAGAGGTTTTGAACACTCAAAACACTGTGGAGTCCTTTTACTCACCAGTAGCAGTGGGGTGATCTGACAAATCTTAGAACACAGTGTTAGCTTTTTTGGCTGGGTTTTCCTGACTTTGTGATTTTCAAAAACCCAGAATTTCTCATCTACGCATCAGGAGCTTGAAACGGGCAAGTAATTTCCACATATCTATTTCCTTGGAAACATGAGCATGTAAGCGGAAGGGAACTCCTCTTTGATGATGCCTTAAGAGCGGATTGTGAAGAACCATTGACTGTCTCCAGTGCTCCTGTGGCTGGCCCCTGCTGGCATTCTGCTTAAAATGAATTTGCAGTGTAGTTCCGCTGTATTTGCTAAGCCTGATTCTTGCTTCCAATGGCTCGGGTGTGTTGCCGCATGCTAAGTGCTTTGACTCACATGTAACCCTCAACACATTAAAGAGAGAACCGTGAAGAATTCTTTTGTTCACTAGTTGCTATTTTTCTTACGTTTTAATTTATTAAACTTGCTGTGAAAAGACATTCACTTTCTAAGAGGAACGTACTTTATCCAGAGGTCCAGGATGAAGATGCAGCTGCACTATGTCAGAAACTAATGTGGGAAGGCTTTTCCTTCAATACTTATTTTCTAACTCGTAACATGTTACATTAATAGTAAAGCCACTCTAAGATGTTTTAGGTGCTGATGACATGTTTCACACTTGCTCTTGAAGATGGCAGTACTGAATTTTCAACCATGATAGCATACTCTGGTTGTGTTTACAGAAGAACAACAGAACTGTCACACAACCATTTCACTCTTCGTGAGAGAATGAGCCTGCCCAGCTAGCTGATGTACTGTTTCATGGAGTAAAGTCATCTTAATGAGAAGGAATTTAAATAGATTATTTTGTTACCTACTCAAAGAATTTGTCTTGAATTTGTTTCTTTAGAAATTCTACGAAAAATCATTTAATGTGTTAATAAATGTTTGCTTTCTAAAAAGTTTCTCCAGTCTAAAGTTTTCTTCTGTTAGAATTGAGGCTTGGTAGAAATAAGATTCTTAATTGGAGCAAGTATAATTTTTTGTTTCATGGGTAGTGAAATTTAAAATCAGGATCTATAGCCTTGGGATTGTTTACATAACTACTTGGACTGCATCTTGACTGTAGATGGGAAAGCCTGCTGGTGAGGGACGCGGGCCTCTGCCTGCTGGGGTAGTAAGCCGCATAGGCTCAGTGCCACGCTGGCCGCCTAGAGGCCTCTTCAGTGTGATGGGACAGTCTCCACGGGCCTGTCTCCAACTAGACCCATTTTTCTGTCCCTCCCAGGAAGGTGAGGCTACCCCTGAGAGCAGAGAAATGCAAAAACCCCGAAGACCCAGCACAGAGGGAGTTGTGGGTGTGTAGCAATTTCTCATAATCCAAGTCCAGCCTTGCTGAGAGAAAGCAAGGCTCTCCACCCTGAGTATGCAGATCCCAGAGTATGATCAGGGTGCCCGGGGTGTGGGGGCTGTTCCTCCCAGAGCATCATGAAAGGCGACTGAGGGGGTGATTTAGTGCCTTCCAAATGTCTTGTGGGAAATGCTCTTGGCACAAACTCCACTCAGCTACCTTTGGTTTTACCAAAATTTGTTGTACAGAATTTGAAAAAGCCATGTGGTGGTGGTTATGGGTGGGAAAGACAATCATACTAATTGACTTTAATAGAAATGTGGTTTTGCTGTAGGTGATAATCCAAACCAACTAATTTGAGTGTAATTCTAACCTGTTGATTTTTCTTTTTTTTTTTAAGATTTTAAAGAGAACACAAATGGGGTGAGGAGCAGAGGGAGAGGGAGACTCCCCGCTGAATAGGGAGCCCAATGCAGGACTCCATCCTGGGACCTGAGCTGAAGGCAGACGCTTAACCAACTGAGCCACCGAGGCACCCTAGACCTGTTAAAATTTTATACCTTGCCACACCAGGGACATTTTTTTGAGACCAAATGAGTGCTTGTCTATTTAACTTGATAGGTGTTCATGTTACTTGAAATAACCAGTATTATTTTGGTGGGGAGTATGGGGCCTGGGACACTCATGCAAACGGCCATGTATTCACTTGTACCAAGGTGGCTGCATATAACTGAGCCCCAGAAACCACCCACTTACCTCTGCCAGTCTATATAGGGACCTTTACTGTGGCTGGCAAAACCCGGTTTTTAAACCACTATGATGGCTTCCATTAGGAAAGAATTCTGGGAAAAGACATTTGAATGTGAATTAAACTAGAATGATCAACTTCTCAGAATGCCTACCTTGTCTACCACTCATTTTTTAAGATTTGCTTTGAATTATCTTTAAGCTGTTGTGAATATAGTTATGGACTTGACCACTGTTCTCGGAGGGGAGGAGCTGGCCTTCACTAGCCCCGGCCCCAAACTGCATCCTCTTCCTTCCCAGGGGCTCATGTCATCCTGTACAGACATGTGCAAAATGACAGGTACACCCACATTGCAAACAGATCTAGGGGCTTCAGGGTTCTCACCTCCCCCACCCAACAATCTTTTAGGAACCCACCTCACTGCACTTGGCAGGTGACTGGCCTAAGGGATGCTAGTGAGTCCTTGCCAAGGGTGGCCAGAAGGGACTGCCCCTAGAGGCTGGAAGCAGGCCTTCCTCATAAACTTTGCTGGCAGAAGTGCTACAGTGCCCAGAATCCCCACCAAGGGATGGAGGTTGTGACGCAGCCAAATGCACGTCTGGATGGATATTCAGAGAGCCTGGAGAATGTCAACGTCCACTGCCTTAACTAACTGCAACAACTTCAAGGAAAGGAAAATACTTTTGATTTGTGTAAATTTGCGTAGGAAAGACCCATCAAAATAGGATTCATAATTTCCACTTTATTTTCTGTACAGGGTGACATAAAACATACTCTTTCTGCTAAGGGAGAGTGATCATCACGTGGTTAGTTTTCATAACATAATCCTCCACCGAGAGCACAAGGGAGGACACCCCGCAGAGCCCGACACAGCACTTGGCAGGCGGAAGCCTGCCCTTGGCCACAGCTCACACTGCAGGCAGGTGGGACGCAGGCGGCATGCTGTGCTGCCAGGTCCTCTAAAGGAAGCCATGAGGATTTGCATTTGGACATTTTAAATGCACATTATCAGAAGAAACAATAAATGCACACACCTTGGTTACAGGGATGTCACCACACATGGTCACAACTGTGCAAAAATACTGTTCTCAAATCATTAAATAAAAAAGGAACTCACACAAGCTATAAAAATGTTGCCACAAAAAGCAAAACTTTCCTGTAAGAAATTTTAACTCACTTTGACTATGAACTAACCCCAGATCTGCTAAAAGTACAAGAACCGGAACATAAATAGTCATTACATTTTATTCATAAAGAACATTCTGTAACTCCTGAAACCTAAGAGTCCTGGTACTACCCTATGTTGATAGGACCTTTCCTTCTCATTTTTCTCTTCTGGCAGTTCTGTTCTAGCCATTACAATTATTTTTACTCTTTTCATGTAAACTATTAAAAAAAAAGAAAAATCCTTAACTCAGCCACTGATCCCAGTGTTTATGTCAATACAAGCAGGCAACTCTCCAAATGACGTAACAAAATGGTACCAGTCCTGTTTTTACAAACCACTCCTCTTTCTCAGACAGGGCTGATGGGACCACAATGAAAGTCTGAGGAATTGCCTGAAGAGAACTCATTTGGCTCTCATTTTATGTGGTCAGACCAGAAGGTCCTTTTAACAAGTGAAAACAAACATTGCACACTAAGGATGAAACAAGCGTGCTGGCAGGCTAGGATTTAAACACTCTCCAGATGGGACAGACTTACAACCTGAGGACACAGGCTATGAAGGTACTCTCCATACTTCACTTTCATGAAAGTGCACTTGGCGGGTTGTGGAACAGATTAGGCAAAGGAACTCACTTTCTGCTCTAATCATTTCTTCCTAAGAGATTCTGACAGGAAGTGGGGAAGTACCAAACGGACTGCATTCCAAATTGTACCGTGACAGCTAGCTTTCTCCTAACTCCCAGACCTCTGAAGGAATGGCAGGACACTCACCAGATCCCAGCACCCAAGGCCAGAGTGGTATTTTGGCCCACTCTGATATTGCTGACCTTTTCCAGCAGGCTACATTGGCACATGACCCCACAGCACACCAGAGGGACAATCTCCCTACCAGGCCTCAGCTGGCCCTTTCCAGCCACTTTATTACTTTCTCCGTTGTCTCAGCCCAATCTGCTCACTATCCCCACACTCACTATCCTCCACACTCAGCCCTTATCCTGGCTGGCCACACCCTCTACTTCTGACCAACAAAAGCCTACCAATCCCAACGGAGGAACATCCAAAAATGAAAACACACCCTTCAAATGCCAGTTTCCATCTGACCTAACATGGAAAAATTCATTATCTGTCTTTAATGACAGCAGCATAACTTAGACCCAACAAGCTAGGTCTGGCAACAAATGCATGACCATGTCTAGAGCAGTGTCAGCATGTAAGTTCGTAAATTAACAGAGTATGTTATGTAAATCAAAATGACACAACTGAATTCAAACATACAAGCCAAAACAAACCCATTAGCCGAGAGCAAAGTCAAACTTCCTCAGAAGCTAGTTGCCTTTCTTCTCCAACTGGACACACGGTAAACCTCTGTCCTATATTTACCCCTTTTAGTATATGGGTAAAATCAATGACCCATTCTGTCTGCGGCCAGGAGGAGGACTCACACGGCAGTGGCACAGCAGGCACCGTCTCAATGTGGGTAAGTGCATGAACATGAAAGTAAACAAAAGGGACATGCAGTCACATCACTTTTATGTGAATATAAAGAAAGGGTTCCACCCCAACTAAAAGTGGAAACTCTCCAGGAAAAGGAGAAATTCTGTTTCATATGGATTTCATGTGTGTGAAGGAGTACACATCCATCAGACTCATCCTAACATCTGCCCACACACATCAGCAAGCCCTGCCAGGAAGCTCCCTGTTCTCACAACATTAAGCAAGTGATGCTGGCAGACCCCGGCTGTTCTGAACTTTCGCATGCACGTCCGCATACACAACAATATAAAAAGCAAACAAACAGGTCACTAGCACCATCAAAAGAATCACGATAACAACAAAATAAACCAGTTCTGGTAAGTGAAATCATTAAAACTCATTCCTAACAATCACCCTGAACTAAACCCATATACTTAGAGAAAACATCCAGGTGCAAATTTATTTTCCATAAATGGAAAATATGCAAAGCATCTATTACAACAATTAGTAGGATGGGTACTCCAGTCCCAGAAAATGACAAAAATATGTGACCAAGTTAAACACAGGCTCTGCAAATATGAAAATAACAAGAATAAGAGTCTGAAGTAATTATCTCAAAACTCTGTAATGTTTCTGGGGACTCTGACAAGCATGAAATAGCCCATCACACCCACATTGTGCACAGGAGCTTCCCAGCCATCCGTTTTCACAAAGACACAAACACAGGGAGCTTAAACACACAGATGGTTTGGCTCATGTGCAAGAGAATTAAGCCATTAAATGGGCATCCCATAAAGATCATGTGGCCCTAACATGAACTAAAGAGGAGTCAGCTGCATGCCACAAAGACACAAATGTTCACTTTAGGTCCCCATCTCCTTCTCCATCCCCTTGGATGGACTTTTTGATACGAAGCAACATGGTTGTGAGCCACTGATCCAAGCGAGATATTGAATCAAATTCCTTCACCTAGTTGAAAAAAAAAAAAAAAAAGAATTAGTCCATGGAAATAAAACACAAAGAAACAACACCCCAAGCTGTTTAAACATTTCTAGTGCTAATCCCTCCAACTGTCTTCATTTAAATCATTCATTCCAGTTTAAAACTTTCTTCATTAAAATGGTTTGTTTTGGGACACCTGGATGGCTCAGCGGTTGAGTGCCTGCCTTCGGCCTAGGGAGTAATCCTGGAGTCCTGGGCTTGAGTCCCACATCAGGCTCCCTGCATGGAGCCTGCTTCTCTCTCTGTGTCTCCGGCCTCTCTGTCTCATGAATAAATAAATAAAATCTTATAAAATAAAATAAAATATAAAATAAAATAATAAAATAAAATAAATAAAATAAAATAAAATGGTTTGTTTTGTGACTATTTTGATGGAGCTAGTGACAAGTTCCTGTTCTTTTAAACCACTCCAATGCTAACATGCTGAGCTCCTAACCACCTTTATAATTGGACCTTTATACTTAATGTGATAAAGGAAATGAGAGGCTGTATAAGGGAACATGAAACATTACGGTGCAGAGACAGAATGTGTGATAGTGGAATCCCTTTAACTCATTTCAATGCGTTACCAAAGAATGATATTTGAATAGGATGTGAATAGTTTGGTAGCGAAAGTCAAAGGGGGGAAACATTCCTTTCCACTACTGCTTCAAAGCCATGATGAATAATGGAGGATACTGAGTAATCGCCTGATTCTAAACATAAGATGGCAAATAGGGGAAAACAAAACTAACGAATATAAAAAAGTCTTCCACATTTCTTCCACATTTCTTTTATTCCAAGAATATAGCAAACTGTTTTTATATGTTAAGTTGCATTTAACTGATTTTACTTTACACTTATTTACGGATCAAATTATTTTCAAAAGAAAACATTCAAACAGCAAATTGTACAGTATGTAATATTCTCTCTCAAACTTGTTTTTCAGTTAAATTCATCATGGCTATAGAACTAAATAATTGTAAAGGTTTGTGGGATATATAAAATATGGCTTTTGGGAAAATAAAACTTAGGTATACTAGAAAAATGTTCAAATAAATGTTCAGCACTCATACAATGAAAAGATGTTTCTGTAATTTAAATTTTAATGAATGCACTATATCCCGAATGCATAACTTACTGCTTCAGTATAAGCTTCACTGTTCTGTTCTTCGTGAGCTTCTAGAAGTTTCTGGTAGCATAAGTATGGACAAATTAGTTTGTTACGCTAAAAAGTTTCAGCTACAAATAGATACTTTAAATCCAGAAATAGCCTTAGTATCACAATAACTAACACTGCTAAACACCTTCTAGAATAGAGAAAGTACTCAAATATAAGCCACGAGTTACCCCAAGTCAGGGACCTAGTTTTTGTGCTAACATTTCTGAGCTGCTTGGTTTAGAACACAGTGCTTATGTCCTTGACTCTGTTGGCATCTAAGACCTATTACACAAAAGCAGGAGAGTACCAGTGCTCCTCAGAGAGTCAGAGCTTCACTTTAGGCCCAATCCCACCTTACAGCAAAGGATTTTTTCTTCTTCAAAGCTGTGATGTTACTTACTTTCAATAACTTACATTCTCTTGAATCAGTAAATGCTGGAAACATTTCCTCATATTTCTCAAGAGCAAGCTGAAAGAGAAAAGTTAGTTGTTAGTATTTCACTCACTAAATCAGGACATAAAGCCCCCTTTTTTTTTATAATCTCTTTTTTTTTTTAAATTTTTATTTATTTATGATAGTCACAGAGAGAGAGAGAGGCAGAGATACAGGCAGAGGGAGAAGCAGGCTCCATGCACTGGGAGCCCGACGTGGGATTCGATCCCGGGTCTCCAGAATCGCGCCCTGGGCCAAAGGCAGGCGCCAAACCACTGCGCCACCCAGGGATCCCCATAAAGGCCTTTTTATCTGAATATCTTACTACAGTAAGATTTATCTGCAGCCTATTTAAATATAGAAGTATGCTATTAAACTCAACATCAAAATCGACAGGAAACTATTCAATTTGAATTACCAACTTGTTAAGAATAAATTTTCAAACCAATTTTTCTGAATTAGGTTGCTGTAGAGAAGATAATGTGGACCAAATCTAATTTGTAAAAACTCATAGACCAGATGTCTGTTTCCATCCACTACATAGAGAAGCTCTTCCTTAATGCTGTCCGGATCCCACGTAAATCCCAGTGAGAGCTCTGCTCGAGGCTTGGAGGGAAGGACACCTTTCCCTCAGCAACTTTACTTCCACTCTCCCAGCCACAGACGTGATGAAAGCAAGGCTGCCCAAGTCCTTGCCTCCTGTCTTCCTACTTGATTTTGGAGTTTGAAACAAAGGATGTTATTCTACTTTGTCTCCCTCTTTGTTCCCTCTTTTCTTTTCTCTTTTTCCCTTTCCTTTCCCTTTTCCTTTCTTTTCTTTTCTTTTTTTTTTCTTTTCTCTTCTTTTCTTTTCTTTTCTCCTTCCTTCCTCCTTCCTCCCTCCCTCCCTCCCTTCCTTCCTCCCTTCCTTCCTTCCTTCTTTTTCTTTCTTTTCTTAGATTTATCTATTTGAGAGCGAGAGCATGAGCAGGAGGGGCAGAGGGAGAGGATCTCCAGCAGACTCCCCGCTAAGTATGGAGCCTGACACAGGGCTCAATCTCAGGACCCTGAGCTGAAACTAAGAGTCCGATGCTTAACCAACTGTGCCATCCAGGTGCCCCTGCCCCCTAATTTCAGTAAAGCAAAACTACTGAAGGGAATACAGCTACCATTTCGGCAGCTGTTTCAAGATTACAGCTAGGATGCACAGCATAGTGTTACTGTTAGTATTATTATTAATGCACACAGTTTGGTCTTGCTTATAACCAGTATCACCCAACAAAGTATATCATGAATGACAGAGGACTGAGGCCTGTTCTCATGAGTAAAGTGCTGCCACACTCCTTACCTTGGCATTCAGCTCATCTACTATGAAGTGACAGAGGGCTGCTTTAAAAAAGTAGTCCTTTGCACTGTACTTCAACAAAGGATTATCCATGGTGTTTGCCCCAACCTAGGCACAGAAAGCAGAATTAGATTTCAAAGGTTTGCCTTCTTATAGTAGGCAAACTGATCCTTGTCTGTCCTTTAGAAAATATTTGTGTATCTTACATCAGTTTAGCTATCAATCTATCCTTTAAACTCAGTATCATAGACTTACAACATCAAGAAAGGAGATCTTAAGCTGAATGAAAAACAACTACCAACAGATGACAGCTCCGAAGTGACAGAAATGTTAAGATTACAGAACAATGATTTTAAAGGAGCCCTCATAAAAATGCTCCAACAAGCAATTATAAAAATGCTTAAAACTGAAGAAAAAACAAAGCATCAACAAAGAAATTTCCAGCATGAAAACCCAGTAAGATATGAAAAAGAAACAAATGGACATTTCAGATGTTATTTATTTGAGAGAAAGAGAGAACAAGCAAGGGGAGAGGAAGAGGCAGAAGCAGAAGCAGAAGCAGACTCTCTGCTGAGCAGGGAGGCCAACTTGGGATTCAATCCCAGGACCCAGAGATCATTGCCTGAGCCGAGGGCAGATGCTTAACCAACTGAGCCACCCAGCTGCCCCACAAATGGAAACTTCAAAACTAAAAAACACAATAATAAAAAACCCCACAATAATCAGCATAAAAAGTAGATGGGTTCAATAGAACAAAAGGCAGGAGAGAGGAAAGATTCAGTCGTCACTGATGACAGAACTTTAGAAATTACTCAGTCTGAATAACAGAGGCGACAATAGACTGAAAACAACAACAGCAGCAGCAACAACAACAAATGAACAGACAGCATGAAGGACCTATATAACTGTAAAATAAGGTCTAACATTCAAGTTGTCTAAGACCTGGGAGGGGAAGACAGAGAGAAGGGCTGAAAATGTACTTGAAGAAATAATGGCTGAAGACTTCCTAAATTTGTCAAGAAAGATAACCTATAGATTCAAGAAGTTTAGTGAAACCTAAGCAAAGATACCCAGGTCAAGCCACATAAACTTCTGAAAAACTTAAGTTAAGGAAAAAACTTTAAAGTGGCCAGGAAAAAAATGGTACTTTACCTACAGGAGGAAAACAACTTGAATGACAGTAGACTTCTCATCAGAAGCCATTGAGGTCCTAAGTGATGCATTTTTCATAAATGCTAATAGAGAATAATCGTCAACCTAGAGCTATATACCCTAGGAAAATAAGCTTCAGAAATGAAGGATATCAAAACACTCCCAGATAAAGGAACATACAGAATTTGTCACCAGTGAAATCTGCCCTAAAAGAATGGCAAAGGAATGTTCTCTAAATGGAAAGGAAATAATGAAAGAAGTAATCTTGGATCATCAGGAGAAAGAAAGAATACAATAAGCAAAACATGGGTAAACACAATGGGCTTTTTCTCCTTGTGTTTTCTACATTATGTTGGAAGACTGAAATTAAAATTTATCATAGATGTGGTTCTCAAAGTATGTAGAGAAAACAATTATATACTGAATGAGGAGGACAAAGGGGCATAAAGTAGACTTCTATATTTCACTCAAAACAATAAAATAACACATCAGCTTGTGATAAATCATGTACTAGTTACACCCAGAGCAACTAAAAACAGCTAGTCAAAGACACTTACTTGAAAACAGTACAGATAATCAAGCAACCCACTATATAAGGCAGGAAAAAGAAAACAGAAAAATAAAAAAACAAAACAAACAGAAAACAATAAATAAAACAGCAGACTTAAGCCTTAATATATCAATAATTACATTAAATGTGAATGTTCTAAATACACCAATTAAGAGACAGAGATTGGGAGAATGGATTTAAAAAAATCATGACACAGAGCTATATGCTGTCCATAAGAAACTCACTTCAATTACAGTGATATAGGCAGGTTCAAAGAAAAAGGATGGGAAAAGATATGTCATATAAATATTAATCAAAAAGAAGCAAAAGAAGCTGTACTAATATCAGATAAAGTAGACTTCAGAAAAGAGAGAACTAATAGAGATAGTGGGGGATGTTATAAAATGATAAAAGTGCCAACTCACCAAAAAGACATGGCAATCCTAAATATGTATGCAGTAAACAACTGAGCTGCAAAATATGTGAAGCAAAGAATGATAACGAGAGACAAATCCACTCCAGTCTCAACAATGGATATAGATAGAAAATCAGTAAGTAATACAGAACTCAATAATGCAGTCAACCAAGATCTAATTCACACTACAGAACATGTCACCAAGCAACGGCAGACCCACAGAACAAATGCCATGTCAGGCCATATTCTGGGCCATAAAATAACTATAAAAAATTGCTAAGAATTAAAATCGCACAGAGTATGTTCTCCAGCCATGATGGAATCAAACCAGAAATCAACAACAGAAAGATAAACAGGAAAATCTCCAAACACTTGGTAGTTAACCAAAGCACATCTAAATAACTCACAGAAATCAATAAATACAATGAAATAAATAAAATAACAAAATAGTGAGACATAGTCAAAGCCGTGTTTAGAGGGGAACTGATAGCACTAAACATGCATATACAACAGAGGAAAATCCATAAGCTCAGTTTCTGTCTCAATTCTCTAAAAAAAGAAGTGTAAAATAAATCTAAAGAAAGAAGGATGAAATAATATTAGAAATCAATGAAACCAAAAACAGGAAAACAGAAAAAAATCATTGAATTCTACCTAATGTTTAAAGAATGAACACCAATTGTTCATGAATTCTTCCAATGAGAAGGGATTACTTCCCAACTCATTCCATAAACCCAATATTGCCTTGCTATCAAAACCAAAGATCTACAAGAAAATTAAATATCCTTAAAAAGAAAATTAAATATAAATATCCTTATGACTACAGACTGAAAATCCTCCACAAAATACTAGCAAACAAACTGTGACTTATAAAAAGGACTACACATCATGACTATACAATACAGGATTAATTTTCTCCAAAGTGAGGTCTTGTCTTTGTCTGTGGCTCCTGGGGTGGCGGGGGCGGGGCAGGGGCCATGGTGGTCATCTCTAAGCTTGGAATATCCTGCCTGAAAGAGTGTTTTTGTTTACCTGGGTGTCTCTGACAACGTGCTTCAGCTCAACCTATGGAGGGACTAGAGAATAAGATCAGCTATGTCTGTGACTGAGACATAAAAATTCTAGAAACCCAGTACAGGTGAACTTCTTCCCCTGTTGGCAATATTCCATGCATATTTTCATCACACATCATTGTTTGGAGAAATAAGTGCTATCTGTACAACTCCACTGGAAGGACAAAAGGAAGTTCTACTGGATCCTGCCCCAAGCACCCCTTCCTTTTGCTGATTTTAATCTGTATTCTTTGGTATAATAAACTATAATTGTGGTTTAACAGCTTTCACGGAGTCCTGTGAGTGCTTCTAGAGAAATATCAAACCAGAAGGTGCTCTTGAAGATCCCCAAACTTCACAATAATCAAGAAGGATTTATCTCAGGAATGTAAGGTTGGCTCAAATATGAAAATCAATCAATGAAATACCACATATTAATAAAGAACAAAAACCATACGATCATCTCAACAGGTGCAGAGAGAAGTACTTGACAAAACCCAATATGCTTTTAGGATAAAAACACTTAATAAAGGAAGAGAAGGGTATTCCCTCAAACTGATAAAGCGTATCCACAGAAGACCTAAGGCTAACATTCTATTTAATGAGGAAAAACTGAAAGCTTTCTAAGATGTGAACAAGACAAGGATATGTGCTCTTGCTACTTCTATTTACCACTGTTCTAGAAGGTCTGGTCAGGGCAAATAACAAGTAAATGAAATAAAAAAGATCCAAATTGGAGAAGTTTAGCTATCTGCAGATGACACAATTACATGATTTTGTACAAAATCTTAAGGCATCAAAAAAACCCAAAAAAACAAACAAAAACCCCCAAACCCATTCTAGCTAATTTCAGCAAGGTTGTCGTGTATAAAACTAGCAATTAACAAACTGAAGAGGAAAGTGAGAAAACTCCATTTACCACAGCATCAAAAAGAACAAAATACTTAGGAGTATATTTAACCAAAGAAGTGCAAGGCATACACACTAAAACTTTAACATATTACTGAACAAAATTAGAAAGATCTAAATAAATGCAAAGGCACCCTCAGTTCACAGTTTGGAAGACTTAACAATGTTAAGATGTCAACACTTTCCAAACTAGTGTATGGATTCAATAGAATTCCCATCAAATTCCAGCTGGCTTCTTAGCACAGACTGACAAATTCATCCTAAAATCCATATGAAGATGAAGATGAAGATGAAGAGTCCCAGAATAGCCAAACAATCTTGAAAAAAAAAAAAAAGATCAAAGTTGGAAGACTCATAGTGACTGATTTCAAAACAAAGCTACATAATTAAAACAGTGCGATACTGGCATAAAGACAGACATGTAAGACAAATGGGACAGAACAGAGGGTCAAACAGATTATCAATTTCCATTGAGGGGGCCAAGGATAGTGTATTCAACAAAAAGCGCTGGGAAAACTGTATAGCAACAAGCAAAAGAGTGAAGTTGGATCCTTACCTAACACTGTATACAAAAATTAACTCAAAATGAATCAAAGACCTAAACCTAAGAGCTACAACTATAAAACTCATTTAAGATTTCATGTTAAAGGGTATCAATAACAGAATAAAAAAGCAACCCACATAATGGGAGAAAATATGTACAAATTATATATTTGATAAGGGATGAATAAATTATTTAAAATGAGTTAACATATAAACATAAATAAAATATGAATATCTAAATAAGAATTTCCAAATTCTTAGAAACAAGAATTTCTAAAATCCAATAATAAAAAACACTCAACTCAAAAACGGGTAAAGAAATTAAACCAACATTTCTCCAATGAAGATATACAAATGGCTAATGAGTACATGAAAAGGATCTCAACATACTAACCATGAGGGCAATCAGATGTAACAGAAATCAAAACCACAATGAGTATCACTCCATGCTCATTAGTATTATCAAAAAACAAAACCAAAAACAAATCAGAAAACAGAAAGTACTGATGAGGATGTGGAGCAACTGGAGCCCCTGCACAACACTGGTGGGAATGTGAAATGCAGCTGCTGTAGGAGTCTGGCGGTTTCTCAAATAGTTAACAAGAGACTTGCCAAATAAACCAGTAATCCCTATCCTAGATATATAACCAAGACAATGGCAAGCCTCCTCTCCTAAAACCATGAACACAAGTGTTCAGAGCAGCATTATTCATAATAGTTCAAAAGTTAAGAAACCTCAAATGAGGTTTCAACAGGTAAACAAACTGTGGAATATTACTTAGCTATGAAAAGAAATGAAGTATCATTACATGCTAAAACAAAAACGAACCTTGAGAAAACTATGCTACGTGAAAGGAGCCAGTCACAAAAGGCCACCTATCCTAGAAAGCCCAGAATAAACAAAACCATTGAGACAGAAAGTAGACAGTGGTTTCCAGAGACTCGGAGGAGGGGGGGAATAGGATGTCTTTTGGTGGATGTCTTGGAATTAGGTTCTTGGGAAGGTTACACAATTTTGTAAATATACTAAAATCCACTGTTGTATTCTTAAGATATAGATATATAGGTATAGATATGTATCTCCCCTGATAAAAAGTAAAATTAAATAAAAAGTTTAATTAAAAAAAAAAGATTCAGAGTGACTTCTGCTAGAAGTTGGCAAGCAGCCTCACCTGCTCGTAGATCTCGATGGCTTTCTGGTACTGCTCCAGCTGGGCAGCATACGCTGCCACTTTGAGCAGACACTTGTTAGCCGAACTGAAATCAAGAACCAGAGCAGAGTGAATAACAATCCAACAGAAAAATGAAAAGGTATCCCATTACATCTTCATTTGGTATAGCCCAATATGCTCATAAAGATTTGTCTCTTATTGCACATAACAAAACTCATTTAATTTTATTAAAAAAAAAAGCACTTGCCTGTTGGATTCTTCCCCTTTGTAATAATCAGCTGATTGTTCATAATGTGCGATGGCCTGAAATACACACACATGTTTTATTCAAACTACTTCTCTGAAGATCTGTATTTAAGAACTACATTTGCAGAGGTATTATTTTTACAGATAAACCTATTTCCACAGCACACCTTTCACAACTTGGCCTCCTTCCTTTGGGGAAAACCAGAAGCATGCACATCCAGAAGCTTGATGGCAGAATACTGACCATCCATCGGAATCTCTTCCTCTCTTCCCTGGGAGCAAAGGCCCAGCTATACCTCCCCCAGCCCCCACTGTAATTCTAGGCAGCTGTGACCTGCTATTTGCAACCGAACGTAAAGAGGCATGCTCTGGGCCTCTCCAGACTTGGCCCATCCATCTGACTGTGTATCTCATTCCAGGCCTCTTCCCTTCCCAGGAGCCACAATGGTAATGACCAAGTCTGGAGCAACAGCAGCAGCCACAAACTGAAGATGGCACAACTGCTCTCCACCTGGTTCCTAAGAAACTACAAAGGGCAGAATGTACTTCAACCACCAAGCACCCACTGCTGCCAAACCAGAATATAAGTGTCTCTACACTGGATGGTTACATGAATATGATGGCATACAAAGCCCTATTGCATTTTAGATCTACAGGTAGCTACAGCAGCACAGACTTTACTCATAAATACCTTAAATGTCATCTAGAATAAGGGTGCTGCCTTCAGTTTAAAATGTGTGGTGCTGAATTAACAGTCAAGTGAAGAGAAAACAAGTTGCAGGCTGGAAAGCCTTGGTCATGTTGTGGCATAAGATACAGTGAAATCAAGCATACAACAGCTCAGAAGGCAGAACACAGTCCTACTGTAGCCAGAAACTCCACGGGAAGAAGCTCTATGCAAAGAGACAGATGACAGTGTGTATTGCTGTTTTCAGCAATGTTTTGTGAGAGAACAACTCTGGAAACAATCAGCTTGTTTTTTGTAGGCAATTATAAAAGGAATAGGCAAAGTGATAGGGCCTCATAAGACTAGAGAGCTCAATGGCTTCTATCCCTCAAATGACAAAAGATAAGTCTGAACATTTTAAATTAGGGATTCAACACACTTTTCTGTAATAGCCTAGATTATAAATATTTTAGGGTTAGTGAACTATGTGATCTGTTGCAATAACTTATTAATTCTTCTGTAGTGCCACAAAAGTGGTGTGTCTATGTTCCAAAAATTTATTTATAGACAATGAAACTTCAACTTCACATGATTTTTGTGTCATGAACTGCTGTTTTTCCTAACAGTGATTAAAAAAGGTAAAACCTATTCTTAACTTATGGATGTACATAAACAGGTGGTGGGTCTGCCTTAAATTTCAAGGTTTTCCCAGTAAGTCCTTAAGAGGAAACTAAGCATTATGCAAACATCAGACTACAGGTGCTCCCTTCCCACTAAGCCCATAGATTCAAGGAAGTCCTATGTAAGACCTTAAGAGAGGGGCACAAAGATAAGAAAACAATAAATAAAACAGGCCAAGGAACTATGCTAAAGACAAAGAACACTTTGGCTGTGGTTCTTTAGAGCTGACTGGAAACAAACAAATCTGGCCATAGAGCCTCAGCCCCCACTTTCTGCAGGTACTACTAGTGTAATGACCAAGACCAACAATGACTTGGTTTACAAAATTTGTTTACCTCTGAGGCCTCAGGCTGGAAGGGGCCACAGCTAACGTTAGCCATATCTGGGCTGCAGGGCACTATGGGCAGTGCGTGAAAAATCGATACTTCTGGGTTTAAAGTTATGTATTGGGTCTTTATTGTCAGCCTACCCTAATACGCTCCTCAACCAAATTTTCTGAGTATTATTTATAACAGGGGCAAAACTGGAAGCAAGGTAAGTGGTTAAATATAATAGACTACTGTGATAAGATTAATAATAATGACAGGGGTGCCTGGGTGGTTCTATTGGTTAAGTGTACAACTCCTGATAGCTCAGGTCTTGATCTCAGGGTTGTGAGTTCAAGCCCTGCATTGGACACCTTGCCGGGTGTGGAGCCTACTTAAAAAAAAAAAGGGAGGGGGGGGGAATAATGACAGTCAATATGGAAATTTCTTCATGAAATTTTACACGAACAGTCATGAAAGAAAAGATACATTTTGGCCCTCTTTCTACACACACACAGAAAACAGCTGGGACAGATTCTGTTGGAGCCTTTGTCAGAGCTGTCACATGATCAACATGCACATCCTTCCACTAAAATATAAGCTCTGTGAGGGTAGGTTTCATGAAAATTTTGCTCATACTATGTCCCTGAGCCTAGCATAATGTCTATCATTCAGTAGGTGCTCAGTAAATAGATGTTAAGTGAATGAAGGCAAACTGCATTTCAGATGATAGCCCCCTATTAAACTACTGCCAATATTTTAATCTAAAATGCCCACAAAAGAAAAGTTTTTCAGTGAATTCCTAGTTAGTCAAAAATAATCTTCTCTGAACTGTCCTCATGCTCTAAAGTATTTAGCATTCTTTTCTATCATAACAAATGGGGTAGAGTATGAGAAACATGACCAAATCTTAGTAGAGTATCAGATAACATAACCTCCTAGGGGTGGGGTAGGGAATATCACTACTTATCTTGCTAGTTCTCACAACACCAGAACTCAATGAACAGTGTTGGGTTGAACTGTATATAACTGTTTGTTTTGGAGGTAAAAATAAATGGGTAAATGTGGATAATCTGGTTTAAACTAATAGTTCTTAAATAATTGTACTGGTTCATTGAAATTGTATAACTGTAAACTATGGCTAGATTTATCATAGCAAAAAATAAAACTAAAACCTAGTTTTTAATATTGCTAATTAAATCAATAATCAAATTTTATGATAATCCTAAGTTTTGACAGAGGCTGTAGTTGAACAGAAGCTATAGTTGAAAGAAAAATTTGTAATAGTGGCTTAACAGAAGTTTGTAGAAAAGAGGTTGTCACAGGTCATGATATCTTTGGATGTTCACACCTAGTTTGGAATTTTAACATGAAATGAAATTTACCAGGCACAAGCAGACCCTTACACACCTAGAAATCTGCTCGTTGTTTCTTACCATTTCAAAGACCATGATAAATATCAAAAGTAGAACACAGCCACCAATAACAACAGCATACATAACAATAAACCAGACACAAAACCAGTTCATTATCCCATTATTTAAGAAGACTAAAGGAAATGCAGTAATACTCCTCCTTGAGGAATCTGGTAAATGTCATGATGCTGGAAAATACATGAACCCTGAAATGAGAGACAAGACCTTCTAGGACTGCAGTCCTCCTAAGTGTCTCAATTGCAAATGCAATTTCAAAGTCTCAAACTTAAGAGTCCACTTTATAGGTAGATTTAAACAGCTTTCAGATGGGATCAATTCTTTTAGAACATATACCCCCAGACAGTATTGAACATGAACTTGCCACAGACACACCTACAGAGTAGCAAACAGTATTAAATCATGTTCTCCAGGGGTTGAAACATAAATGGAGCACAGTTCCTCTGGGTCATCTGAAAGCCCATTTAGGGGCACCAAGGAGGCTCAGTTGGCTAAGCATCTGGCTTGTGATTTTGGCTCAGGTCATGATCTCGTGGGTCATGGGACTGAGTCCCAAAGTCAGGTTCTGCACTCAGCAGGGAGTCAGCTTGAAGATTCCACCCCTCCTCCCTCTCCCTTTGCCCTCCCCCCTTGCTCGCATGCACACACGCACTCTCTTTCAAATAAATAAATAAATCTTTAAAAATTTTTTTTAATTCCATTTAAAGACGACCATTATTTTATTTCATAAAATCAAAGAAATAATGTGAGTCTTTGAAACTTCACATACTTTGTTGTTCACTAGCTAAAATCTATAAATGACTCAGAGAACATATAGCTGCTGCATTAAAAGGGAAAAAATTCACTTGTAATAAATGAAATGTAAGCTACCTTACACTACAACATCTGTCTTTAACTGACTTTTCAAACATAATATATATAACTCATAATATAACTGATTTTTCAAACTTAAAACTGCAAGCACCACTGACTATAATCTGGTGAATCCTACCAGGGAAGCAAGGGCAATGATGTTTCTAAACACAGAAACTCAAACATCAGGGAACACCACAAGGTAACAACCCTGTGTGTGCTGAGTAATACTCTTAAATTGCTTTTAAAAGGGCACATCACAACAATGAAGGGAGATGTCACCTGCTGGCCAACTTACATTATGGCAGGAACGCATGAGTTAACAGGCATCAGAAGCTGCCATGACAAATCATATTTTTTTTCTAAAAGAAGGAAAACAAGAATATACCATAGATCATTTTATCTATCCTGAATTTTGTGGAGACCCATGTGTGAAGTGGTTGCCCAAGAACATGCCCTGGCAGCAGAGGTGACACAGTGCTATAAGCTCCTGCTCAGAGTGCTCTCCTGACTATCCTGGGTAAGGAGCCAACAATGCAGCCTTTGCTCTGCATGAGTGCTGTCCCAAGATGATTCAACCTCAATAAAGATACTGTGCCCACCCAAGACACTGACCAAATAAATATCTCGGCCACATAAGACCCATCTCCTTTCTGTTCCATCATCAATTCTGCACCAGAGAACAAAGAAGGGTTCAGGTTTGGGTCTCCTCATCCTTTCCAGAGTCTACAGACAGCTTCTCCAATGGGGAACGGCACATGCAAGGCACTCAGTGGCCCTGATTTAGTCAAGAACAGAGTATCCTTAGAAAACCATGGCATTATTATAACAAAAACGGCCAATCACGAATGTTATGTAACAAGTCAGTAAATTTTGTGCTGCATAGCCACAAAGTGGTATCAGCATGAAGAGAGAGGGCAAAGGTTAACGATACCAATCCAACTTTAGCAGTAAGAGACACCTCCTCAAACCAAAATTCTATGTGCTTTGATAGGTACATGCTATGGCAAAGATGGGTACATCATTTGCTTATTTATCAGAGGCTCTTGGGATACCTCAGTAAACCAGAGGCACAGCTCTGTGCTGATATGCACACCCACTGTAGTGCAGAGAAAGATCATGAATAACAGGAATGATGAGCAAGCATTTGTAGACTATGATGTAAGGTGAAAATGTGCTGCAAAAAAAGAAAAAGCTGAAGTGGGGGAGGTGTCTGGGTATCGTATTCATGACAGTCTGGGATTCCAATTTTAACTAGGTGGTCATGATAGGTGTCATGGAAATGGTAAGAAGTGAGCAAAAATTTGAAGGTCATGGGGGAGTTTTGCCATGTAGGCATTTGTGGAAAAGCCCCACAGAGGAAACAGCTACTGAGATAGGAGCTCATGTGGCATGTGTGCAGATGAACAAGAGGTCATGCTGGCCACAGCATGGTATAGCATGGTGGAGGAGGGTGGGGAAGAGCAAGAGGAGAGTTCACAGAGGCACAGAGGTCAAGAGGCGAATCAGTCGGGCCTCAGAGGCCACCTGCAAGGCTCTGACTATTCCTCTGAGTGAAGAGGAGGCAACATCAGGTTGTAAGCAGTGGAGACAGTCTGATCTACTTTTGATAAGAATTGCTCTGGCTGCTCTGTTACACTGGGGCAGGGAGGGGACACTATTATTGACAAAAAAACAAAAACAAAAAAAACAAAAAAACAGGGTAATGTATATCAAATTATCATTTTATATCAGGAGAAAAGTTCTCATGTTGGCAATAGTAGCCATCTTGCTAAATTCCAAGTGGCTGACATATTACACCTACTCCCTTGATGGTCCACTGGGATTTTGGTTAATAAGCTATTTTTCAGTATAAAGCCCCCTTTCTCTGTGAAAATGCACAAAAGCAGAGGAAGAGTGAATCCAAAAGGATTGAATGCTGAGGACCCTGTGCCCAAGGCTCAGAACTCCAACAGGAGAAGAAGGAGGGAGGCCAATCTGGAGGCTCCTTGCAGAGATCTAGGCAAAGCTGACAACAGGGTAGTGAGTGGTGCCCAGACTTGGAAGTTTGGAGGACAGCACCCCAGATATTACCCACAGGCTGGATGTAGAGAAAGAGAGGAAGCCAGGATGCCTGTGTTTGGAGCGGAACATAACAACAGGGTATCAGAATTCTGACTCAGACACACCGGGTTGGAGGCAATGGTTGGCAGGCAGGAGGGTATAGGAATCTGATGTTTGGAGAGAGGTCTGGGCTGCAGACACATTTGCGAGCCACTGGCATACAGATAATCTGTAAAGCTGTGATAATGAGTACAGAGACAGTAACAGGGGAGCAATGTGGACTGAGAAAAGACAAGGAATCCACCCCAGGGTGCCCCACACTAGAGGGTGGGGGAGAAGAGGAGGCATCATCAGGCACTTGTGCCAGAAGCCGAGAAAAGACATGAGATGAAAGAGAGGAAGAGCGAGGTCTGTCTGAGGCTACAGGGGGCTCAGGGAGTGTCCTGATCATGTAGATAGGACACAGCTATAATCCTAAAAGCATGGCTGGTGTTCATTAGCCTGGCAGGAATGACTGATGGCCTGCACTACTGTTTCTCCTTCTCACTCACACCTCCTGTCTTCTGCAGTACTCAGGACGTAACACAAACCTCTGTCTCCAGTCTGGGCCAAAGCAACCTCTGGAGTCTGACAAACGTCTTCCTCTTGCTGATGTGCCCTGAGCCCTGCTAGTGATCCCATGAGAAGACAGCTTGAAACAGGAGGAAGCTCCGCACTTGGGCCAGCATTGCCTAAGCTCTGCTGGTTCCAACCTGAGTCGTCCCAGACCGCATAGTCCTTCCAAGCCCTAACTTCCACATCCATAAAAGGGCCTCTGTGTTGTAAAGCTGAAAAGCAGTGAAACTCACAGCATGCCAGTAAAGACAGCCTGGGAAACAGGTGCTCAGTGAGCAATTTTTTCTGCCTCTTTTCTTTTACTACTACAGCTCAGAAAACCAGACCTACATGAAGCAAGTGTGTCCAAGCCAGTGTTTAGCAACCTTCCTCCTCCAGGTCAGGGCCTGAATATGAAGGTGTGCATGAGCCCATAGCCCTGAAGTTTCCTTTATGGGGCTGCAGAGGCCTTAGCAACCAAGAGGAAGACTTCTGCTAATATTGCCATCCTAACACAAATCACCCAGAACAGAGATAATAAGGAGGCTTGGGAACTCTTACCCAGCTCTCAGATAGAAGGCATTCACACCAGTCCTCAGCCTGTTAGGCCCCCAGTCTCCATGTGAAAACATCTGATGACTCTGCACCACTCAACTCTGCTGGAAGGGGTAGGGCTCCCCAAATCATGTCATTTATCTGCCTTGCACCCAGCTGTGGAGGAATCACACCCTGGCTTACCTTCTCGATGTCTACCAGTTCAGTCTCATAGATCTCCGCGATGGTGATGTGGTGCTTGGCTGCGATTGTAAACCTTCCCTATGGGGAAAAAACAAAACAGAGTCACGTTCTGCTTTTGCTTTTGAATGCCAATCCCTTTGGGAAGCAAAAAAACAACAACAAAAGTACTACTGTAAACCATCTCCAGGACACCACCCCACAGCTGCTCAAGCAAGGCAGTGTCTTACCATGTCTGTGTAAATGTCGATGGCTGCGTTTAAGCAGTTGATAGCCTCTGAAGCGAAGGCATTTAAGAAAAACAATGAAAAAATCCATTCAGTCAAAGAGGGTTCCGGGGAGCCTAGCTGCTATTAGAATGTTAAAGAGGTTGCATTTGGGGTAAAATGCAGGCAGGTGAGTTAGTAAAAAGCAAGTAGAAATCACACACAAGGCCAGATCCCTCAATATGCTCAGTCCCTAGGAGGTGTAGTGAAATTTAGGGAACTAGAGCTGGAGTAGGACTGGCTCAATACTCTCAACCTGACAGTGAAAACTCCATCCAGGGCCAAGACTGCATATAAAACCATGCAGGCTGTCATCAACACGGATCAGCTCTAGTTACTAAAACATAAATGCAAATGCATTTTTTACTGATATCACGTATATATACATGAATTCTGGAAGACAGTCCTTCACAAGGAAGATCATTTCAATAGACTTGACTCTTCATGGAACCAAAATCAAAAGCACTTTAAAATATCTGAACAACTCCTAAGGGAAGTTAACATTTCATACAATGTTAAAAGATGCTAACTTTTAGTGTACTAATATATGCCAAAAGGAAGAAAACAAATGTAGTACGTGATATTACTAATAAATTCTTTTTTTTATTTTTTTATTTTATTTTTTTATTTTTGCTAATAAATTCTATGAATTTTCTAAAACACTGAGCCAACAAATTTCCTGTCACAAAAGGGTGGTGTTTATAATGCTGACATGTGAGTGACAGCTCCAAATTTATTGCTTTTGCTTTAAAGGCAATAGCAAAGAGAAAAGGTCTGATTGAAGAATTAGAAAGGTACACATATTAAAAAATTAAAAGCAACTTCCTCCCAAACTATATTAAGAAACGTGGACTGTTACATCCTTAAACATACAGAAATATATACATTATCCATGATGCCACTCAAACCCACTGCTAGTATTTTGATGCACTTTTCCTTCTAGTGTTTTCTGGATGCAGTTCCATATGCACACATTTTTTTTTTTTTTTGTAAATTTGAGACCTCAATTCTCATGAGGCTCTTTGGTTACCATTGTGGACATTTACCAGGTCACTGAAGATGCTCTGAATCCAAGGACTTTAATGCTTGTACCATATTCTAGAATACTGATTGCATTATAATTGTATCATTCTATCCTTGCTGTTCATTTAGGCCATGTCCAGTTTTTCACATTCAGAAACAATGTGATCAATCTTTATATAAAAGCCCTCAAGGCATCTTCATTCTCAACGATACATTCATAATAAAAGTTGGGATTTCTGTGTTAAAATGCACTGCTAAAAGAAAAAAAAACAGAGACTCCACAGCTACCAGTGCATGTGCTGCAGAGAAATTAGTGCTTTTAAATGCTAAGTGTATAATCTTAACTAAAAAGAAATAACATTTGCAAAATTTTGCCACTTTAAATACCCAAGTTCATTCTTTCTTCAAAATCAGCACTTCAAAAACACTTTTTAGATGAATACTGTGTAAGTTGTTTTTAACTATCAGATGTTATAATCTGCCATTAACTGGATCTTAAAATGCACCAGGTATTTAAAAGTGAGGAAGCATTAGTTTTCTTTAATGAGTTATAATACATTCATAAAATTAAGGTAATAAGAAGATATAGATAAAATTAAAGCTAATTTCCAAAACATTCTCCAAAATGCACTATAAATGGCATTTAAGAAAACAGTGCTATCAAGTAAATAGCCATGACAAATTGAACATAATTTTTCCTCATAAAAGTTCAAAATGATTATGGAAAAATCCCTATAGTTACTAAAATCTCTACTACCCCAAAGCACAAAAACTTCTTTTTACCAAGATTCCAAGGTCCAGAAGTGCACCCCGTGAAAAAGGCCCCCGACACCAACCCTACAGTCTTAGTTGCACAGAGATGGAGGACATCTTACCTTGAGGGTCTGCCTTCTTGTAAGCATTGCCAGCATCCACGAAGCTGGTGGCAGAGTCATGCTTGCTCTGAAGCTGCATATGGAGCTTGGCTGCCTGACAAAATGCATTTCCTGCAGCTGAAGAAGACAAGTCACTACAATTAGTCACAGAAGAGCAAGTGTTCCCAGAGTGGCCTGTGCTCTAAGTGTTGGGCCTACTCCTAGAAAAGTTCCTTGTCAATGAAAAGCATTCCAGTCAGAAGCACACGTAAATGTGATCAAGTGCATCTCAGATGTGTGTGTAAGAAAACCAGAAGCAAGTTGAATGATGACAAAAGCTTCTCTTAGCCCTAGGAGATCTCCCAAGTGGCACCTGGGCAACAGGCCTCCATTAAGTACTAAAGCCAGTCATGTTCAACTCTGTCCTCCAGCAGATACTAAACACTGATTGGGGCTTCAGGCCACAAGTGCTTAAAGAAAAAACACCAAAGTAAGGATGCTTATTTGATCATCTTACTATCATCTTATTATCTCAGTGTCCGCTGGATTTGGCTGTCACTGTTGAAGAAAGTGCTAATGGAAGCTTCTTAGACAAAGTAAGTATCTCAAAGAGTGAAAATTAGGCTCACAACTCCAAAACTCAGTTTCTTAAGTTTTAACAAAATCTGACTGAACTTCATATGAGGTATAACCTGTTTTTATCTTCCACTTGGTGTGAAGAATTGCACATTCCCTACAGGATGATGGATGGATTTGGTTACAAGGTGCTGTCCAGGTTTCTGTTGGGACAAGGTATACATACTGTGAAAGTTTTATGCACTTAATTTTTTCCAGAAAAAGTTTCGATCAGGGACTGTAGATTCTGGAGTGGCAGAAAAGAATGAGGAAAGGAATCTCTAGCACAGGAGTCACACAAAGAACAAATGCCCGTAGGCAAGAAGAAGCTGGGAAAACAGGCTAGTGACAAGCCCATGCTGCCTGCAGGAGGGATGAACACAGTGGGCAGGGGAGATGAAGGCTGAAGACACCATCGGGCCAATTCTGGAAGGCTGTAAATGTCAGCACAAAGAACCTGAACAAGGATGAACCCCCACTGTCATGAGGTTCTTGGCTCAGAGAGAACCACCACAGACTGGGAAGCACAAGGCCTGTGGAGACACAGCTCAGTAAGGTCTGGAATAGGGAAGCACTAACAGGAATGGACAGGAAAGAAATCCTTCCACTAGGAAAAACATGATGAAGAATATCGTAAGACCTTTCGATACTTAAAAAAAAAATGTTTTTAGTCATCTCAAAAACACTGAGAAAAGTACAGAAAATCGTGGGCCAAAAATACCCACCGCTGGTATTAAGAAATAAAGCAGTCAATTCCACAAAGCTTTGGCTATGATCCCTTGTTCTGATCCCTCTCCCAGAGGTCACCACACAATTCCTACTCAGGCTTCTGGACTGCCACCTGAGGGAAAAGAAGCAGTACAAACTCCTGATCCAGCCTACGCAGGCTCAACTCTGACTCTGTGCCAGACAAAAAGAGTACCTACCAAGGCAGTGCTGAAAATACTCAGCCATCAGTGTGGCAGAGGCACTGAGCAATCAGAGACGAAGCTGGCCCCCAGCTGGAGCTAGGACTGGAGCACCCCCACCTACCAGGCTTCAGCCTTTACACTATTGAATAGTGGGGTTGGTGATGCTGGAGGAGGGGCCAAGGCTGCTGCCAGGGAGGGGAGTGCGCAGGCATGTGAGTACCTGTAGCAGCAGCTAACCAAATGGCAGCTCTGATGGGCTCTGCCTCAGAAGAGTACAGTAATAGCTTGGACCTCCCAAGTAAACTGCTTCCAACAGCCTGGTTCTTGTTCAGCATATGTTGGCCATTCTCATTAGTACATGCAAATCTATCCTTAGACCATACCCTCATACCATACAAAAGATGCAAATACTGAAACAATGCTCTTTTCTCCTCAACTGTTTTCAATGTGTTTTAAATCAGGTATAAGTACATTTTGAAAACATACCCTTTTAACCTAAAACTAAACCTATAAATGAATTTTAATCAGAAAGGACCTTTCAGGTTCATATATTTCTACAGAAATTTCTTACTAAAATGCTTTTAAAGTGTCAGCCTTAATGGGTAAATCAACAGAGTATATATCCCAAACTTACACAAGATTATATGTCCATTATATCTCAATAAAGCTGGCGGAGAGAAAAGCAGATGGAGAAATGGATTTGTAGAGAACAAAGGCCCTGCTTTCGATCATGCAGTAGGTGCAGGCCAGGGATAGAGACCCACTGGAGCTGAAGGCAGTCTCCATTTTCACTACAGAGACACCCTGTCAACAAGCTCCTTTTTCATGGCAGGGGATGAATTTGTTTCTCAAAATCAGTGTTGGAAAGTTATCCTTTCTCAGACCAATAAAACAATTCCACTGTTTTAGAACTGATTTCACTATGTGTAATTTCACTGGACAAAAGGCATTATTTTAAAAAGTGACAATAATTTTGTTGGGGTTTATAAAAATAACACTCTCACTGTCACATTTCTCAATGGAACCTTACACAGAGCTGTTCTCACAGTAAAAAAAAATTCTCAACCAATGTTTAGATATAAAAAAAAATAGTCTGTTTACTTAGATCAAGGTTCTTTTCTCTCAGACCATGGTGGCCACACCAGTTATTCCGACAGGCACACCTGTCTCAGCCAACAGGAGGATATACAAATAGTCATTTCCTCCTTCGAGATGATTTCTTAACGTTATTTGCCTGAAAAGCAAACAAATAAAAACTTTATACATACCACTCCAATTTTTAGCCATCTTGAACATATTTGCAGCTCTGGTATACATTTCACAAGCCTCTTCTATTTTTGTGTTTCCTCTGAGAAAAATTTAAAAACAAGGTGAAGTTTTACTATAGCAACCATACACATCTCTAGCTCTCCATCCCCAAATAATAAGTATTTAATGAGCACCTACTATGTGCTATGCAACTACACAATCTTAACAGCTGCTCGCTCAAAGGGTACACTCTTATTATCCCTATTTTCCAAATGAGGAAACTGGCATACAAAAGTAAAGTAACTAGCCCAAGGTCACACAGCAAGAATGCTCAGAACTGAGACTCAAATACAGATCTGGCTTATCTCAGAACCTACACCCATAACCAGAGTCCTTTTCATGCATGGGAACTGAAGTTTTAAGGTCAATTGGAGAAATAAGAAGTGCATTATTCAAATGAGATTAAATTTTGAATGTTAAAGACATTTTTACCCTATTAATTCTGAAGAGTTTAGCACTATGTTTATTCAGACTTTAAAAACAAAAACTGAAGCCAGATCATAAAAGAAGTGCCATGTTGTTTGCTATCTTATTACCTCTGGCAGGAGAAAAGCTCTTCTCTACTGTGTAAGGGACCACAATGTCCAGCCCCTCACCCCATGTAGAAATGCATTTTACAACATCCAGAGAGGAAGAAACTCTCTACTGCTACTTGAATACATAGTGTTCTGGAAAGTTCTCCACTAGACAGCTGATTCCACTGAGGGATAGCTTTAGCTGAAAGACATTTCTTCTTACACAAAGGCAAAAATAATCCTCTGTAACTTGCATCAGAGTTTTCTAATTCAACCTTGTTCTTTATAAACTAAATGAAGGCCCCTCTATAAATGTTTCTCTGCCTTGTCTATGGCCACTATAAACATACCACAGAACGAAAACAAGGCACTCTGTGCAGTGCACACAAGGAATTCAGAGTGATTTAAGGACATAAGGACCAAGAGAAAGGGGAGGTCATGCTGACTCTTGGGAGAGTGAGCACATACACATATGCCAGAAACTCAAAGAGGCTCTGGCAGAGGGGCGTAGACAGCTCTGTGTCAATACACGTCCCAGTGCAATACACTGAGGCTCAAGTATGACCTGCACCTTAGGCAGGAACTACTGTCTTACCCCAGGCTAGTTCTTTAACTTCACTGGGCCTCCGTTTTTGCATGTGTAAATAGTGGATAATATGATCTATACTTGTGGAGTCATTATAAAGATCAAAGGAAATAATTCATACACAGTTGCCACTGCAGGGCTTGACCCAGAGTAGGTACTCAATCAGGACGATTATTATAATTAGATTCATGTACTGAAGGCATAAAAACTTTTGGGAATATATGTACAAATAAGGGACCTGTCTGATAAGGGACTTATATCTGGAATATATAATGAACTCTTACAACTCAGTATTAAAAGACTAGTAACTCAATTAAAAAATAGGCGAAGGATCAGATCAGACATTTCTTCAAAGAAGATATATAAACAGCTAATAAGTACATGAAAAGATATTCAACATCATTAGCCGTCAGGGAAATGCAAATCAAAACCACAAATGAGATCCCACGAGGGATCTCATTCACACCCACAAGGATGGCTGGAATCAAAAGACAGATAATAACAAATGTAAGGGAGGATGGATAAAAACTGGAACCCTCCTATATTGGTGGTACAAATGTAAAATGGTTTAGTTTGGCAGTTGCTCAAAAGGTTAAACATAGTTACTATATAATCCAGCAATTCTGCTTCTTGGTACACACCCAAGAGAAATGAAAAGGTTATGTCCACACAAAACCTTGTATATATTCACTGCAGCACTATTCATAACTGCCAAAAAGCAAGAACCTAAATGTCCATCAACTGATGAAAAAATAAATAAAAATGTAGCATATGCATACAATGGAATATTGGACAATAAAAAGAAATGAAGTACTGATACATGCTCTAATATGGAAAAGCCTTGAAAACATTACATTAAGTGAAATAAGCCATGAGCATATTGTATGATTTCACTTATATGAAAAGCTCAGAGTAGGCAAATCTATATAGACAGAAAAAGATTAGTGGTTGCCTAGTGTTGGAGAAAAATGGGAGGGGGAAGGAGAGCAGAGTTTCTGTGGTGATGAGAATGTTCTAAAACTCATTGATAGCATGGATGCACAGCTTTTTGTCACTATGCTAAAAACTACCGAATTGGATACTTAAATGGAAGAGTTATATGGTATGTGAATTATATCTAAAACCATAGTACTTCCTTCCCCACACATAAAAAAACTTTGGGGGCTATGTCATACAGCGAATGACAGGATGGCAACAAGCCAAACCAAAAATGTAGTGTCAGAATAAGCAGTTTTCTTTTAATGACACCTTTATATATTTAAAAAAAAATTAGCTAATTATCCCAGTGGAAAATTCCTAACCTAAGTTTTTGATGTTAACCATAACTCCTTGCAGCTACCAAAGGCTTACCACTTTCTTGTCTTATTTTCCTAAAGTATACCAGGAATCTTGCACTGTAATTATAGTTCAATCATTCTTATTAAAGGTTTCCAAATAAAACTAGCTTAATTAAAATGTACTTTACCCTATTATTTTTGGAGACAAATTCAGCTAGGAATAATAGAATGCCTACATTACACTAGGTTTTATGCTGAATATTTCCACATATATTATGTGATTTTCATCATTATTACAGCCACCATGAAAGATGCTAACTCCATTTGACGGAAGAGAAAATTCTATCTGGGCATCTGCCTTTGGCTCAGGTCATGATCCTGGGGTCCTGGGATTGAGCCCAGCATAGGGCTCCTTGCTCAGCAGACAGCCTTCTTCTCTTTCCCACTACCTCTACTCTGCACCCCCTTCTTGTGTTTACACATGCTCTTTCTCTCAAATAAATAAAATTAAAAAAAAAAAAAAAGAAAAGAAGAAAAAGAAAATTGTATCTGGAGGTCAATGGCTCACCCAAGGTCATCCAGCCAAGGTCAGTAGTGGAGCTGACACCTGACGTCAAGTTCAGTGGTATTATAATAACGAATATATTTTTGTAAAGACTTAGGACCCTTCACCTCTCCTAAAACAGAATCATGAGAAGTAATTATTTTAAAAGCACTAGAGAAACTCACTTATAAACACAACATAACCTTAACAATTCATGAAAAAATATACTTCTGAAATCATCCCAAAGCCTACTGTGTTCCATTCATGTGAAAGTTAATTTTTATAAGTTTTAAGGACAAATATTCAGAATTCACGTTCAAATAATTCAAATGATTGTTACTCAGAGCTCCCATAAATAAGTTACAGGTTCCTTAAAATGAGAAACACGTTTCTGTGAGGAAATCTACCTTATAAAGTGATACAATATAAATACAGGGCACCTGACTGACATTAAGAAAAGCTGAACTGTAAAAAAATAAAAATAAAAATTAAAATTAAAATTAAAAATTAAAAAATTACAAAAAAATAAAAATAAAATTTAAAAATTTAAAAATTTAAAAATTTAAAAATTAAAAAAAAAAAAAAAAGCAAAGCTGAACTGATCCAATTTAACTACCTGGGGAGACTGTGCTACCATGAACTTGAAGAAAATGCTTTCTCCACCACGAAAGTAAACAGTGACCAGCCTGTGTAAGAACCACTATCACCACCATCATCACCTCCACCACCATCACCACCACCTCACCCATGCAGCCCCAGCTAACCCTACCACTCCTCAACTCCAAGGTCAAGGCTGACTGCCTCTCTTTTTGACCATGCTTATTCATGAAATATTCACTGAGATCAGTAAGTGTCAGAAAACACTACGAGGAGATCAGAAGCTGAAGAAAAATATTTAATTTCAGGGCTGGAAGCCCACCCCATCTCACATGTTCCACTGAAGAAATGTGGTCAGAGCCACATGTCCCACCAGAAGCCAGGTGAACCGTAGAGCTGTGCCCAGCCTGCAAGTCCCTGCTCTCTTCACAATCCCACCCTGTCTGTTCCTACTCAGATGCTGGTGGGGCAAGAGCAACCAGCATGGGAAATTACAGCCCATTATTTCAAAGAGCTCCAATAACATCTACACACAGACAAATCATTGATCTTTTAAAAACCAATTAATCCTCAAAGAATCTAGTCTTGGTTTTTCTTTATCCAGAATAAGAGCTATTTCAAGGTGCTATAAAACACTGGCAACCATCAGTACATGCTCTTCTAAGACTGTGGGTGGGAAGAGGGGGATGTTAAAATAGAATCACAGGGACTAACAGCACACATATCATGAGATGTACCCAAAAGAAAAGGAGGAAACTGCTGAGGTAGAAATAAAGCTGCTTTTTAAAATCACAAGAGTAGCACAGCAGAAATCTCATAAGAGAATTTCTCAGAGTAGAAATATAAAATACCATAAAGAGGGCACCTGGGTGGCTCATTTGGGTAAGCACCTGCCTTCGGCTCAAGTCATGAACCCAGGATCCTGGGATCAAGCCCCACGTCAAGCCCAGTGGGGCTCAGTGGGGACTCTGCTTCTCTCTCTCCTTCTGCCTTTCCTCCCTGCTTGTGTTCTCTCTGAAACAAATAAAATCTTTAAAATATATATATATCATAAAGAAATACCGGTGTCACTGACAGTGCTGTGATAACATGAAAGCAGAACTACAGACGCAATTCAACTCTACCATCCGAATATCCTGAAGGGATGTCAAACTATGTCAGGGGTCTACAAAAAAGGATCACTTTTTGGAGTGCCTGGGATCCCTGGTGGAAAAGCCCACCAACCAGGACAGCTCCTTATTTACACTATTTATGAGTAACATTAGCCCTTAGGCTGCCTCTGGTGATAGAGACCAGCATAGGACCTGGCACATGAGTCTCACTAACAATGCTTGACCACTGGATGGAAGAAACTACCCACATTACAGTTTTTTGAGTTTTCCCATTTGTCATTCAAAATAAAAAGCAAACACAAAAAGTATCCAGAAAAAGGAAAGAAAAACTCAAATTCTTTAAAACATCTCCATTAATAGAAACACTGTTTCTCTACTCACAGCACTTCTGACACCAAATGTGTGAGTTTTTCATATCAAGCAATTCTCTAGTTCTCTGTAGCCACCAGCTAGGTGTCCTACAATTCAATTGAATGGTGACACTACCCAGAGCCAGTGCAGATCCCACAGGTTAAGGGTTCAGTCCCACACAACTACCTCCACTTCAGACAACAGTCTCAAGTAGTTGGTCCTCAAGGTACTCACATCTCTAACTTGGCTAAAAATCAAGAGTTCCCACAACCCCTTCCTCAAATTTGATTAGTGCTAGAACTCACAGAACTTAGGGAAACACTTTACTTATGATCACAAATGATACAACTCAGAAATAGCTAATGGAAGAGAGGCACAGGGTAAGGAATATAGGAATATAGGAGAGTTCAAGGAGTATCCTATGCCCTCCCCAGGGGTATCGCCGTCTAACACTTCCACATGTTCACCACCCAGAAGTTCTCTGAACCCAACATTTAAGATTCTGGGGAGATTCTTCACTACACAGGCACAACTGATTCACTGACCACTGGTGATTAACTCAAACCCCAAATCCTCTTCTCTCCTGGGAGGTTTGGGGGTGGGGCTCAAAGTTCCAACCCTCTAATCACACGGTTGGCTCCTCTGACAACCAGTCCTCATCCGAAGCCACCCAGGGACCAACAGTCACCTCATTAGCATAAACTTTAGTATTGTTGAAAGGGGCCTATTATGATACAGAAGATGCTTCTCTCATCCTCACCACTGAAGATGGCACAAGGGCTTTACAAGTTCTGTGTGAGGAACCAAGGATAAAGAACAAATATATATATTTTTATTATATCACAACATCACAGCCACATAGAACTATTTATTCTATTTTTTACCTTCCATAAGCAATTTATTTTCATCTGTACTTCATTTCTATAATTTCCAGATTCTAAAAACTTAAATTTTCATAAATAAATACAACTATTTCAAGATGAATTTACTGCTGGGTTTAACATATTTCTAAATAGTCCAACTTCTTTCATGCAATGCAAAAAGCAGAAGTATCTACAGCACGGGCCCCAAGGAGGTAACACTTCATCAAGCTACCTTGAACTCTTATTCCAAATGCCTGTAATACCGCTAGACTGAGGTCCTTTGTTTTTCCAGGAACCAGTATTAGGGTGGAAAGGACACAGGCTTTGGACAAGGTCAGACTACCTACAGAGGAATGCTGTCATTTATTAGCTTAGTGCTGCCAGCTCAAAGTAGGCAGCCCCTCTTGGGCCTCTGAGAAATTCCACTAGAGCAGCCTACAGAAGCCAAGCAGGAGGATCATAGCTTTACCACCAGCACAGTCTTGGCATTCTGCCATGGACTCTGGATTCCATTTTGAGAACTTTTCACCTTATTTCTACTTATTTAAGAAAGAAACTATCATAGATTCTCAGACACAGGAAACAATCTGAGACATTTAAGGAATGGCTGACAAAAGTATCTGTGTTTAAGCATAACTTCCTGAAATAAAGTTTATGAGAACATGTACAGCAAAGAAAGCTACTTGGCCTTTATTCTGGTAATACTCCCAATGCCTTGACTTGATATGGATGGGAAAATGTGTAGTTGAACCTATTAATCAAACAAATCAAGATACTTAAATATACAAGAAAGCTAAGAACAGCAATTATCGGATCAACTCAGAAATGACATATACAACATTACTTGCCACAACAAGCTTTTATATTTAATTTCAATCTTTATAAAATCTATATAAAATTCAATCTTCAAACTGACTCTCAATCTGTAGGAAAACCTGGTGAAAACTGAATCCACAGGATAATGGTGGCTGCCTAAATACCAACCTGCCCTCCAAACTCAGATCAGCAAGCAGCAAATACAATCAGCTGTAATCCATGAATCCAGAATTCAACAAGATAATTGGAGAAATAAAACCCCCAAACCAGCACAGCTGGGGGTCAGGAGGAAATGCATGAGCAGAAGGGTGAGGGGGCAGCAGGGTCCCACAACAGCAGTTTGTGACAGCAACACCCTAGCAAGAAGGGCTGCAGTGGGGGAATACAGAGGACAGGTAGAAGACCTAGAGAACCGGGAGCCCTGGAACTGGGAACGAGAAGGGGAACTTGGCTAGAGGTAGTAGTCTCCTGAAGACCCTGCTTCTAGCAGAGGCAGAGGCAGCTCCATGGAGGCTTTGTACCGAAAGGAAAGAAAACCAATGGCAGAAATAAACTAAGAGTACTATGACACAAAGAAGTATCACAACACTGGGGAGTCACACCAAGCCCCTACCTACCTCTTCCTGACACTTTTCACCAAAAAAAATTCTTAATGGTATCAACAGAATAGGGCAAACTAAGAAATCCATAAAAGCACCCAAACCCCTCATCTCCCATCACAGAAACACATGGTATTACGAGCCCAAGAAACTCCTAGACACTCTGAACAGAAGGCAAGCAGCATCCATAAAAAGCTGCTACGTAAGAAGAAAAACTTTGCAGCTGACAAAAATGTTTCCCCAAACTACCATAAGGCAGAGGAAATCAATCCCATATAATATAAATTTTATTAAACATTTACAGATATGAAACTACATCATAGGTCAAAAATTCAAAACTCAGAATACAAGAGCATGAATATCCCCCCCACAAAATACACCACTTTGGCATAAAGATTATTTGAGCCAGAGGAAAATGAGAATAGCATATACAGAAAGATGGCTTCTTAGAGTTTCCCCTATCTGACAGAATGCAGAAACCTCTAAAGAACAAGAACTGCCATAAATCCCCTCTCCTGGGGAAATTTTATGGTCTTGAAGCAGATGGAAAGTTTATACAGAGATGGACCTGCACAAACAAACCTTACTCCTTTGTTTCCCAGTTTGCTGCCCTTGGAAGCCTAAAACCTTCCCTACAAATACACTGTGCTTTGTCAAGATGCTATGAGCCCAAGTTCTAATCACCCCTTTGAGAGATATCAGCGCTGCTCATGTTCAATAAACTATTTTTTCCTTGTTAGTCTGGAGGACCTAGGAGAATAGAGAACAAGATAAAGTCCTTCCTTCCCTATGTGAACACAAAAAAATAAGACCTTGAACTCCTGTTTCAAAATTTAGAAGGAAAGAAAAAGACCAAATCATCTCAAAAATGAAATCTTAGCTATAACATACCTATGGGGAGAACTGACTCTACTGACACTAAGGAGAAAAATGAAAACAGCCAAGGAAATGGAAATAAGAGAGGGAAAAGGAGCCAAGAATAAGTGATAGAAGTAACTGGAGTCCCTGAAAAGGGGAATAAAACAAAACAAAACATTGAAATAATATTTGAAACTATAATTTCAGAAAATTTTATGGAAACAAAAGAAAATGTAAATCTAAATACTGAAAGAGCCTGCCATGACTGGGAAAACTGACCCAGTGAACCACATCTAGCAAGACTATTAGATTTTATAAGTCAAGAAAAGCTCCAGGCTGCCAGGCTAAGTCACCTACAAAATTAAGAAAAGCAGGTTAGCTTCAATCAGACTTCAACAGCAACATACAAAACAAGTCAACAGAGAACAATATTTTTGAAGCAACTGGGGAAAAAAATGTGTAAGCCTAAGAGCCAAAGATCACACAACCAGCCCAGCCAACCATTAAGTACCACTGACAGAAGCAAGAACTTAAGATGTATCACACTGGCTTCCAACTATGGAGATGACTGACGAATATCAGTAAAAAGGCTGGTAGTGGTGGCACTGAATGTTTTATCACAGATCTAAGACAAAACAAACAAAAAAAGCAGTATAGACAGAGTAGAAAAATAAAATGGAGACATCTGTTCCAACAAAGTACAAATAGCTGAGCCCTACCCTCCCACACACATACGCTGGACAGAAAGGAAAATTTAGAACAGGCTCAGGGACTGGCACAAGGCTAATGGTGTTTTCCACATCAAACACTAGATGCCTAGTAGATTTAAGGGCATTAAAAAAGGTTCACAGTATAGAAGTTGCCAGTAGAATAAAAATACATTTCCTAAATAAAAAGCAAAGAGATCACATGAAGAAAAAAAATATCATACATAATATAAAGACATAATAAATATAAGAAAGCAGGACAACAGAATTAAAAACCAATCATATCTCAGTCATACAAACAATGGAAATGGATTTTTAGATTTGCTAACAAAAGCCAACCATGTGCTCACCAGGAGAGATACAACTAAAATAAAGCTGTTTTGAAAGGCTTAGGATTAAAGAGATGGTCAAAGGATATCACATATATCAACCAACTTTTGTTTGATTTGTTGCAACAAATAATCCCCAAATCTCCAAAGCTCCTGTCTCACACACTTTACCTGTTACTGTAGGCCACTTGTGCAGGTTCTTTCTTCATGTGTCATCTCTCTATTCTGGAATGTAGCCCTATCTGGGGTGTTTTTGTTTTTGTTTTTTTTAACCACGGCTGAAACAGGGATGGCCTCTGCAGCTCTGCTCAGAGAGTATGCATCCCCCTTTCACTTACTCCCTCAAAGTCAGTCACAGGGACAGGACGACTCAATGGGGAGGGAAGTGCACTTTGCCCAGAGCCAGGCAGCACAGGTCACATGGCAGCAGGCAGAATGTATAATCCTCTTACATAAATAGTTCTCAAGCAGGCAAATGCAAATAATAAAGCAAGGACTGCTACTCCAGTATCAGGTAAGACAGAATTTGGGCTGAAAAATACCAAATGAAAGAAAGAAATTAATTTGTTAATGCTAGAGACACAATCCATAATGAAATTATATTAGTTGTGAACATCTATTTACCAACACAGTAGCCACATTTATAAAGCAGAAATGACAAGAAATGCCAGACAGAAACACACTTATCAAAGGAGATATGACTATATCCCTTTTAGTCCGAAGCAAGTCAAGTGGACAAAAAATTAACACAGATATGAAAGGCCTTGACAACATAATCAATACCTAGATCTCAGGGATCTCTAGCAAGTCATATATTCTGGTAAGAGTGTAGGTCTTTGCAAGTGTGCATGTACCATTCATGAACACCAAACATATATTAGGTGGCAAAGAAAACCTCAGTAGGTTCTCTGATTATAATTAAAAAACTAGAAATCAAAGCACTTCCGCCTTGAACACAACCCACAAACAACTCTTAGGTCAAAGGGAAAACGACTTGCGATAAAAAAAAACCCACTATGTATCAGGATCTGAGGGATACTATACGGTTTTAAAGGAAAATTCATCCGTGAGTATTTGGATCCATATAAATACAATAATGGAAATCCTCCCAAAAAAGCTAGAGGGAAAAATGGAAGAAAGCAATAGAGGTAAAAGCAGAAATTAATAAAGCAGAAAACAGGAAATTAATAAAACCCGTAAGTCAAAATATTAGTTTGGAGGAAAAGGATCAAAAGAATCAAGAGAGAAGGATAAATGCACAGACACAAAAGTAAGTGACAGAGGGAAATAACTGCTGAATGAACGTTCAAAAAGTCACAGTTAGAGGGGTCCACTGAAACTTTCAAAGACCAAAGCACTGGGTAAAAGGAAAATCTCTACATTCCTTTTATGAGGCACCTGTAACACTGATACTTCAACCTGATCCAACTATATGCAAAAGAACCATAAAGAAAATAATTCAAAAGAAAATAAAAACAGATTACATAGCACATTAAAAAATAATACTTCATGATCCAGACAGGTTATTCAAGGAACGCCAGGACAGTTTAATATGAGAAAATCTATTTATTAACATATTAGTAACTAAGAAGAAAAATCATGTTTGTCTCCACAGATATTAAAGAGGCCTTCAAAATATAACTCTTCATTCAATCCCTAATGAAAATACCCTTTAAAACAGGAGTTGAAAAAAAATAAATAAATAAAACAGTTGATATTTCCTTACCACGAAAAAATATGTATTTTAAGCCAAGAAAGTAATTAGTTATTTTGACTTTTTTTATTGTTTCAGCTTTTTTTTTGTTATTTTGATTTTAAATAACCATTACTTATAATAAGCTCTATTTATTTTAAAGATTCTATTTATATATTCATGAGAGACACACAGAGAGAGGCAGAGACATAGGCAGAAGGAGAAGCAGGCTTCCCACAGGGAGCCCAATGCAGGATTCGACCCAAGGACCCTGGGGCCACGACCTGAGCTGAAGGCAGATGCTCAATCACTGAGCTACCCAGAAGCCACATAAGCTCTATTTAAAGACAAAAATGGTTAGCATTCTGAAATTCTACTTCCAACTTTTTTCTTTCTTTTTTTTTAAAGATATGTAATACCCTTAGATGAGCCTGGAAATCTCTAGGCTGAGTTTTTATTTTTATTTTTTTTTCTTTTTTTTTTTCATTTTTTTTTTTAATCCAATGTTTTCTTATTGTAAACTGTGTGGTCACTAAAAATGCTTTGAAGATACAAAAGTTTTACTGATCTTACCATCTAATCAAATGAACACGAAGAGTAAGAACAGACTGTAAAGTCTCCTAGAACTTGGTTAATACTCTGGCTGAATGGACAGACACCCATGGCTTATACCCATCATTCTGGCATCTCAAAAATATCCCAATTTGGACAATCTATTCATGGCCACTCTGTAACTCACAGAAATAGGGAACTATTTGAAAAAATTAAAAGTAGAATTACAGTTTAAATATGTTATTCAAGGGTGCCTGGGTACTCAGCAGTTGAGCATCTCTGCCTTTGGCGCAGGTCATGATCTCAGGGTCCTGGGATTGAGTCCCGCATCAGGCTCTCTGCAAGGAGCCTGCTTCTCCCTCTGCCTATGTCTCTGCCTCTCATGAATAAATTAATAAATAAAATCTTTAAAAAAGGCAAATATAGGGCAGCCCCGGTGGCACAGCGGTTTAGCGCCGCCTGCAGCCCAGGGTGTGATCCTGGAGACCCAGGATCGAGTCCCACGTGGGGCTCCCTGCCTGGAGCCTGCTTCTCCCTCTGCCTGTGTCTCTGCCTCTCTCTCTCTCTGTGTCTCTCATGAATAAATAAAATCTTTTAAAAAAAATTAAAAAAAATAAAATAAAAATAAAAAAGGCAAATATATGTTATTCATATATAAAAGTTAGTATTTAGAGATTGACAATTTAAGTAAAATCAGATGGTGAGAGAGAAAATACAAGGCCATGTAACTATTTTTTTTTTTTTAAGATTTTTAATTTATCTATTCAGAGACACACAGAGAGAGAGACAGAGACACAGGCAGAGGGAGAAGTAGGCTCCATGCAGAGAGCCCGATGTGGGACTTGATCCCGGATCTCCGGGATCACGCCCTGGACCAAAGGTGGCGCTAAACCACTGAGCCACCCGGGCTGCCCACTATTCATCATTTTTAACAGAATCAATAGATATTGTCTAAAATTAGTAAGTCAGGAAGTAGAAGTATTCCAAATTTATTTAGAATTACAGTGGTTACCCTCAGAGGAATTAAAAAGTTAAAAACCATTACTTCTGGAGAGTGCAATTTAGGAGAGGGGAGACTCAGGGAATACTTTACTCTTCAACTGGAATTGTTCTATCGTCTTGTTCTATTGTCCTTTTTTTCTCACATATGGAGTAGCTGTTATGTTTAAATAAACACGTTATTTAAGTAAAACGTAGAAGAGAGTGACATGAACTCTCCTTCATTTTGTTGCCTTTGCTCTTGAAAACTAAACAAAAGAAAAAAATCAGCATGGTAGGAGAATTTACACATTCTTTCTGCCAATATTCACCAAGTGCCTACTTCATGGCACATGCCAAGTGAGGCGTGGGGCAACAGCAATGAAGTAAGACAGACTCCCCAGGAGCTTATATTCTAGAGCCACATGCCACCATGGGTCCTCCCTACCTTTTCTAAACAGGGCTCACAGGGCTCACAAGAATGAGAGAATACATGGTGAACACTGCAACAATGCAATCAGAGTAAGGCCAATAAGAAAAATTTTATCATTTGATACACAAACTGTAATTTGGCACTAAAACTAGAAAAAAATTTGAGAGAGGGAGAAGTGAGGGTAGGGAGTGGGAGAGGGACAAAGAGAACCTCAAGCAGGTTCCACACCCAGCAAGAAGCCCTGATGCAGGGCTCAATCCCACCACCCTAAGATCATGACCCGATTCAAAGCCAAAAGTGGGATGCTTAATCAACTGAGCCACTCAGGTGCCCCAAAGCTTTATAAATGCTATCATATGTCCTCACCACATTTTGGCAAAACTTAAAAACAATCTTTGTAGAAATAAAACTGAGTGAAGAATACTGCTAATTAATAGCCTACCATGTTTAAGAAATATTGCCGGTTTTCAAAAATAGCTAAGAAATTATAGCCTATTAATTGCGTCAAAATAACCCAATAGGGTCTTTCATTGAATCTGACACTGGCAAATTTATGGCTCTTTACAAGCTTTATGACTGGGCAACATCGAAAAGCAGAAGACAGCATTAGCCATACAGAACATCTTTCAACTGTCATTCTTAAACAGCAACATTCTCTTTGATACGCACTGTGAAGGCTATCCCCAATCTGGCCTCCTAGTAGCGAGAAGAAGAAAGTAAGAGAGATCTTAGAGATTCAAAATACTTTACTGTCATTGTCAGGCCAGCTTAAGATCTTACTGGCAGTTCCTTAAGATTCCACATTTGAATTTGAAATTAACTGCAAAATGCTATAGCTCAACCCTGGGAACAAATGAAATGAAAACACTACTCTTTCAGTGGTAGTTTTGCTATACTATGCTAAGCCCTCAGAGTAAGTTTTAATTCAATACCACAGCTACAAAAACATACCACTGTTTAACTGTCTAGCAGAAAAGCAGAACTCCCATAACAGTTATTTTGTGATGGCTGTATCCGTCAGTGGCTCATAACATCTTGCAGACAAGCATGAGACTTGTGCCTTGTACAAAGAATACATGATTGACCTCTCCTCAGAAATCTACGATGTATATTTTCAACTAATCTTACTAAAAGCAACAAAAAAGGAAGAGCAATAGTTTAGTGAGAATACAGTATTGCCACAAAACCAGTGTGGGTGGTGGATAAACAGAGTGAAAAAGATAAGCTCCTAATACATTTTAATCTGCAGTTAGGATAATGAGAATGAGTCCATGCAAAATACGCTGCAATATGCTGAGCACGTTCTAATGGCTGCCATGACCTCAAAACAGTATCACCTGACCCCTTTAAAGCACTAACTAGTCAGCTCTTAGATACATGGGGGCTCAGACCATACTGATAATACTCAAGCCAGTACACGTGTTCCGTTAATTCAGGAGTCTGACATGGAGATGGACTACACTGTGATTTCAAGAAAGGATATCAAGTTGACGGGAAAATTCTACATCAAAGGAAGGATGGCAGGATGGACTAACGTGCTCCAGCCTAGAAGGATGAGGACAGGTACAAATGATGCCAAATATAATGGAAGAATCTAAACATCTAAAATTGATACAGAATCAGTCTTCTCACCCTAACTGACAGAGAAACCTGGTTTTTGGCTTCAAGTAATTATATACTATTAAAACTTCACAGAACCCTGAGAACTCTTCTTCCCCAAGCTTTCCGGAGACAACTATCACTGAAAATAACACGGCTCCCCATAGGATAAATAAAACTTACATGGTACAAAGCTCTTTCAAGTCTTTCATTAAAAGACCAAAGATCTAGTCCTAAAGATCTTTGGCTCTGAAATCCTGGCAGAGTTACTTAAATATGTGTCTGGCTGCTTCCTTGGTAAACAACGGCTGACAATTTTGATGAATATGCTAATTAGTATTTCATAATCACTACTTCCAGTGGCTCTAAATGTTTTACAAGCATAAACTCACTGAACCCTCACTATGATATATACTATGTGGCAGACGAAAGTCTCACACAAAAGCTAACTTGCCCCCCATCCAAAAGCTAAAAGAATTAGCTGGCCTGCCATGTCCAGGCTTGACCTAGGATACAATGACTTTTGTGCCAACTAAATGTGAAGGGTTGAGATGAAGGCTTCCTATACTTCCTGTCAATGATACAAGTGATCAACAGTCAAGGAGAAAACAGGTATTTATTTATACGCAAAGCCTTTTCAAAATCCTTTTAGGATTACTGGCTGAAGACTTGGCCTAGTTTCACAAATACAATAACGCAACACCTCTTCACAGAAAGGAGGATTCCCGAGACAACTATCAAGTGCTCTAATGTTTTCCTCTGCCAATTACAGATTCTCTTCAAGGAAGCACATCCTGACTTGAAATTTGCTGTGACATTAAGATCACCTCTAGGTAAGAGGTGCTAGGACATTACATTTTACTTGAATACAGTTTAAACGTTTTGTGAATCACAGAGAGGAGCTATCCTTTGGTGTCAGCATCAAGTGTGAGGCAGTGCTCCTTATGTCAGAGCCTTTATTGGGGTAACTTTTAAAGGGCAACAAACTTACGATTAACTGCTATGTTCCGAACTACACATCATAGGAGAAATTTAGAAACTGGCTACGATAAAATACCCTGTGAGAGGTTCCTGAGCACAGAAACCCTTACCTTTATGCATCTGTGCACTCTGTACTACTTGAGCAGTGCGTGAAACCTACATCTAAGCACTTCCTGGAGATGTATCCACAACGGTAAAGTGTTATAATCAAAAGAATGAAGGTGGCAAAGCAAGCAGATTTCAAACTGGATTTAGCAGAGAAATAAAACTGTAATAACGCAAAGGTTAAGTACCGGTCCTTCTCAAAAATAAAAATATGCTCTTGGCGTCGGCAGATTTTTCACTTTTAAAAAGAAAAACGACAACAAAACCATCCGGAAATAGCCTCTCTAATCCTAAACAGCTGAATCATTCACCATATTCAGCCGCCCGAACAGTCGGTGCAGGCTCTGCTTCTCGGGAAGTCCGAATTCAAGGCCTTCCCTAGGAGAACCTGAAAGCATCACAGAAAATTAACGGGATTCCCAAGAGACGCCGACTTGGGAGCTGCGTTATCCTTGATCAAACAGGAAGCCCCGGAAAACCCATCAATCTCTGGTGCAGTATAAATACTGGGCTGAGAAACGTATTCGTTCTCCAACGAACATTTATTTATTAGAGGTGTACCGGGCGCAGGGCAACCGGGCTCGGGGTCTCCGGCGCGGGGGCGGGGCGCGGGGGGGGCGGGGGCGGGGGCGGCGGGCTCCTGCGCTCCTGCGCTCCTGCGCTCCTCCGCCCCTCCGCCGGGCCCACCGCCCCGCCAGGCTCGCGGGCCCGGGTCCCCGGGTCCCCGGCGCCGCCTCTCCGCTGCTCCCGGGCTGGGCCCTCGCCAGCACCGGTCTCCCAGCTTCCCCACCGCGAACCCCGCGACGCCGTCGCCCTCCGGGAGGGGCGGGGCGCTGGGGCCCGGCACCAGGCAGGGTCGCGCGGGGGCGAAGAGGGCGTCGGGGGCCTCGGAGGGCCCCAGGGCGCGTCCGGGAGGGGAGGACGCGGGAGCTGAAGGGCCCGGGGACACTGCGGGGGCTCCGCAGCGATGTCGGGGCGCGGGGGTGCGGAGTCCGTGGGCTCTACGGCCTGGGAGGCCCCCGCAGGCTGCAGGCGAAGCCGGGGCCCCTCGGCGTTCCCGGGGACCAGGTGGCTCCCGCGCGGAGGGACCGGCGGCGGCGGGGCCTGCGCCCGAGACCCCCGGGGCACTCGAGGTCTGGCGCTCACCCGAACAGCCCGCGGAGGAAGGAGTGGGAAGCCTTGACTCGCTTCTCGGCCTCCGCCATCAGCTGCACCGCCTCACGCTCCTTCCCCGCGTTGTCCATGTCTCCCGCCGCCGCCGCCGCCGCCGCCACCGACCTCTTCCCCCGACTCGCACTCGCCTTCCGCGCCTTCGCCCTCCTCTAGCGACGGCGGGCAGCGCAGGCGTGGCGCGCAAGGCCTTCCGGGACTTGTAGTCCCGGGTCCCGCCCGAGCGGCGGGGAGGCGCGAGGCGTTCAACTACAATCCCCAGAAGGCTGCAGAGACGGGCGGGGTGAGGATCGCAGCCTGCGGACCGCCGGCGCCCGGGATTTCTGGGCGGGGGGTGTGGCTGCCCGTAGGGGTCTGCGGTCCGAGGTGAGCTTCAGTCCTTGGGGTACGCAGGGAAGTGGAAGATGGCCCGTGGCTTTCGCACGCAGCACCACGTTGGTTCAGAACTCTCCTCACCACGACTTAACTCCTGGCAATGGGATGGACGAGGAAACGGATTGAAACGCGCAACCTACGTTGCAGAACCTCAAGTTCTGCAAAAGGGAATCTAAGGCAGCCGCGAGAGCAATTTCACTAACCGTGTGGTGCGCATCCACCCGCCCGCCACCAGCGACAGCAGGCACAAGGAGCCATTTTTACCTCCAGAGGAAGGCGTTTAAGAATCCATCATTTCCCCCAATATAGATTCAGTTATTTTTCAGTCTCTCTATATTACAAGTTAATGTGGTCCTCTCTTCCTTGGTTACAAATAAGTTGCACTTATGCTATGTATGCATAATCCACTCTTGTAATGGAGTGAAGTATTTTCCTTGGACGGGAAGCTTTGAGCTCTCTTATCCTGTACATGGTGCTGGCCGGAGGGGATGAGTCTCCTGGGACACGATTCTACCTGCCAGGAAGACTTCTAATTTCCTAGCAGAAGGATTCATAGATAGATGCTATCCTATGCCAACAATTTCCAGGCCTGTCCTGGAGGGAGTGGTTTTTGTGTTTTGTTTGTTTGTTTTATGCAAAGCCTAGGCCATTTACATTTGGCAATGCTAAAGCAGAGGTAGTGAAGCGAATGTGAAAATCACTGCCAAATGAGAACTTGTGACAATATCAAACTATTAATAAGTACACTGTGGGCACTGACACATGAAATATAGCTAAGAAAATGCAGTCTGTCTTTAGAGAGCAAGGCAAGGAAGGCCAAACTCCTAGAAAGGTAACTAAAGCGTATGTTGCAGATTTCATACATTGAAGGCACTCTAGACATGGAGAAAAAAATATCAGATCTTCAGGCAGAGTTTATTTACTATTACTACATGCAATATTCTAACTTTGAAAACCTAACTTGTGCTTCCCTGGAGCAGTATTGGAGAATAAGGAGGCAGGAAATCAGAGGCAGCAGTAAATGTGGGATTAAAGAGAAAAACCGCAAAATTGGACATAAACATTCGGAAAGCAGAGCAGTCTATGGGGATCTTATGGAATGGAGCCAACTCAAAAACTCCCTAAGTGCAGCATCATTATGTTGATTAAAGCAGCTCCCAAAGCTGGCCCAAGTAAAGGAGGTTTAAGAGATACTGATGCCTAGCTTTTAGCATCAGGATCTTCCGAAGTTGGAGTTTAGAAAGTGTACATTTTAAAAAGAACTCTCTGCCACTATGGTAAAGCATACAATCCTAGCTTCTGAAATCTGTGGTCATCTCAAAAGGAGGTACAATGGACTGCCTCCTCTAAGCCAGAACAATGCAGTTAGGCATGGGAGGGTACATCTTGACATTTTTTATGTTTCCAGGTATTTCCTTCATTCTCTCTCTCTCTCTCTCTCTCTCTCTTTTTTTTTTTTTTTGACAGGCACTCCCTTTCCCAGTCCACATCCAAGTGGGAAAAGACATCAAACCATAATTGTTGTGTAGAGCACGTGTTTTCTTCTCCCAGAGGCTAGATAAGGGAGGTGGCAGGGCAGAGCAACAAACCTCAAAGAATGAGGATGTTTGAGAGACAGATTAGGAGTAACCCCCTAAACAGGAGGGAAGAGGAGACCTGCTCTGCTGTGGGCCAGGGAGGGAGTGAGGCCCTCAAGTAAAAGCTGTCCTCAAGTAGTTTCAAAGGACCCATGACATATGCCCATGATGACCAGGATGGTGGCCACTTAAATATGAATCAAATAATATGAAATTGAATGTAAAATCTTGTTCCTGAGTCACACTATCCACATGTGAACTGCTCAGTTGCCATGAGTAACTAGTGGCTACCACATTGGACTGCACAGACACAGAGCATTTCTATTTAGTGCACAAAGTTTATTGCACCAAGTGGACAATGCTGGCCTAGACATATCTTGCCTTTCAGCAGCTCTGGACACTTGGAAGAAAAGGCTTCAGACAAGCTTCTGAGAAGATGGAGTGAGAAAGGGGGAGTCTGCACCCTTTACCAGGCAGAAGCAAGTAGAACCTACAGGCCTTTATGATCAGGGATGATGACTCACGGGCCTTCAGACTGAATGAACACACAGGAAGTTAAGCTAGAATGTCGAGTGTCCAACTTTTCACCCTGAGAGGTGCTCTGCAAAGGCAAGGCTGAAGCCATCTGAGAATAGCCAGCCATAAGAGAGGCAGGATCAGAAAATGATCTGTGTGAAAAACAAGGTGTGGCCCTTTGCATGTGTTCATGGGGGCGGGGTGCAGCATGGGAAGCGTCCTGTGTGGAGGTCAGCACCAAGGGAAGGTGCAGCAGGCACGAATGCATTGTATTTCCAGGACTGTCTGGGCTGGTATATTGAGTGGCCAGGGCAGGTACCCAGTGCACTGAGTGCAGCAGAGTGCAGCTGGCTCCGACTCCCACTGCCTGCCCTGTGGCTAAGCAGCAGCTACCAGTTAGTTGTTAAGTTCACTTAGTGTCACCCACCTCCCCTCCCTCTGATTCCAAAATCTGTAGGAAACTTCCAGTCATGAGTAGCATTGGGGGTTCCCGTGCCTGTAAGTCCCAACTGCAGCACCTGCAATTCTCCTGAAGGTTCTCTTTGGCCTTCCAGCCTGCTCTGCTTGAATGCTAGAGAAGTGAGGAGGATCAATTAACTACATTAATAAAGGAATTAATGCCTCTTGGCCTCCCAGGAGCAGCCCTCAATCAATGAATGTTGGGAAGTTGGAAAATAAATACCCTTCCGGTAGGACAACTCCGAGCAATGTTTTACACTTTCTCCTAGGAATCCCCAGTGGCAATGAGCTCCAGCTGTTTACAACAGAACAGTTGTTTGTTCTGTACCTTTTATTGACTTTCTTCCTTTGCCTTTCCCCACACTCCTACTGGTATTGCCTTCTGGTTTCACCTCTCAGGAAATTGCTTTCACTAGAATCCTTGTCTCAAGGTCTGTTTTTGCGAGAACACACATTAAGGCAGGGAACATATGCACTGAGGACCAATAGGCGAGTTCTGGTACCCAGGCACAGTCATGGTGTTCATTATAAACCCATAAATCGGTATCGTCCTCTGTGGATAACTGTATTCTGAGGGTTCTGTTTGCCACCTCAAATGTAGTGGTAGAAACTACAGAAGTTGTGTATTATTGTTATCAACTTGTGGTTCTAGGGCTGTCTGGGCTCAGATGGTGGTGGGCTCTGACCTTTACTTGAGGGTCTCTCAGTCCGGTGGTAGCAGGAGCTGGGGTCATTTCAGGGCTTTCTGCTCACACCTGCTGCCTGGGATGGGAAGACTCAAAAGGCCAGAACAGCCAAGGCTTCTGCTTTCTCTCTCTGAATGTTTACCTGGTGGCCAGGGTTCCAAAGGTGCCAGGGGGAGAGAAGCCAGGCAGCTGCTGAGTCACCTTTACGACTTAATATCACAGGTTCTGAGGCATCACTTCTGTTTCCCTGAAACAAATTGCTCAGGCTTACCTGTATTCAAGGGGAGGATCCCAAAGTTATTTGTAGGTGTGTTAAACCCACCAGAGTTATGTTCAAGGGAGCCTGGTTGCACTGACAAAACTGATGCTGGAGTCCCCAGGCTGGGGAGCAGCCCCTCACATCCACTGGGAGTCCCGGGAGCTCTGCCCTATCCTTGACTGCCTCCACGAGCGATACCTCAGCCTCACTTCCGTCTGTAACCTAAGAGTGGCTCAGAGGTATCGGGAAGGACAAGGCTAGGGCTGCTCCAGTGTGGTCTCCTTTAGAAGGCAGGGAAGAAAATTCATTCCAGAAGGCTCTTCATCCAAAAGCATAAAAATAATGAATTAATGAAAGTAAACTTTCTCTATTCCTATTGGTGAGGTTGGGCTTCTGCACTGTGCAGCTTTGAAGATAACATTTAATTACCCTATTTATGGCAATTCTTTGTTCTCCTCATGGACTTGCAAAGCCCAAAAGCAGTTGAATGGGGAATTTCAGAGGGATAATTTAAATAAGTGGTTTTTATTATAATTTTTTTGAACTTTCAAACCAACAGTGGTTTGTGTATGTGTGTCTATGTTCAAGACCTTTTATACTGTGTCAAAATTGCTACAAATATTCCTGAAAGCAGCTTTGTTAATATTATTTACCATTTTCTTAAGAAATTGTTCTGCTGGCAGCCCTAGTGGCGCAGTGGTTTAGCGCCGCCTGCAGCCCACGGTGTGATCCTGGAGACCCGGGATCGAGTCCCACTCCAGGCTCCCTGCATGGAGCCTGCTTCTCCCTCTGCCTGTGTCTCTGCTTCTCTCTCTCTCTCTGTGTCTCTTATGAATAAATAAATCCTAAAAAAAAGAAAAGCTTTTAAAAAAAAAAGAAATTGTTCTGCAAAATTTAGACCAAAGCATTAGAAAAAGCAAAGTTAAATGTACAAAATATCTGTTAGGGGAAACATAGAAGATGTAAAATTAAATTGAATAAATATTTCTGGAAAAGTCGTATTATGTCATTAATGTCATTCTTTTCATTAACTGATACGAAATTCCACAACACAGTTTGAAATGAATGGGATGCTTTTAAAAATGGCAAATGGACATAAAAACCAAGATGACCCAACTTTTATTTATATGACAATGATATATTCTAAGACTTTTCTTCTCAATATTTAATATAGTTCTTGCCAGAGTTATGGTTCTGAGCTGCAGGCACAATGGCTTACTGAGAAAAATGGGTTTATTTCCTGGACTATTTTGATTTCCTTTCACATTACTATTTTAATTTAATTGATTTAAATTTCTTTAATTAAAAGAATTTTTAGGAAAAAATTCACCCATTTCTACTCACTTTTTATGTATATGTTCCTGTAAATTCTTTATTAAACCTACAAAGATGCAGATGAGTATATATTTGTTTGTATTTTGTTTGTTGAGGATACATAAGCATTTTCTAGATTGCTGCCAGTCTTTGCAATTCATTGTTAATGGATAATAGTTCATTGCATCAAATTTTATAGAACCCTTTCCAATTGTAGTGCATTCGGGTTTCATCCTATTTGCCTGTTATCAAAATAGTTATGTCTGTTCTAAAATAAAGAAGGGGTTTCCTATCAGTGGCCACACTGTCACAGGCTTACTTAGGGTGTGATGATAACATCTCATACTCAGTCTGAAAGAACTGAGTCTTTATAAGCCCACTCTGCACTGTTGTAGTGACTGCATTTGAAAAATATAGTAAATGCTCAGTATTCATGGATTCTATATTTGCCAATTTGCCTATTTGCTAAAATGTATTCGTAACTCCCAAATCAATACTATGCATTTCTGCAGTCATTTACGGACATGTACAAAGCAATAAAAAATTTGAGTGATGTGTTTGTTACACATGTTTTCAGCTCAGGCTGGACAAAGCAACATTGCTTTTTTTTTCTTCTAGCTTTCACACTGTAAATGTGTCCTTTTTGTAGTCTATTCAGTGTCATGTTTTTCACGTTTTTGCACTTTTTGGGTGATTTCATTCTTTAAAGTGGCCTCCAAACAATGTGCTGCAGTGCTGTCTGGTGTTCCTTAGCACAAGAAGGTGATGCTATGCCTTAGGGAGAAGATAGGTGTTAGTTAAGCTTTGTTCAGGCACAAGTTACAGTTCTGTTGTCTATGACTTCAATGTTAATGAGTTAAGAATATACGTCAAATAAAATGTCTTTAAATAGAAACACATACAACACAAGGTTATGTGTTAATGAGGTGACAAAAATGTGACCAGAGACTCAAGAGAACCAAACCTGTGGTCTTGGTTGACCTACCTCCTCTCCATCCCACTCACTACTCTCCTTTATGCTGCTCTTTGCTTTGGTCTAAATTTTACAAAGCAATTTCTTAGGAAAATGGACCAATAGGGTGGGGGTGGTTGCTCAGCTTGAGGTGGAGGGCAGAAGGTGAGTGAGGTCATGACATTTGTCCCTCGGTCCTTCAGACTTCCTGACATTCCGACGGCTCCCCTCACCTTCCAGCAAATGACAGCTCTGTGCCCTGGGATTCACTTGCACCTGCAGCCTTGTAAGTACCCCCTGTAAATAAACCTTCCTCTTATGCGTGTGCCTCTATTTACTGACACATTTCCCAGCTTGTTGTATGAGACTCAAACTAGAAAAGGCCTGTATGAGAAAGGAAGATCTTGGATCAGTCTCACTCAGGAACATGAATACAAGATTCTGAATGAGATATTAGCAAATATAACATGCATAAAAATATTAATGGTTATGGATGCAAGTGTGAAATGCTTAACTTCAAAACTCTTAGAAGTTTTTTTTTATTGTAGTTGACACACAATGTCACATGAGTTTCAGGTGAAAACTTTTAGAAGTTTTAAATGAAAATACAGGAAAGTAGCTTCATGACCTTAGTTTCCTAAATGAGATCTCAAAACTGCAAACCATAAGAGAAAAAAATCAATACATTTACTCCATTAAAAGGAATCATTTCTTTTCATTAACATAGCATATAACTCAAATGGAAGGACAAAACCACAACCTCTCAGAAAAAGATATTTGCAGCAAATATACCCCAAAATAATTATTACTAAGGATAAAGAAATTCTACAAATCAATGGGAGCAAACAACCAAATGGAAAGATGGACAAAGGACTTGAACTTGGACACTTGGAGGGTACAACAAAGTTTTGCCTGCTTCAGCTCTTGCTGTTTGTTGCTTCAGGAGGGTGGCTGCTTGCTCACAGAAAAACAGAAGTTCAACAATAGAGCAGAAGCAGGAGCACAACAGTCTGCAGAGTTTGCATGCTTTTTATTTGCTTTTGAAATGAGATGTGATGGTTGCTTAAATGGAGTAGCCTGTTTAGGAAGCCGGTAAACCAATGCTGCACTGGAGAAAAGAGACCCAGGGCTGCACGAGGACGTTGGCCTGCCAACAAACCCGGCCACCCTCGGTCCCCCGGTGGAGGTCCTACAAAGACAGTGAGAATGTTCTGTGTCTTGTGACATCTCTGTCTTTCTGAGGCTCATGATTTCTCAGGTTTCTTTGTCTGGAAGGGGAAAATATACACTGAGCCTTTTGGGGCAATATCAGCTTTGAGCCATCTGTAGTACCACCTTGTCATTGTTGACATTCTGAGCCTACTGCTGGCCTTCTCCCCAGAACCAGCGGGCGTCTCTAGCCAATGTCAGCTGTGTCCTTTTTCTGCAGCCCCACGGATGAGGGCTCAGGGGCTCGGGGCTGCAGTTGGGGCTGCCACTGACAGCCTAGGTAGACAGTGCTTTCCTGAAGCCTCACCTGGGAGAGTACTCAAGCAGGTATCCAGACTACAGATTGCTCCTTGCTGGGCTGGATGTGAAGGGCTTCTGGTGGCAGGGTGGGTCTCAAATAGATTTTCCCCTTGCCAAGATAATATCCAGGTCAGCAGCCAGTTGAGAGCAGAGCAAAGAAGAGTCTATCAAACAGTGCTCAAATACATAAATAGATAAACAGATAAATAAGTAACTAAGTAAGTAAATAAATAAATAGGGAGAAGAACCCAAATAAGAATGACCTTGCAGTTTGCAAAGGCATATTTGTTCTCTGAGACTTATCACATCATGACCCTTCTCTATGCCCTATGTCAGTGGCAATGTGGATGGAGAGAGGGCAAGTGGAGGAAGTTCACAGGAAATAGCCTGTCTTACCTGCTTCACCTCCAAGCCTTCTAGAGGAGGTTTCCCATTCTAATTGAAATAGCCAGCATGATTGAGCCCTGTATGCCAGGCACATCTGTACCTTTTATAACAATCTGATGTATTTACTATTATATGGATTTTAGAGTTGAGGAAACTGAGACTCAGAAGATAGAGCAGCTGCCAAGAAACAGTGGAAGGGCAGCCCCACTTCTGACTCTGCTCTGCAGCTCTCCTACCTGTCACAGCAGCCCAAAGGACCCACAGTGAGACCAGAACTGACCAGGATGTATATCTAGACTCAGTCTGCCTGGGCAGGGATGGTCTACCTGGCTACCTGCCCTGGAACATGCCCAGCATCTTGGGGCATAGATTCTCACCTGCTAGATGACTTCCAGTTTGCTTCCTACTTTGGGGAACAATTGCACCTGCTTTGGGTTTCCAGGCAGAAGCATATCATGATGAGCAATGGTTTTGACCAGACTGATGAGTGGTCTGTGCAGGCCCAAGAGAACTGGGGTCAAGGAAGAGCCTGGGAAGTGCACCTGGAGTGGAGGGGCAGTAATGACAAGGTAAGATAAAGGGGTAGATTAAAAGCTACCGCCAGGAAACTCCCAGTCTCCAGACTCCTCAGCTCACACAAGCAGAGCCATACTGCCTGAAGTGATAAGACAAATTCGCCATCTGTTTCCTGCTAATTTTTTCCCTGGGAGCAGCCTAACAAAGAATTTCCAAGTCTAATTGGCAACAGGCCAAGCCAGGAAGTTGTGCTGCACACAGACAGCCCTCCTAGACTCCCACCACATCACCCACATACCACACAGCTACAGGTTGACCTAAGACAAATTTCATGCCCTTGCCACCATGACTGCTCCAGCAGTGGCCCTGCTACCAGGTTCAGCCTACAAGTCAGAAGGCCAGATTTTCTGGCTTTTGGAAAAGATGCTATTCTTTCTTAAACACCAAGTACTAATGCAGCTGTCTTCCTCTGGATGGGGTAGCAGCAAATGAGAAGGTGGCTTGGGCCCAGGGAGGTGGGAGACGCTGAAAAGCAGGCCTCACTATTCTTATACTTGCCCCTGTGTGGCTCTGGAGAAGGGCAGCCTTTTCTTTCTCAGTGTCCCGAGTGTCAGTCATGGAAAGGGCCACAGTGGCAGCCATGTCTGTTCCATAGGAAGCTCTGTGCTTATTCTTGTATACACTTCATCCATCTATCCATCCATCCATCCATCCATCCATCCATCCATCCATCCATCTATCCATCCACTTGTTCACCCACCTGCTCGCCTACTTATCCATCCATCTATCTGTTCATCTCTCCACCTGTCCACTCACCCACTCATCTATCCATCCATCCTTCCATCCTTCCATCCATCCATCCACCCATCCATCCACGCATCCATCCATCTATCCATCCATCTACCTACCTACCTAGAAGGCTTTATTGAGGTGTAATTGACATACAATAAACTGTACATAAAGTGCAAAACTTGATGAGTTTTGATGTGTTATCACCTGTGAGATCATCACTATACTTCATACATTGAACACATCTGTCACCCAAAGTTTCCTTATACCCCTTTGCATTCCCCCCCCACTTACCCCTCCTTATTCTATGGACATACACAGACCCATATTTCCTATAATTTCAGGCTATAACTGGGGTCCCCATTTTCCATTCTTTTTTTGACCAAAATGGGGCTCCTATTTTTCACTTTTCCTGTGAACATAACCAGCCCAACAAATGTACCTTTATTCCATGGATAATCAGGGTCCCTAGTTTCTTCTTATCCTATGACTATAACCAGGCAACATAATTTCCTATTATTCTATGAAAATAAGTAGGTTCTCTATTTTCCTCTTGTTCTGTGGACATTACTGTGCCATATATAGAGCCATGTTCTCTACTTCCCTGTTATTTTATGGACATAACCAAGTTTTCTATTATGAGATAATAGAAAATATATGTATTGGTCTCTGCCTCTGGTTCCTGGCACAGAACCCCTGAGGTCCTTGTAATTTCCTAAGTGGTGAGAAGAGTACAAAGAGCATCTTTTGTTCTTTTTTTTTTCTTTTTTAAAGATTTATTTATTTATGATAGACAGAGAGAGAGAGAGAGAGAGAGAGGCAGAGACACAGGAGGGAGAAGCAGGCTCCATACCAGGAGCCCGACATGGGACTCGATCCCAGGACTCCAGGATCACGCCCTGGGCCAAAGGCAGGCGCTAAACCGCTGCGCCACCCAGGGATCCCCCTTTTGTTCTAATATTTGGTCTTTACCCCTGGTTCCTGGCACAGAGCTCCTGAAATCCTTGTATTCTGTGTGACAGGAGTGCCTTTTGTTCTAATGAGGTGACTTTGGCTAGGCTCCTGGATGGAGGCTGGTCACCAGAGAGAACAACTCATGGTTAGAGAGTTGGAATTTTCAGTCCTGCCCCCTATTCTCTTGAGAAGGAAGAAAGGCTAAACATGGAGTCAATGATAGATCATGCCTGTATGATGAATTCTCTATAAAATCTTAAAAGTACAGGGTTTGCAGAGCTTCCAGGTTGGTCATCATGTGAAGGTGCTTGGAGAGTTGCCCTCTGGAACAGAGAATGGAAACCTTGCACCCATTCCTATATACCTTGCCCTTCACATCCCTTCCATCTGGATGTTCATCTGTATTCTTTGTCATATTGTTTTATAATAAAATAACCTGGTAATAGTGTTTCCCTGAGTTCTATGAGCCACTCTAGCAAATTAATTGAACCCAGAAAGGGGGTCATGAGAACCGTGGATTTATAACCAGTTGGTCATGAGAATAGCTGACCACCTGGACTTACACTTGACATCTGAAGGTGGTGATGGTGGGGCAATCTTGTAGTACTAAGCCTTTCATCTGTGGGGTCTGATGCTATCCCTTAGGTACTGGTGTTGGAGAGAATTGCTTGTGGGGAAAAACCCACATATTTGGTAGCCAGAAGTGTCAGAAAGTATGTTTTGCAAGACAGGAGACTCACAAGAGAGAAAGAACGTAGGAAGAGCTGGGGTTTTTCCCTATGCAGGTGGGAAGCTAAGTTTTTCCTTTTTACCTACTTTCCCTTTCTCCATGGAAATATCCAGAGACTCTGCTTTCCACTAATTCCCTGGGCATGATCAGGCTCCCTGTATGCCCTATTAAATGGATATAATCATCCTTCCCATACCTTCCTTATAGACTTCCATAGATTTAACCAGGCCACATGTTTTCCCCTTATTCCACAGACATGGCCATGTTTCCAATTTTGTTTTTATTCCTGAACCTCCAGGGCTTCTATTTTCCCTTTATTCCATGGGAAGCAATCAGACCTCATGCTTTTCCTTATTTCATGGTTACTATTAGGCTTCTTATTTTCTTCTTTGTGCATGGACATATCAGGTCCCCTGTTTTCTCTTCTTTTGTGTACACAACTAGGGGTTTTTCACACATTCCATGGTCATGACCAGGGTCCCTATATTCCCCTTACTACCTGGAAATATTTGTAGTCTCTATTTCTTTTTCTATGGACATGATGGGGCTGCTTATTTTCCTTTCATTCCGTAGATATGACCAAGGCACTCTGCTTATCACTTTATTCTGCTGACATAACTGGGTCCTCTACTTTGCCTAAATTACCAGGACACACCCAGCACTGTATTTTCTCCTCATTCTGTGGGAATAATCAGGTTTAATATTTTCCCTTTCTTTGGATTTTATCAGGTTCAACGTTTTTCTCTTAGTTCATGGATATTGTCAGGCTCCTTATTTTCACCATATTCCATGGACACGATCAGGGTTGCCTATTCTCACCCTCCACATTTTATGGGCATTGTATTATTGCCTTTTCTAGTAATTTATTCTGACTATAACCAGGCCATTCATTTTGTCTTTATTCCATGATTTTAACCAAGCCCCTTGTACCACAAACATTACCGGAATCCTATTTTCTCTTCATTCCATGGACATAACCAAAACCACCATTTCCCCCTCAATCTATGGAAATCAGCCATCCTCCTGTATTTTTCTTCTGATTCATGAATATATTGCTGATCCCTATCTTCATCTTACCCCATGGATATTATCAGGTCTCTTATTTCTCACTTATTACACAGACATAACTGGGACACGTGTTTTCCCCTTAAGCATGGAATTGACGAGGCCTCCTCTTTCCCCCCATTTCCATGGATGGGTTTATTTTCCTTCTTTCCTTCTCCAGGGACATGACCAGGGCCCCTGTCCCCCCTCCTTCTATGAACATAATCAATACTTCCTCTTTTCCTTTAATTCACAGGGTGGTAGGCTAAATAATGCCACCCTTCCACCCCAGAACTTTTGAGCATTGTCTTGTGGTAAAGAAGGAATTTATAGATGTGATTAAGTTCAAGATCTTGAGATGTGCATATCATTCTGGATTTTTCAGATGGGTTTCTTTTTTTTTTTTTTTAATATTTTATTTATTATTTATTTATTTAAGTCACAGACAGAGAGAGAGAGAGGCAGAGACACAGGCAGAGAGAGAAGCAGGCTCCATGCACCAGGAGCCCGATGTGGGATTCGATCCCGGGTCTCCAGGATCGCGCCCTGGGCCAAAGGCAGGCGCCAAACCGCTGCGCCACCCAGGGATCCCTCAGATGGGTTTCAAATGCCATCCATATATCCTTACAGGAGGGAGGCAGACAGAAGAGAAGAAGGGCATATGCCCACAAAAGCAGAGATTAGAGTGGTGTGGCCACAAGCCAAGGAATGCTGGCAGCCAGTGGATTTCTCCCCGGAGCCTCTGGAGGGAGTACAGCCCTGCCAACACCTTGATTTGGGTCTTGTGAAAATGACTTCAGATTCCTGGCCTCCAGAACTGCTAGACAATACATTTCTGTTGTTTTAAGCCACTAAGTTCATGTTAATTTATTACAAAACCATTGGAAACTGGTGCACATGGACATATCTATGGTCCCAATTTTCTTCCTATTCTGTAGACAATTTAGTGGGTTGAATTGTGTTTCCCCAAAATATATGCACAAGTTCTAGCCCCTAGTACCCATGAATGTGAACTTATTTGGATACAGAGTCTTTGCAAACCTAATAAAGGGTCCTGAGATGAGATCACATTGGATCTAGGGTAGGTTCCAAATTCAATGACTGGTATTCTTAGAGGAAGGAGAGAGAGATTGGAGACAAAATGACAGAAAAGAAGGACAAAGAGAAGAAGTTTAATGTTCTGCACTTTTTCCTTATTCCATGGAAATTACTGGGGACTCATTCTTCCCTTACTTTATGGACATAGCCAAGGTGCATATTTCTTTAGGTAGATCAATTTTAAAAATGTATTTAGGCCTATGTTCATAGATTTTTCTAACATGGTCCACTGAATGTTACTTTTCCTTCCTTAGGTTCCCAGTCCAATGGGTATCTCCCAGGTTTCCAGGGCAATCCGAACACCTTACTCCAAATCCTTATGTATCTATTTGACAATGATGCTCCTGCAGCTCTAGTTCAGGGTGTTCTAAAGTAGCCACTTCCATCAGCTGGACAAATTCTACAGGCAAGTTCTGAGGGACAGGTCCTAATAGGATTTTCACACTGGAGGGAGGCCTGGGGTCTGACAGAACACAGGCTTCAGCATGTGGGTTCAGAGTCTTGAAAGAATCACCCAGAGGATGTTTCTGAGCACTGACCGATGCCTGACCTGGGAACAGGTTGTTTCACACATGGATTTAGTTTCCATCACAAACTAAGATTAGTAGTTTTTCCCATTCTCATATTATAGATGAAGAAACTGAGGCTCAGAGATGAACTGTCTCTCTCTGAGTCACCAAGCAAGAGATCTGAACCTGGGAGAGTTGGATTGCAAGGTGGTGCTGCATGTGTGCTGCTTCCTATTTATTTTTGAACATTTTAACTTTTATTTTGTGGAATTTAAGAGACAAAACAGATGAACATAGAAGAAGGGAAGGAAAAATAAAATAAGATGAAAACAGAGAGGAAGAAAACCATAAGAGACTCTTAACTCTAGGAAACAAATTGAGGGCTCCTGGAGGGGAGGTAGGTGGGGGGATGGGGTAATTGGGTGATGCACTAAGAAGGGCACATGATGTAATGAGCATTGAGTACTGTATGCAACTGATGAATCACTAAATTCTATCCCTGAAACTTGTAACACACTAATGTTAACTAAATTGAATTTAAATAATTTTTTTAAATTAACCTTTATTTTGAAATAAAGACTTACAAAAAAAGGCTACAAAAATAGCATCAAATATTCACCCCACTTTCCCAAATGTTAGCATCTCATGTAATTACAGAGCAATAGAAAAAATTAAGAAATTAACATTGGTGCAGTGCTATGAACTGATTTATAGACTTGATTCACATTTCATTAATTGTCCCACTAACTTTTTTTCTGCTGTGGGACCCCATTTAGGATCCCACTTTAACAAAAGTTTTTAAAATGGGGAGCTATTATAGGCTTCTGGGTGCAGGTGATGAATTCAAGACAGGCTACCCCTAAATATGTCACCTTAGCACATTGAAGATCTTAAGCCAGAGGAGTCTGAGAAAACTGTGAAGCAGGAAGGGCACTCTGATCACCGACCCTCCCAACCTGAGCCCTTCTTCCCTGAAAACACAAGACAAATTTCCCATGCTAAAGGTACTTTCCATGTACCAGGAGGATGGGGGACGACATTTTATCCCCAGAGATGGGGGATAAGGCTGTATAATCAAACCTTACTACTTCTTCACCATTACCCATAGTCAAAACCCAGTTGTCTTGTCAATTCTTCACACATTTATTGTTTCTTTGTCTACAAGGTTAATAAGCTTCTTGTGCTAGACACATCTTCATTCTCTTGTGAAGGATCCCATCCATATATAAAACATCAATAAAACCTGTATACTTTTCTCCTCTTAGTTTAATTCTTAGGCTGAGCCAGAGACCCAAAGAGGGTTGGGGAGAATTTTTCCTGCCCAAGATAAGCAGCACCTAACCTTCAGAGGTCTTCAGGATTAATTTCTGAGTAAGGATCAGAGTTTATTCACACACCCCCCCCTTCACAGAGAGGCTTATATTACCTCACAAAGGTCTGCTGGGGTCACACCAAAATAGCAAGAGCTACTGCCAGGGCCTGCAGGTACAGTGGGATCCAGCAGGCAGAAATCTGTGGTGCAAAAGGTGGCAGGTGCATAGAGAACCTATCTTTAAAGGAGGAACAGGGAATAGTTGATGGCTGGGTTAGACAGGTAGAACCCACAATAGGTAAGTAGAATGTATCAGCCCTGTCCATGTCCCTGATTCTCATATCCCAGTTCAAGTAATACCTTTTCCATAAGCTTTCCCCAATTCCCACAAATGGCAAATGGCACTTCTTTGTCCAATATACTTATGCATAGCACTATAAAGCTCTGTTCTGGGGACTTTCTCCTTGATAGATATGAAGGCAGGAAGAGGTTGCCATCTTGGCAGGTGTTTAGAAATCATGCTTGCCTGGATAATCTAAGAATCAAGTGGGTATCATAAAATTGGAAAATGTTTGGACCTGAAAGAGTTGAGCTCAACCTGAGTTGAGATTTCCTGGGTTGGTTCTTCAGTCAAATTGTGGGCAGATCCTTGAAAGGATGAGTCTGGGGTCTCAATCTCTGCCTAACCTGGGCAAACCCATTGGGCAAGGGCCACTGCAGAGGGTGAATGAGCTGCAGTCTGGTCCCAATCCTGTCCTGGCAGGTGCAGTGGAGGAGGTTTTCGAGGCTGCAAGATGGGAGTTGGATGCCGTAGGAACCCTCTGTTGCTGTTGGCTGTCCTGGTCCTGGCAGCCAGGCTAGGTCATTTTCAAAGGTGGGAAGGCTTTCAGGAGAAGTCCACGAGTGAGACAAACATGAATTCAACACTCCAATTCTTCATTGAAAAATACAACAATGCTAGCAATGACACCTACTTATTTCAAGTCGACAAGCTACTTCAAAGTCAGATGCAGGTTTGTGCCTCAGTTTCTCTGGATGTGTGCAGTACCCACTTGGACATGCAGGAATATGGTATGGTTCCCAGAGAGAACCAAGTGATGGTTTCACAACTGGGGGGAGGCTTCACTTGGGATGAGCATGGTTTGGATGGTTTGGACTCCAGACTTGCCTTAGCTATGCTTTTGAAATGCTAGCCCAATGACAGGAATGAAACCCTAACTGTGTTACTCTTGGTCTGAAGGAAACATAGCCTCTGAGTTTCTCAACTGTTATTTCTTGGGAAGAATTGCCTTTTGTTCTGAAATTAGTCCTACCGGAGTGACAACAAATGAGAATGATTTTGTTTCCTTAAATGGTTTGCTTTGGCAAAATACAAATGTTCTCTATGGATTCCCACTTGACATAATTTTTCAATGTCCAGGGATGTAAAGTCTGGACTTTCTAGCTGTATTATACAGAAATCTGGAATTGCACAGGGGTTTATTTGGGCAAAGGGGAGAAGGGAGTGAGAAACAGACTTCAACCAGATTATCTCTTTTATGTGTTTTACATACAAAGTTTCTCTGAAATGAATCAGTTGAGGACAACGGAGGAAAGAAAAGTTGTTTGAAAACTACTGTTGTGGGTCCAGCTTCCCCCCAAGTTTACCTAGTAAACTATATCTAAGTTAGGTCAGAGGCAATAGCACATTTTAGTTCAATTAACCTGATTTGGAAAAAACAACAAACCACAATTGACAGGAGAAAAGATCTCTGATGGAGAGAGGGAGGCAGTGGGAACAGGAGAAACCAGCACGGGTGGGGAGTAGAGAGGGGCAGGCAATGTTAGTGTGACACAAAGCAGGCCTGACATCACAGTGTGTGGACATCAGCCTGTCCCCGGCTCCATCACATACTCTTGTCCCAAGATGGGGGCCCATCAGGCCCAGGGACACTGAGGTGACTTGGCCACGAGGTGGCGGCTGTCAACCAAAGTTCTTGCCAAGTTGCTCTGTTCTCCCAGGTTAGTGCTCACAAAGGTGAATCTGAGAATCCCAGGAGACATGTCTTGTAGAATCAGTCTATAATCATTCACAGTTAACTCTAAAAGAATAGTTTATGAATGAGCTTTTGTTGTCATTCAAATGGATAGAAGCACAGAATGTGTGTGACTCTGGGTGGCTGGGTCCTTTTGCCAAGTGGTTGTATCCATCAACAACTCACAGAGGGGTGTAGGAGGTGGGCCTGACAGGCTGCTGCACCCAGGTTCCAGGTCTCTTTAATTGTGAGATCTATGTCAAGCGCCATCCAGGCCTGTTTCCTTACCACCAAGTGGGCAGAATAACAGTGAAGCAGCACTAGGGAAAATACTTGTGTTACTATGATGATTCCTCTTACTATCTAGCAATCCAGTCTAATAATGAATAAGCAAACACTTTGCACACTGGAATGCCAGTGTTTTCGACTTTTCATACCTATGGAGTGTGCTGAAGGTCAGTGTGAAAGCCCTGTAAGATGCCAATGCCTGGATGTAACTCTCCTTTGATGAAGAGCTTGGAGCCCTGCATCCTGAGGTTCTTCAGGTGGCGGATGCTGGGACCAGGATGGTGATACAGCCCTCAGGCTTCCTTCCCCTGCAACCACCCTGAGCTTTTCCAGGGGCATTTTCCTCCAGGGGGCAATGTGGGCACTCTCTCCCTCTACTGCTTTGCTACTAGGGAGAGTATCAAGCCTTTGCCTTTGGTTGTATCTGACATTGGGACAAGGAAGTATGGGACTTCCAGGAGCTTCTCCCCTCCCCTCCTTCATGTCGACTTGAGGGACCCAGCTGTTTCCAACAGAATCATCAAAGCATTTGCTGGAGTTTCACTTGAAGGTGTGGATCCCCCCGGCTACAAAGAGCTTTCCTGCCCTTAGAGTCCTCAGAACCTGGCACTTGAACATGAGCACAAGAAGACAGATCCCAACAGCCTGGAATTGCTTTGGTGTAGGTTCTCCATGGTTTATGCATTCACTGTTTGCATACACCCCAGGAGGAAATTGGCACTAGTCTCCCCATTCTCTAGATGAGGAAACTGAGTCAGGGAGGTGGCAGGGCTTAGCCAAGAAGATAGAGTTGGCAGGGGAAAAAGCCAGAACTCGAGCACAATTCTTCTGTCTTCTGCTCTGTTGCTTTCCTGACTCCATATCTGCTTCAGAGTGATGTTCCCCACATTTTGCTAAAACATTTAATAATTCATAATAAGTTATTTTAAAATTTGCTTTAGTGAGATGCCTGCTTCTCTTTAGCCCATGAACAACTCCTTGAGCAGGTACAATTGTTATCTGGACTCTGTAGGTTTTTTTTGTTTTTGTTTTTGTTTTGTTTTGTTTTGTTTATAAATTTATTTTTTATTGGTGTTCAATTTGCCAACATATAGAATAACACCCAGTGCTCATCCCGTCAAGCGCCCACAACTCTGTAGTTGAAGAAAAGGAGATTGCCGGGGATTTGCTCTAGGGCTCAGTGTTAGTAGAAGGGAAATGAATGCCCCAAAGCAATTCAGTTTCTAAGCCTGTGTTTTTTTAGCTGTGTTGGTAAACTGCTTTCCATCAGGTTGGTTGGGAAGGAGAGTAGGGAGGGAGGACATGGATGAAGTTGAGGGACAGGATGCACCCTTATACATTCTGAGGATTATGTGTACAGATATAGGGTATCCTGGGGCTGCCGGGCAGCCAAGTTCCATGATTTGCCAATCCTTCATCCTGAGTATGGAAGGGAGATGGGTGAGAAGCCATCTGTGGCTTGCAGAAATGAAGCTAGTCCAGACCAAGGGGAAGGGCTCTGCACATGCTGGGGACTGACTAGTGGCCTCAACTGTCACTGTCCATTCTCCAGCTGGGAGGCAAAGTGGGAGCCATGCTTTTAGTGGATGAGCTCTGAGAACAGGTATTGTGGTTCCTTAGTCTTCATCTTCTCGATTTTCCGGGTGAGAGTCAGCAACTGGATACTTGGAGTCAATGCTAACAGTGCCACTGTTTCTTGGTAGCTGACGACTGGAGTGGAGTATATGGTAACTGTGAAGATTAGCCGGACCAAATGCAAGAGGAATAGCACAACAAAAAATTCATGCCCCATTCAAAGCAAAAACAAGCTGAAAAAGGTGTGTGGTGGCAGTCACTTGAGTCGGGACTTGTGATCAAATGGGGAAAAGTAAACTTTTAAAAAGTAGACCAAAACTGGACATTGACAATTTTTCTAGCTGTGTGGATATGGGCTTTAGAGCTGCCTGATGCCATTAGAGGTACCCAGAAGTGGGGGGTGGGGGGGGAAGGCTCTCTAATTAGGCAGTCTCTCTACCCTGAGCAGTCATAGCTCTGGCCACAGTCCTCCAGTCTCCTTCCCTGGCAGTTTTACCCCAGCCCTCAGTGGGAAGTAGTTTACTTTCCCTTGGGCTTCACTCTGATCTCAGCTCATGCTCTCAAGGTCCTTGGGGATTGTCTAGTTTCCTTTTTGTCTTCCAACCTCTGCCTATGTTTTCTGGCTTTTCCCAGTCCCTCCTGGTGCTGCCACCCAGAAGCTGGCAGACACAAAGTCTACCAGAAGCAAAAGGACTTGAGGCAGTGGGCAATGCCTCTGTCCCAGGCTGTCCTGCCCGGACTTCATCCCAGTGTCCCGCTGGGCTATAGGCTCCAGGTGCACCTGTTCCACATCCTAAGTGACTGAGTAGGGGGTGCCCAAGGTGACATCCCTGTTCAGGTTGGCCCCACCCCACCCCCATCATGTGACTATGAGCAGATTCCCCTCCCCACCCATGTGGTCGTTATCCAGACACAGTGACTGGTCCAGATTTCCCAGATAAAGGCTTGTTGGGGGGCAGGAGCCTTTTGTTCATCTTCAAAAATATTTCCCTGAGAACTGTTTTCTTTCTCTTTCCACAGAGTTTCATTTGTGACTTTTTGATGTACACTGTGCCCTGGATGAACTATTACCAACTCTGGAATAATTCTTGTCTGGAGGCTTGAATGCATTAGTGCAAAGATCTTTGATGAAAACTTAGATGCCAACTGTGCACTTTCTATTAGACTTCTGCAAGGCCTCATTCCTCTTGGCAAGGTCTCCACACACCTGCTCTCACTCATGCACACATGCACACTCACATACGCACTCACATACATTCATGTATACACTCACACACTCACTCAGGGGGCTGATGCAATTTGAACAGAAGGATATCAACTCTTTGGAGGAAACTCATAGTTCTTCTACTTCAGTGCATGTCTCTGAGGCGCTTAGTTTCAGGTACATCCTGAGCTCTGGCCTGAGCTTCCAGGGGCTCTGTTTCTTCCCCATACTCTCTGTGACTTACACATTTTTGTGAGTGTGGCTGAAGTCCCCAAGTTCACCAGTCCAGAAACTCAGTAGAGGGACCCTCAGGATTTCAGCGCAGTTAGTTGTACTCGCAGCTGTGCCTTAATTACAGTGAAAAGGTACAAGACAAAATCAACAAAAGAAAAAGGCTAATGTGGAGAAGTTTCAGGAACTAGGTGTAGGTTTCCAGAGTGCTTTCCTGGTGCACTTAGTTCCCCAAAAGTGAGTTGTGATAACACGTTGAAATATGTTTCCCAGAGAAGAGATTCTCTTTAGAGATTCAATGCCGCAGGTTTTCCCTGGAGCTGCACTAGGCAACCCTCTGCCTAGGAGATGTCCAAACTTTAGGCTCCCAGAAGGAAAGCAGGTATTCAGCATAAATCACACTGTATAAACAGTATAGACACAATGAGGTCCTCTCATCACTTAGGGACAGGATTGTATCAGTGTAGGGAACTGTTGGCAATCCAAGTTCCCAAGCTCCAACCAAGGCCAACTTTACAAGTGGGCCTTTCCAAGGACAGCAGTCTGGACTAGCTGTACGAACTCTTTATTTCACAGAGAGTTCCCGAGCCTCCCATGTGCTCACTGCTGGAGGAATGAGACAGTGTCTTCCCTCATGTGACTCATAGTTGAGCAAAATAGGTATACACTGGACCAGAAATCGGGAGCAGATGAAGGCTGAGAACCTCCTCAGGGATCAGACCCACCAGCACACTTATAATGGAAACTTGAGAGATGATTTCCAAAGGGGAAGAGTAAACACACAAATAAGAACCTCAAATTCACCTGAGTGGCTTAAGAGAGAAGGGAAAGTGGAGGTACAGTGGTAAAAGTGGTGAATTTCTCATGCAAGAGAGAAGCCAGAAACATCCAGTTCTGCAAATCTAATGTCATTGAGGGTTGAGTGGGTGTCTTTCATGGGCATGCTGTCCTTACTTTCTTTTCTTTTTTTTAATTGAAGTTCGATTTGCCAACATATAGTGTAACACCCAGTGCTCATTCCATCAAGTGCCCTCCTCAGTGCCCATCACCAAGTTACCCTATCCCCCTTGCCTACCACCCCTTCTACTACCCTTTATTGTTTCCCAGAGTAAGGAGTCTCTCATGTTTTGTCACCCTCTCTAATTTTTCCCACTCATTCCCCCTCCTTTTCCTTATAATCCTTTTCACTATTTCTTATATTCCCTGTATGAGTGAAACCATATAATGTTTGTCCTTCTCTAATTGACTTACTTCACTCAGCATAATACCCTCCAGTTCCACCCACGTTGAAGCAAATGGTAGGTATTCGTGCTTTCTAATGGCTGAGTGTCCTCACTTTCTTATTTGGTTATCACAACAACCTATGAAATGGCAACTCTCACCTCCATGTCACAGGTGAGGAGCCTCTTTCCAGATCCTACCATCTTGGCTGAGTTTGGCTTGTTTGAACTTTTACAAATGGAATCATACAGCATAAAATAATATATTTTATTTCTGGCTCCTTTCATGCAACATAATCCTTTCTTTTTATTTATGTTCAATTTGTGAAGATAAAGTATATCATTAGTTTCAGATGCAGTTTGCAATAACTCATCAGTTGTGTGTAACACCCAGTGCTCATCACATCACTTGCCCTCATTAATGTCCATCACTCAGTTTTCCCATCCCCCCACCCTCCACTGCTTCAGCAGCCTTCAGTTTGTTTCCCAGAGTTAAGAGTCTCTCATGGTTTGTCTTCCTCTCTGATTGTTCCCCACTCAGTTTCTCCTCCTTCCCTTATGGCCCTCTGCACTATTTCTTATATTCTTCTTTTTTTTTTTTAAATAAATTAACTTTTTATTGGTGTTCAATTTACCAACATACAGAATAACACCCAGTGCTCATCCCATCAAGTGCCCCCCTCAGTGCCCGTCATCCATTCATCCCCACCCCCCACCCTCCTCCCCTTCCACCACCCCTAGTTCGTTTCCCAGAGTTAGGAGTCTTTATGTTCTGTCTCCCTTTCTGATATTTCCCACACATTTCTTCTCCCTTCCCTTATATTCCCTTTCACTATTATTTATATTCCTCAAATGAATGAGAACATACACTGTCTTTCTCCGACTGACTTACTTCACTCAGCATAATACCCTCCAGTTCCATCCACGTTGAAGCAAATGGTGCGTATTTGTCGTTTCTAATGGCTGAGTAATATTCCATTGTATACATAAAACACATCTTCTTTATCCATTCATCTTTCGATGGACACCGAGGCTCCTTCCACAGTTTGGCTATTGTGGACATTGCTGCTAGAAACATCGGGGTGCAGGTCCCCGGTGTTTCATTGCATCTGTATCTTTGGGGTAAATCTCCAACAGTGCAATTGCTGGGTCGTAGGGCAGGTCTATTTTTAACTCTTTGAGGAACCTCCACACAGTTTTCCAGAGTGGCTGCACCAGTTCACATTCCCACCAACAGTGTAAGAGGGTTCCCCTTTCTCCGCATCCTCTCCAACATTTGTGGTTTCCTGCCTTGTTAATCTTCCCCATTCTCACTGGTGTGAGGTGGTATCTCATTGTGGTTTTGATTTCAAGTGATGCAGAGCATTTTCTCATGTGCATGTTGGCCATGTCTATGTCTTCCTCTGTGAGATTTCTCTTCATGTCTTTTGCCCATTTCATGATTGGATTGTTTGTTTCTTTGGTGTTGAGTTTAAGAAGTTCTTTATAGATCTTGGAAACTAGCCCTTTATCTGATACGTCATTTGCAAATATCTTCTCCCATTCTGTAGGTTGTCTATTAGTTTTGCTGACTGTATCCTTTGCTGTGCAAAAGCTTCTTATCTTGACGAAGTCCCAATAGTTCATTTTTGCTTTTGTTTCTTTTGCCTTCGTGGATGTATCTTGCAAGAAGTTACTGTGGCCAAGTTCAAAAAGGGTGTTGCCTGTGTTCTCCTCCAGGATTTTGATGGAATCTTGTCTCACATTTAGATCTTTCATCCATTTTGAGTTTATCTTAGTGTATGGTGCAAGAGAGTGGTCTAGTTTCATGTGGATGAAACTGCATGTGGATGTCCAATTTCCCCACCACCATTTACTGAAGAGATGGTCTTTCTTCCAGTGGATAGTCTTTCCTCCTTTGTCGAATATTAGTTGACCATAAAGTTGAGGGTCTACTTCTGGGTTCTCTATTCTGTTCCATTGATCTATGTGTCTGTTTTTGTGCCAGTACCACACTGTCTTGATGACCACAGCTTTGTAGCACAACCTGAAATCTGGCATTGTGATGCCCCCAGATATGGTTTTCTTTTTTAAAATTCCCCTGGCTCTTCGGGGTCTTTTCTGCTTCCACACAAATCTTAAAATAATTTGTTCTAACTCTCTGAAGAAAGTCCATGGTATTTTGATAGGGATTGCATTAAACGTGTAAATTGCCCTGGGTAACATTGACATTTTCACAATATTAATTCTGCCAATCCATGAGCATGGACTATTTTTCCATCTCTTTGTGTCTTCCTCAATTTCTTTCAGAAGTGTTCTATAGTTTTTAGGGTATAGATCCTTTACCTCTTTGGTTAGGTTTATTCCTAGGTATCTTATGCTTTTGGGTGCAATTGTAAATGGGATTGACTCCTTAATTTCTCTTTCTTCAGTCTCATTGTTAGTGTATAGAAATGCCATTAATTTCTGGGCATTGATTTTGTATCCTGCCACGCTACCAAATTGCTGTATGAGTTCTAGCAATCTTGGGGTGGAGGCTTTTGGGTTTTCTATGTAGAGTATCATGTCATCAGAGAAGAGGGAGAGTTTGACTTCTTCTTTGCCAATTTGAATGCCTTTAATGTCTTTTTGTTGTCTGATGCTGAGGCTAGGACTTCCAGGACTATGTTGAACAGCAGTGGTGAGAGTGGACATCCCTGTCTTGTTCCTGATCTTAGGGGAAAGGCTCCCAGTGCTTCCCCATTGAGAATGATATTTGCTGTGGGCTTTTCATAGATGGCTTTTAAGATGTTGAGGAAATTTCCCTGTATCCCTACACTCTGAAGAGTTTTGATCAGGAATGGATGCTGTATTTTGTCAAATGCTTTCTCTGCATCTAATGAGAGGATCATATGGTTCTTGGTTTTTCTCTTGCTGATATGATGAATCACATTGATTGTTTTACGAGTGTTGAACCAGCCTTGTGTCCCAGGGATAAATCCTACTTGGTCATGGTGAATACTTTTCCTAATGTACTATTGGATCCTATTGGCTGGTATCTTGTTGAGAATTTTTGCATCCATGTTCATCAGGGATATTGGTCTGTAATTCTCCTTTTTGTTGGGGTCTTTGTCTGGTTTTGGAATTAAGGTGATGCTGGCCTCATCGAACAAATTTGGAAGTACTCCATCTCTTTCTATCTTTCCAAGCAGCTTTAGTAGAATAGGTATGATTTCTTCTTTAAATGTTTGATAGAATTCCCCTGGGAAGCCATCCGACCCTGGACTCTTGTGTCCTGGGAGGTTTTTGATGACTGCTTTAATTTCCTCCCTGGTTATTGGCCTGTTCAGGTTTTCTATTTCTTCCTGTTCCAGTTTTGGTAGTTTGTGGCTTTCCAGGAATGCATCCATTTCTTCTAGATTGCTTAATTTATTGGCGTATAGCTGTTCATAATATGTTTTTAAAATCGTTTGTATTTCCTTGGTGTTGGTAGTGATCTCTCCTTTCTCATTCATGATTTTATTAATTTGAGTCTTCTCTCTCTTCCTTTTAAAAAGGCTGGCTAATGGTTTATCTATCTTATTAATTCTTTCAAAGAACCAACTCCTGGTTCTGTTGATCTGTTCCACAGTTCTTCTGGTCTCGATTTTGTGGAGTTCCGCTCGAATCTTTATTAACTCTCTTCTTCTGCTGGGTGTGGGATCTATTTGCTGTTTTTTATCTAGCTCCTTTAGGTGTAAGGTTAGCTTTTGTATTTGAGTTCTTTCTAGTTTTTGGATGGATGCTTGTAACGCGATGTATTTTCCCCTCAGGACTGCCTTTGCTGTATCCCAAAGATTTTGAACGGTTGTATCTTCATTCTCATTAGTTTCCATGAATCTTTTTAATTCTTCCTTAATTTCCTGGTTGACCCTTTCATCTTTTAGCAAGATGGTCCTTAACCTCCACGTTTGAAATCTTTCCAAACTTCCTTTTGTGATTTAGTTCTAATTTCAAGGCATTATGGTCTGAGAATACGCAGGGGACGATTCCAATTTTTTGGTATCAGTTTAGACCTGATTTGTGACCCAGTATGTGGTCTATTCTGGAGAAAGTTCCATGTGCACTTTAGAAGAATGTGTATTCAGTTGAGTTTGGATGTAAAGTTTTGTAGATATCTGTGAAATCCATTTGGTCTAGGGTATTTTTTAAAGCTCTCGTTTCTTTGGAGATCTTGTGCTCAGAAGACATATCGAGTGTAGAAAGCACTAGCTTGAAGTCACCAAGTATAAATATATTATTATCTAAATATGTCTTAACTTTGGTTATTAATTGATATATTTGGCAGCTCCCACATTTGTGGCATATATATTGATGACTGTTAAGTCCTCTTCTTGGATAGATCCTTTAAGTATGATATAGTGTCCCTCTTCATCACTCACTACAGTCTTCGGCGTAAATTTTAGTTTATCTGATATAAGGATGGCTACCCCTGCTTTCTTTTGAGGACCATTTGAATGGTAAATGGTTCTCCAACCTTTTATTTTCAGGCTGTAGGTGTCTTTCTGTCTAAAATGAGTCTCTTGCAGAACATAAAGACTCCTAACTCTGGGAAACGAACTAGGGGTGGTGGAAGGGGAGGAGGGTGCGGGGTGGGAGTGAGTGGGTGACGGGCACTGAGGGTGACACTTGATGGGATGAGCACTGGATGTTATTCTGTATGTTGGTAAATTGAACACCAATAAAAATTATTTTATTAAAAAATAAATAAATAAATAAATAAAATGAGTCTCTTGTAGACAGCAAATAGATGGGTCCTGCTTTTTTATCCAGTCTGAAACCCTGCGGCTTTTGATGGGGTCATTAAGCCCATTCACGTTCAGAGTTACTATTGAAAGATATGAGTTTAGTGTCATCATGATATCTATTCAGTCCCTGTTTTTGTGGATTGTTCCATTGGACTTCTTCTCAAAGGGGAATTTTGAGAGTCCCCCTTAAAATTTCTTGCAGAGCTGCTTTGGAGGTCACATATTCTTTCAGTTCCTGCCTGTCTTGGAAGCTCTTTATCTCTCCTTCCATTCTGAATGAGAGCCTTGCTGAATAAAGTATTCTTGGTTACATGTTTTTCTCATTTAGGACCCTGAATATATCCTGCCAGCCCTTTCTGGCCTGCCGGGGTCTGTGGAGAGGTCTGCTGTTACCCTAATACTCCTCCCCAGAAAAGTCAGGGATTTCTTGTCTCTTGCTGCTTTAAGGATCTTCTCTTTATCTTTGGAATTTGCAAGCTTAACTATTAAATGTCGAGGTGTTGAATGGTTTTTATTGATTTTAGGGGGGATCTCTCTATTTCCTGGATCTGAATGCCTGTTTCCCTTCCCAGATTAGAAAGTTTTCAGCTATGATTTGTTCAAGTGCATATTCTGGACCTCTGTCCCTTTCGGCACCCTTGGGAACCCCAATTAAACGTAGGTTTTTCTTCCTCAGGCTGTCACTTATTTCCCTTAATATATCCTCATGATCTTTTAATTGTTTGTCTCTTTTTTCCTCAGTTTCCCTCTTTGCCATCAACTTGTCTTCTATGTCACTCACTCGTTCTTCCACCTTGTTAACCCTCGTCGTTAGGACTTCCAGTTTGGATTGCATCTCATTCCATTGATATTTAATTTCTGCCTGATTGGATCTAAATTCTGCAGTCATGAAGTCTCTTGAGTCCTTTATGCTTTTTTCTAGAGCAACCAGTAGCTTTATAATAGTGCTTCTGAATTGGCTTTCTGACATTGTACTGTAATCCAAATTTTGTCACTCTGTGGGAGAGAGGACTGTTTCTGATTCTTTCTTTTGCGGTGAGGTTTTCCTTGTAGTCATTTTGCTCAGTGCAGAGTGGCCAAAAACAAGTTGTATTGGGAAAAGGGGAAAAAGATAGAATAGAAAGAAGAAAAGAGAAAGAAAAAAGAAAGAAAAAAAGAAAAGAAAAAAGAAAAAAGGGGGGAAACAAAAACAAAAACAAAAACAAAAACAAGGGGAGTATCCTCTGATTCTGTGTACTGTAAGTCCCTTGACTTCCCCTGGAACTTTCCAGTGCTGCTTGGTCAATAATTTGTTTTTCCCCTGTCTAGCTGGTCTTCTGGGGGAGGGGCCTGTTGTGCTGATTTTCAGGTGTTAGCACTTGGGGGAGCTGCTCAGCCCCTGCCTGGTGCAGGGCTCAGTGAATAATGTTTAAGCTGCTTATCTGGTGAGGCCACTGTGAGGCTCAGTGGGGGTTGTTTACCCCGTGAGGCCCCAGGAGGAACAGCCCCAGTGGCGGCGGCCAGCTCTGGAGCCCTGGAGTCAGCTCCCGCAGTAACTCCAGAGTTCTCCGTCTGCAGGGCCTGCAGGCTCCGGGGCAGGGCTGCTGATCTGCTCAGCTCGGGGCAGGAGCGTCCTTGCGGTCCTGGGCTCTCCTGGCCTCTGCCTGTCCCGGGGAAGGCCGGATCCTGGGCTGTGTCCCGGTGCCCTGTTCTCCGGGGCGTGCGCTGTTGGATTCGTGCTCCCACCCCACAGCCCCCTCCGCGGAGCCGCTGCCCGAGCCCCTCCGAGCTGCTCCGGTCCGCCGTGCGCGCTGCAGCCCTTAGGGAGCTCGGCGCACTCTCCCGGGGCGCAGGTGTCTGTTACTGTCCCAGGGAGCCCGAGGGCATCCCCGCCCTCCTGGGTCCTGCTCCAGCTTCCTGCAAACCCCTTTCCGCCTGGGACGGTTGGTTTAGCTCCTGCTTCTCCGGGACGGGGCTCTTCTGTCCTGGGGACACTCGCCCCGGCCTCAGCCCAGCTCCTCTCGGGGCCCCTCCCCCTTGGATGCCTTTTGTTTCTTTATTTCTTTTTCCCCCGTCTTCCTACCTTGATAGAAGCACGAACTCTTCTCGCTGTAGCATTCCAGGTGTTCTCTCTTTAATTCTCAAGTCGAATTCATAGATTTTCAGGATGATTTGAAGGTTATCTAGGTAATTTGGTGGCGACAGGTGACTTGGGGACCCTACTCTTCCGCCATCTTAACAGCTGGGTTTTAATAGAAAATCACTAGTCCTACTAAGAATGAGAAAAATGTCAACTTAAATGAGAAACGACAATGAACAGATTCTAACATAGAGATGACACATCTTAAAATCACTGATAAAGATTTTAAAGCAGTCATCCTAAAAGTGTTGCAATGACCAATTATCAACATACCTCAAACAAATGAACAAATGGGAAGTCTCAGCAAAGATAGACAATTTCAGCAAAGAAATAGAAAGTGCAAAGAAAAAACAAGTAGAAATATTAGAATTGAAAAGTTCAATAACTGAAATACAAAATTAAATGGATGGACTTACCAGTGGAATGGGGGGAATAGAGGAAAAATAAATGAACTGGAAGTGAGAATAATGAAAACTACCCAATATGAATAATGGTGAGAAAATTGACCAAATACAAATGAATAGAATGTCAGAAAATGGTGAAACTATTACAATATCTAACACACTGTAATTGCAGAAAGAGAGGATAGAGGTGAACTAAGAAACTACTTGAAGAAATCACCGCTGATTACTTTTCAAATTTGGCAAAAGACCTATACCTGTAGATTCAAGAAAGTGAGTAAATCCTAAACAGGATAAATTCAAATATACAGCAAAACACATCAGAGTTAAACTTCTGAAATTTAAAGACAAAGAAAAAAGATCTTGAAAGCAGTGAAAGAGAAAATTCACCTTAGCTTTAGGGGGAAAAACCCAATTTGAATTTCAACATATTTCTCATAATAAACCATGCAGAAGTGCTCAAGTGTTATTCAGAGAGAGAGAAGACTCAAATTAATAAAATCATAAATGAGAAAAGAGAGATCACTACCAACACCAAGGAAATACAAACAATTTAAAAAACATATTATGAGCAGCTATACGCCAATAATTAGGCAATCTAGAAGAAATGGACGCATTTCTGGAAAACTACAAACTACCAAAACTGGAACTAGAAGAAACAAAGGCTAAAAGAAAAGAAAACTGTCAATCCAGAATCATATATCCACCAAAAATATCCCTCAGGAATAAAGGGGAAATAAGCCATTCTCACGGAAGGAAACTAGGGAATCTGCACCAGAAGACCTATATTAAAATAATAGCTAAAAGAAGTTCTCTGAATATAAAGGAAATTTAAAAGAAGGAATCTTAAAGTATCAGAAAAGAACATAAAATGTGTAAATATGGGTAAATACAATAGGATTTCTTGAGTTTTCTAAATTATGCCTGATGGTTAAAGCAAAAATTATATCATTTTTAAATGTGGTTCCCAATGTATGTAAAAGAAATATTTAGGGCATTTGTAAATGAGGAATAATAATGGGCTGTAAAGGGAGGTAAACTTCCTACCTTTCACTCAAACTGGTAAAATATCAACACCAGTAGGCTGACAAGTTATATATTTATGTCATATCTAGAGCAACCACCTAGAAGGCTATGCAAAAAGATATACGCTCACAAACAGCATAGATACATAAAAATGGAATTCTTTAAAAAATGTTCAAGTAGGGCAGCCCTGGTGGCGCAGCGGTTTGGCGCCGCCTGCAGCCCGGGGTGTGATCCTGGAGACCTGGGATCGAGTCCCACATCGGGCTTCCTGCATGGAGCCTGCTTCTCCCTCTGCCTGTGTCTCTGCCTCTCTCTCGCTCTCTCTGAATGAATAAATAAATAAATCTTTTTAAAAATGTTCAAGTAACACAGGAAGAAATAATAAAACAGAAACAAAATACAGAGAGAAGAAAAATGAAATAGCAGACTTAAGTCCTAAATATCAGTAATTATATTAAATGGTATGTGTAAACTATCTGTAAATGGTCTAAATAAGTCAATTAAAAGACAGAAATTGGTAGAGTGGATTAAATAAAACATGAACCAACTATATGCTGTCTACAAGAAACTTACTTCAAATATAGTGATATGGGTAAGTTGAAAGTGAAATGATGAAAAAATTATATTATGTAAACACTAAAAGAAGAGAAACTATATTAATATCAGATAAAGTAGACCAGAGAACAAAGTAAATTACTAGAGTTACAGAGGGACATTACATAATGACACATCCTTTGGAAAATAGCTTGGTGGTTTCTTTTTCAAAAAGAAAAAAATCCTAAAATATACTTTAACATATGGTGCAGCACTTGTACTCCTCGGCGTTTAACGCAGAGAATTGAAAGCTTACTACATCCACACAAAAACTTATACATGATTGTTCACAGAACTTTATTTGTAAAAGTTGAAAACAAACACATCCTAAGTAGGTAAATAGTATACTGTGGAATATTACTTAACAATTAAAAGAAAATAAGGTACTGATAACATGAAACACATTGGATGGATCTCAAGGGCATTACCAGAAATCTCAAAAGGTCACATACTTGATTCCACTTCTCAAATTGACACAACTAAAGAGATGAAGAATAAATTAGTGGTTGCAAGGAGTTTCAGATGGGAAAAGAGAGGTATGACTCTAAAGGGGTAGTTCAGAGCATCCTTGTGGTGATGGAATAGTTTTATATCTTGATTGTGGGGATAGTCACATAAATCTACGTATACAACAAAATTACACACATGCAAACTATACCAGTGTCAATTTCCTGCTTATGATATTTTTCTATGGTTACAAAAGATGTGACCATGCAAGAAAACTAAATGAAGGGTACAAGAGAACTCTCTGTACTATCATAATGTTCTTCTTTTTATTCTTTCAAAATAAAAAATTTCAAAAAAAAAATCACTGGGCTGAGAAAACCGAAAGATCAATGGGCAAAAATGTTCTACCTTTCCTTTGTTCTACCTCAGGTTAATAACCCTTGCCTTTAGGCAAAGCAACCAAAATGCCAGCAAGGAGTTTAATGACTGATTAGTATTAAATCATGATTGCTACCAACAGTGTTGTTACTAATTAATTTTTTTGAATATTTGCTTTGTTAAGTAATTTACATATGCTATGATCATTAATAATTATAACTACTCTAAAAATAGATATTATTTTCAGTTAAAGATGAGGAAACTGTAGGTTAACATTTTACTGGATAGTTGGTAGAGGGGAGTCCTACCTGGGTCCCACTTAAAACAGGTTCCTGAGCATTTCAGAACTTTGGTAAGAAGTTTAAAAGACAAAAATATTGTTCTCTCAAAGCTCCCAGCTATCTCCATCTGGTAGAGACTGATGTGTCTATTTTGCATCCCTGTACACAGCCCACATGTAGAAAGAATACCCGGGTGGCACTCTGCCTTTATCCTCTCACGTATTCTCTTTCTGTGCACACCAACTCCAAATGCACCTATGCCCCCTTAATCTCTGACTGTTCCCTCTTCCTCAAGCCACCTCAGGCCAGTGGTTCCAGAGAATTACTGCCTCATACAAGCTTTCCTACAACTAGTAACTGACTGAGATTGTTGCATAAATACCCCCCAATTTCCTCTTCTTTCAGGTAGTTATGTGTGTGTGTGTGTTTGTGAGAGAGAGAGAGTTGTGATTGTGTGTGTGTGTGTGTGTGTGTATTCTATAACATCCCTAGAGTTCCCCAGTGGTATTAAGCCAAGTGGCTTTTTCCTCAGTTACTGGGGACAAGATCTTTTTCTCCCTTATTGGATGTGAATGAGGATAGATGTGACCTAGTGAGCTGCTGGCAGCCCTCCTGAGACCACGTGGAGGAAATGGAATGAAGAAGATGAAATTGTTGACATTGTTTAAAATCTTGAATCAAGCTGTTGGCTGGGGGGTGGGGTGGTGGTGTTCATTCCCCAGTCCTAATATGGCACTCATGGAGAATGAATCTTTTTTTTTAAGATTTTATTTATTTATTCATGAGAGACAGAGAGAAAGAGAGGCAGAGACACAGGCAGAGGGAGAAGCAGGCTCCATGCAGGGAGCCTGAAGTGGGACTCGATCCCGGGACTTTAGGATCACTCTCTGGGCTGAAGGCAGGCGCCAAACTGCTGAGCCACCCAGGGATCTCCAAGAGAGAGTCCTTTTAATATAGTAGTGTTAGCTTTTCTCCATCATCAGTCATTTCTTTCCTGGAGGAATCATTCTGATTGGTCTTTCTGGGAAGAATAAAATAGTAATGGTAGCCCCATTCTCCTCCTTCCCACATGGGCACATATTTTCCCTCGTAACTCCAAGTGAAGTCCTCTGTAAAGTGACCTGCTCTGGTCCAATTTTGCTGGTGCTAGGGGTGTAAATCTAGAATTTGAAAGAAAGTTCACTTTCCTGCAAAAAGAACACATCTCCCAACCTAGTCCTTCTCAGTAACAAAGGCCCTCATCTTTTAAAATTACTTGCATTATTTCCCATTATTCAACACTTTGGGCAAGGAAAGGGATATTCCTCATTGAATACCTCAGAGATGGCATCATAGGCCATACTTACAAACATCTCTTGTCTGATCAGGTAAGTAACCTAGAACTTCTTCCCTCCTTCTCCTTTTAATCCTCTCCTTACTCTAAAGTCTGAAGACTTCTACTTGAAATGAGGCTGGGGTTGAAGTTCTGCTATCATATAGGTAGAGGCTATAAGGTCAGGAATTATCCACATCACCTCATTAGAATTCTCAATCTGCCCTAGCCCAAAGTACCTTCAGATTATATTATTATGAACTGAAAAATTTGGCAAAAAAGAGTGGAATCATAAACATTAAGAGCATTAAAATAATAGTTTGGTAAATATTTATTTCCTATATTGAGAATTACTGCTTATTGCAGGATACTTTCATGTATAGTGATTGCAGGTGTGTGCTCCAGGATACCTAGTCATCGGTGCAGTTTTTGTTCAGAATTTTGTACTTTTCAAACCAGGGAACAACAAACACTGAGTAGAAGCACTCAATTTGCTAAAAAACAAAAACAATATTTTAAAAAGTTCAACATGCAAAGCGAAAATTTTAAAAGAGAAAGAAGATATAACACATGTAGATGGGGAAAATGACACCACCTCACCATGCCTCCAATCCAAATATTATTTGACCTTTATTTTGATTTCAATCACTTGATAGTAGTATTGCTGAGATCATCTCCTCAAATGTCTTTCTGTTTTTTAATAAATTTATTTTTTATTGGTGTTCAATTTGCTAACATACAGAATAATACCCAGTGTTCATCCCGTCAAGTGCCCCCCTCAGTGCCTGCCACCCAGTCACCCCCACCCCCCACCCTCCTCCCCTTCCACCACCCCTGGTTCGTTTCCCAGAGCTTCTGTTTTTTTTTTTATTAAGATTTTATTTATTCGAGAGAGAGAGAGAAGCAGAGACACAGGCAGAGGGAGAAGTAGGCTCCATTCAGGGAGCCTGATGTGGGACTCGATACCTGGACTCCAGGATCACACCCTGTGCCAAAGGCAGGCGCTAAACGGCTGAACCACCCAGGGATCCCCTGTTCTTCTGTTTATGGTTAGAATTGGAGAATAGAAATAGGAGAAAAAAAGAAGAAAGAAAGAAAGAAAGAAAGAGAGAAAGAGAGAAAGAAAGAAGAAAGAAAGAAAGAAAGAAAGAAAGAAAGAAAGAAAGAAAGAAAGAAATAGGATCCATCCTACCACACTTACAATGGGACCCAGTGATTCTCTTTTCCTCTTTATTTTTACTCATGTGTCCTTTATTTTTTTTTATTTTTTAATTTATTTATGATAGTCACACACAGAGAGGGAGAGAGAGGCAAAGACACAGGCAGAGGGCAGGCTCCATGCACCAGGAGCCCGACGTGGGATTCGATCCCGGGTCTCCAGGATCGCACCCTGGGCCAAAGGCAGGCACTAAACCGCTGAGCCACCCACGGATCCCTCATGTGTCCTTTAATTCACACTTTACTTGGCCTCTGCTGGCTCCATCCATCCATCCATCCATCCATCCATCCATCCATCCAGTCCATCCACTTGGACTCACCCATCACCATCCATCTTCCTTCCCTGCACTTTTCTTCATTTATCTGTCCATCCACTGATCCATCATGCCCTTTTTCTCCTTCCCTTGTCCCAATTCTCTCTCAATATTTCGCTTTTTTTTTTAATTTCCCTCTTAATCCCACAATGAAAAATCAATAAACACAATTTCTTAGTGAGATTTTGTTTTCTTGCTCTACATTTGAAAGCCCAGGGTGGTGGGGAGAGGCTTAAATGCATTTCTCCTGAGATAGAAATCAGAATACGAACTCCATCAGTTCAATTACATCAAGAAGATCCTCTCATTTTACTTATTTTATATTAAAATATTCAGCCACCTTGGCTCCCCCTGTCTGGACTCCTTTTCCCTGCCATAATTCTTTCAACAACAAATGAGCAACACCTGCCAGGCAGGATCTTGGTCACTCTTACTTTCGCTTTTCCTCTTTGAGTGAGCTGATGTTATCTATACATTCGTTTTAAGCAAGTTTGAATACACCCCCAGTAATTCTACCCTACCTCATCCTAAAACTGTAGAAAACACCTGTGAGTTCTTTCTGAATTAATGTGTATTCACCTAGTACCTTGTAAAGCTCCCCTTCCTGAAAGGAGCAATTAGTAGTCTCCAGCTTTTGACAGGTGGTCCGCCGCATTTCCATGTTCACATGAAACTCCATATGGTCAGTAATCTGTGGGCAGCAAGTGGAAGGAAATGAAAGGACTTCTTTTCCTTTCTCTGTAGCTTCTAGGGGCAAGAACTCCTTCTCATGGTGTCCAAGGTCAAGGACTCTTTCCTGAACAAATTGGTGGGCTTCTCTCTTTCCTTCCTATCTGACTCCTGTGCCTTCTTTGGCTATTCAAGGAGAATTCTCCAGAAACCAATCTCTGGGCAAAGATATCTGGTGGACAACTCAACTGATGCTAACTATTTTGAGTAAAACTCTGTAAACTTTGCCTGTAAAGGGCCTAATAGTCAGTCTTTTAGGCTTTGCAGTCCGTACAATCTCAGTTGCAAGCACTCTGCTGTTGCCCCTCAAAAGCAGCCCTGGATGATGTGTGCATGCATAACATGGCTGGACTGCAATAAAACTATTTACAAAAATAGGAAGCAGGTGTGGTTGGCTTCTGGGGTATAATCATTTAAATAACTTCATCCAATCCAGTGAATTTATGTTTCTCTTAAAATTCCCACTTGAAACTAAATGAGGCTGAATTTCACTTGTATGGGTGTCCCCTTTGGAGAGGCCTATATAGGAAAGAGGGCTGTGCTGACCTGCTTCTGGACCTTCAGGAGCCGCACAATCCGGAAATTGTACTTGTCGTTATTCTTCTTGTTGAAGTCATCGCTCAAATACTGCATGGTGGTTGTCACATAAGGGTCTGATGCAGACACTTCTCCAACACTCAGAAAGGTTTTCTTTCTTACTTGGTAGGTGTGGGCCACCAGGGCCATAAAGATGGCCAACAGGAGTTGTGGGGCCTGCCAGAATCTTGCCATTGTTCCTCAGCTGAGGAGGAATAGGAAGATTCTCCTCCTTGTCCTCCAGGGCCCAGCAGGATTCCACTGACCCTCTGTACCTTGATGAATTTAAATGGTCAGTGGTGGACACCCACAGCCCTCCTCCTCTTCCCTCTTCTTCTGCAGCTGGAGGTGGTAGATGAGCAGGAATGCTCTGCCATGATTGGTAAGCTCATTTCCACTGCCTCTTCTTCTCTTTGCATATGTTCCTGCCTCACACACATACACTCATGCAAATACTCATCTCTTCTCTTTTGGGGGTTTCTGTCTTAGAAACACACATCCTCCTGCTGCCCCAACATTATTGGGGTGGAAGCCAGGACAGACGCACCTGTCTACTGAACCCACCTCAGCCAGTCCTGTGGGTGGTCTGGAATGACAGGAAGCAATGAAGACATGGGGGATGCTGGATCACAGGCAATGAAGCATGAACAGGTCAGTCAAGTGAACACCACATCCTCCCTGTCCTTTGACTTTTCCTTGGACTCTTCTTGTCACCCTCTCCCCCTTCCCTCACTGGCCAGGATACCACCTTTTCCTTAGGCCCAAACCTTGGTCTCTTCCTCCGTATTAATACTTCTTTTTTTTTCTAAAGAAAATTTTTGTGGTTTTATTGTATCATGAGACATTGAAACATCTAAACAAATCAATACCTGAGCAGTGAAGCAAATGCTCTCTTTCACTTCTTTGAGTTACTAGAGCAACTTATCAATAGATTAAAAATAAACGAATAAAAGGACAACCTTTTGAATTACTTAAGTCTTTCCAAGACATGTGCTGGTACAATCCAAGCTTCTGTGAGATGCAACCAGTCTAGTTTCCAAACATCACACACAATACCTCCATAGTAGCAATGCATTGTGCCCGCTCCCACCATGGCCCTGCTCATTTGTGTGTGATATTTGGAGGAGTATGAATAGTATAAAGAAGAGGAGAAAAGAGAAAACAGCATGAGTGCCTGGCTGGGAGGAGGCAAGCTGAAGTTGTGTAGGGAAAGCCTGAACATGTTATTGTGCAAACCCAAGCATCATTAATGTTTTATAATAGGAACATCTGGTGGAACCCCATGATGGGGTGTCTTCATCAGCCTTGAGATGGCCCACAGCCATGCTGATGATTTAGCTATGAGGCATGGGCTGATGATCCTGCACTGTGGTGCTATACTGGATTTTCTGGAATGGAAGATTAGACAACTTCTCCATAATGGTAGCATTCCCCTGGAACTGTCATGCTTCCCACATAAGGCATGAAGTATCAATATAATTTGTGTCTAATTGGGTTCTGTCATGTTTTTTTTAAAGATTTTAAGATTTATTTGAGAGAGATAAAGTGAGAAAGAGAGAGAACATGAGCTGGGCTCAGGGGCACAGAGGGAGAGGAGGAAGCCGACTCTCTGCTGAGCAGGGAGCCTGACTCAGGGCTTGATTCAGGACTCCAGAATCATGACCCAGGCCCAAGGAAGATTCTTTTTTTTTTCAATAATAAATTTATTTTTTATTGGTGTTCAATTTGCCAACCTACAGAATAACAAACACCCAGTGCTCATCCCGTCAAGTTCCCCCCCTCAGTGCCTGCCACCCATTCTGTAGGTTGTCTTTAGTTTTGTTGACTGTATCCTTTGCTGTGCAAAAGCTTCTTATCTTGACGAAGTCCCAATAGTTCATTTTTGCTTTTGTTTCTTTTGCCTTCGTGGATGTATCTTGCAAGAAGTTACTGTGGCCAAGTTCAAAAAGGGTGTTGCCTGTGTTCTCCTCTAGGATTTTGATGGAGTCTTGTCTCACATTTAGATCTTTCATCCATTTTGAGTTTATCTTAGTGTATGGTGAAAGAGAGTGGTCTAGTTTCATTCTTCTGCATGTGGATGTCCAATTTTCCCAGCACCATTTATTGAAGAGACTGTCTTTCTTCCAATGGATAGTCTTTCCTCCTTTATCGAATATTAGTTGACCATAAAGTTCAGGGTCCACTTCTGGGTTCTCTATTCTGTTCCATTGATCTATGTGTCTGTTTTTGTGCCAGTACCACACTGTCTTGATGACCACAGCTTTGTAGCACAACCTGAAATCTGGCATTGTGATGCCCCAGATATGGTTTTCTTTTTTAAAATTCCCCTGGCTATTCGGGGTCTTTACTGATTCCACACAAATCTTAAAATAATTTGTTCTAACTCTCTGAAGAAAGTCCATGGTATTTTGATAGGGATTGCATTAAAGGTGTAAATTGCCCTGGGTAACACTGACATTTTCACAATATTAATTCTGCCAATCCATGAGCATGGACTATTTTTCCATCTCTTTGGGTCTTCCTCAATTTCTTTCAGAAATGTTCTATAGTTTTTAGGGTATAGATCCTTTACCTCTTTGGTGAGGTTTATTCCTAGGTATCTTATGCTTTTGGGTGCAATTGTAAATGGGATTGATTTAATTTCTTAATTTAATTCCTTAATTTCTCTTTCTTCAGTCTCATTGTTAGTGTATAGAAATGCCATTGATTTCTGGGCATTGATTTTGTATCCTGCCACACTGCCAAATTGCTGTATGAGTTCTAGCAATCTTGGGGTGGAGTCTCTTGGGTTTTCTACGTAGAGTATCATGTCATCTGCGAAGAGGGAGAGTTTGACTTCTTCTTTGCCAATTTGAATGCCTTTAATGTCTTTTTGTTGTCTGACTGCTGAGGCTAGGACTTCCAGTACTATGTTGAATAGCAGTGGTGAGAGTGGACATCCCTGTCTTGTTCCTGATCTTAGGGGAAAGGCTCCCAGTGCTTCCCCATTGAGAATGATATTTGCTGTGGGCTTTTCGTAGATGGCTTTTAAGATGTTGAGGAATGTTCCCTCTATCCCTACACTCTGAAGAGTTTTGATCAGGAATGGATGCTGTATTTTGTCAAATGCTTTTTCTGCATCTATTGAGAGGGTCATATGGTTCTTGTTTTTTCTCTTGCTGCTATGATGAATCACACTGATTGTTTTATGAGTGTTGAACCAGCCTTGTGTCCCACGAATAAATCCTACTTGGTCATGGTGAATAATTTTCTTAATGTATTGTTGGATCCTATTGGCTAGTATCTTGTCGAGAATTTTTGCATCCATGTTCATCAGGGATATTGGTCTATAATTCTCCTTTTTGTTGGGTTCTTTGTCTGGTTTTGGAATTAAGGTGATGCTGGCCTTATAGAACGAATTTCTTCTTCTTTCCAAACAGCTTTCGTAGAATAGGTATGGTTTCTTCTTTAAACGTTTGATAGAATTCCCCCGGGGAAGCCATCTGGCCCTGGGCTTTTGTGTCTTGGGAGGTTTTTGATGACTGCTTCAATTTCCTCCCTGGTTGGTGGCCTGTTCAGTTTTTCTATTTCTTCCTGTTCCAGTTTTGGTAGTTTGTGGCTTTCCAGAAATGCATCCATTTATTCTAGATTGCCAAGGCAGATTCTTAATCAACCAAGCGACCCAGGCACCCTTGTTTCTGTCATGTTGAATGAAGCTGGATTCAAGTTGCTCCCAAATTGGCTTGTCTGCCATTCTGAAGCATCATCTGGCCTTGTTGAGACCCAAAGGGCTGGCACTATGGCGGCAGTAGTGGACAGCCTGTGTTAATAATACTTTTCTTTTTAAAAAAGATTGTATTTATTTATTTATTTATTTTTGAGAGACATATATAGAAAGAAATAACATGAGTTGGGGGACAGGCAGAGGGACAAGCAGGCTCCTGCTGAGCAGGATGCCCAACATGGGGCTAGATCCCAGGACCCTGAGATCATGACCTGAGCTGAAGTCATATGCTTAACCAAATGAGCCACCCAGGAGTCCCCCTGTGTTAATAATTCTTAAATTTGGAAAGTACATGACCCCCTTGGAGAAGCCAATGCTTCCCAGAAAACAGGATGTGCGCCGTATGGGGAGCAGACTCCATGTATGGGTGAAGTCATGACACGACTTTCACTTCCCAGTGTCTCATTAAATAGATTTGGCTGTGCAGTTTGTTCCCTGTAACCTATCAAAGCACTCTTAGTACATACAGCCTCAATCCAGTAATCAAGAACCAGATGGTAAGAGCTTGGAATGTGTTGTGAAGCTGTACTTCTCCCTCCTGGAAGTCTGCTGTTGGAGAAGAGAGATAGCTCCTTTTTTGTTTTACCTATCTATTCTATCTGCCCTATCTTACTAGCCATGGGCTCAGAACCCTTCAGGAGAAGAAGAAGGGGTAGGGGGACTGAGAAGTCCTTACTTGGCTCCAGTTGCAGTGTTCCTGGACTTGGTCAGAATTGTGTAGCAGGGGTCCCTTTCTGGCTCTTCCCCAGCATCCATTACTAGTAACCTCTTCTTCACAGCTTTCTTGGAAGTTGTGTTAGTTTCTTAGAGCTGCTATAACAAGTTACCATCAACACTGGCTTAAAATGACACACATTTATTATCTCATAGTCCTGGGAATCCTAGAATCAAGGTGTTGACTGGGCTGCATTCCTTCTGAAGGCCCATTTCCCTCCTTTCCGGCTGCAGAGGTCCCCTGTATGTCTTAGCCTCTTCCGCATTTTCAAAGCCAGCAATGCAGCATCTTCAAATCTTTCATCTGATCTTTGATTCTTCTGTCACCTGTCCTTCTCTGACTGTCTACCTCCTTCTCACAGCATCCTTGTGATTATGTTCAGCCCACCTAGATAATTGAGGCTGGTCTGCCCTCCTCAAGAGCCTTGACTTAATCACACCTGCAAATCTCCTTTGCTTTTGGAGGCAGCCTACTCACAGATTCCAGGGGTTGAACAAGAATATCTTGGGGGAATATTATTCTGCCTGTCACAGCAGCATGATGCTTTGTCTTCCAGTTGGTTGCTCACCCTGTGGGAATTCCTTGGTTTCTCTCAGCTAAGATATGTCGACCTCCCCCCACCCTTAGCTCTCTCTGCTCAGAACAGTTGCAGCCCAGCCCCTTTTGGGTGCCCAGATGGAAAGCATTGAGTCAGTCTCAGCTTACGGCTTTGATAGGGTTCAGAGGGGAGCCCACCTTGCTTGAAACTTTCCTTCTGTTCTCCAACTCCTAACTGCTTTATTTCAATATCAGTGAGCTATCCATGGGTCTTTGCCTACTGTGAGAAATATCACATTCTCTGGCACCTCATTTTGAAATCTGTCTCAATCAAAAAGTGAGCATTCAGTGACATCTACCTAAAATGTTGCCTATTAATTTAGGGGGGTTATAGATCCCAAAATAACACCCACTGGCATAGGATAGAATGAGGAATCTCTTTTTCACACTCACTGCTACTAAGAATTTGGGCACATTCAGTGCTTCCATAGAGGGGAACCCTATACATCTGCCTTCATGCAAGGTCCTTATTTTGAGGTCAGATCCTATATTTCTACCTGGTTGCTGCAAATTTCTTTGAAATCCCTACTATGTACTGAAACTCCTCAAACCCAGGACAAGACCATTGTTTTTACTCCCCTCACACTGCCCTTGTGGGTGTACCACATATTGTCCTTTGGCAGCCATCAAGGCCTACCCAATCCTCATTCATCATTTCCAGTCTACCTCCTGTCATGGATCATTTATGGGTAACATGGACCAATGGGTTTATTGCCATGAGACAATGATTCTATGGGTATACTTCTCTAGTACATTTATCTTATTAAAAAATGTTGTTCTTCCTCGCAGCAGGCTTTCCACATCCCACTGACAGCTGGTTTGGAGGCTGAAATTAAAAGCGGAAAGGAGGGGCAGCCCGGGTGGCTCAGCAGTTTAGCACCACCTTCAGCCCAGTACGTGATCCTAGAGACCCGTGATCTAGTCCCATGTCAGGCTCCCTGCATGGAGCCTGCTTCTCCCTCTGCCTCTCTCTCTCTCTCTCACTCTCTCTCTCTCTCCTCTCTGTGTTTCTCATGAATAAAAAAATCTTTAAAATAAAGTTTCTAAAATAAATAAATAATAATAATAATAATAATAATAATAATAATAATAATAAAGCGGAAGGGAAGGTAACTGCCCACTCTCAGGTCTTCCTGCTCAACCTTGAACACTTAGTCTCAGATTTACATGGATTTGCCTAATATGCCTCTTGCTACAAGCTTGGATGTGTTCCATTGGAAGATGTTATCTGATCACCAAACTGTCACCTCAAATCGACGGACATGCTAAGGAAGTCTGCCTGGTTTGTTTCTAAAACTCACACACTCTCCAATTCTAGTGATTTTGTAAGTTCTCTGGCTGTGTCAACCTTAAAAATAAAATTGCTAGTTATTTTACTGGCAAAGTGAGTTTATTTGGGTGACAGCAGAGGAATCACAATTCGGGACGTGCACCCTATGGTGAACCATAGGAAAATCCGAAAAGACAAAACGGTCAGCTTTTATTAGGTTTTAGGGGGAAATAAGGAAGAGCTATTTTGAACAAAAGTTCACTGAAAAGGACAAGTGTTTCAGATTGTGGTGGTTTCTCATTGGCTGCAAGCAGTGTTTAGTGAGCTGTTGCTGAGACAGGGAGGGATTTCCTTCTTTTTCTTAAAAGCAGATGAAATTCCTATGTGCAAAATACCGTCCCTTGGGGCAGCCCGGGTGTTCCAGAGATTTAGCGCCGTCTTTGGCCCAGGGTGTGATCCTGGAGACCTGGGATCGAGTCCCACGTTGGGGTCCCTGCGTGGAGCCTGCTTCTCCCTCTGCCTGTGCCTGTGTCTCTGCTACTCTCTCTGTGTCTCACATGAATAAGTCAATTTAAAAAATTTTTTTTAAAAAATACCCTCCCTTGTCAAGATAATTTTATCTTTTCACTTCCTGCTGGTGCTGCTGGGCACCTTGAATGCTATGTGGAAGAGAGTCCCCCCTTCAGAGCTTCTTGACTCCATTTTATTTTATTTTATTTTATTTTATTTTATTTATTTTATTTTATTATTTTATTTTATTTTATTTTATTTTATTTTATTTTATTTTATTTTTTTGGCTCCATTTTAAATGAGATGTTCTTCATGCATTTTCACATTTCCTCCTTTTGATCAAGATCTTCCCTGGAGAGCATCACTGATCATAAATCAGGATTTTCCCCATTTAGTGATTTTGTCTCTTGTTGCCAGGAGGGCCCTATCATGGCTGCCATATCCAATTTTGGAGGGAAAGGGCACTAATTGGAAACCACTGAGGCCACATGTGAGCAACAAAGAAGGGTAGGAGGGAGAACTCTCAGGCCTCTTCCACCCTATAGTCTCTATCTTACCAAGGTGGTAAATATTGGAGATCATCTCCAAGAGTTGAAACAGCATCACCCTCTTTGGTGTGTCACTTCTGCAGACTTTTGAAAGGTAGCAAGTAATAATAGGATAAATCCAAGTTTGTATGATGGTTCTAAATCAGGAGCTCAAACCTGAAGATAGCCAGCTAAATAGATCAAAAGACCATGGAGTGTCAGGATAAATTTGTCATAGCTGTGTTCTTGTTCTCTGATCTTGTATAATTGAATTTCTACTCTCTAGAGAATTTATCCATGTACAAAGGATGGAATTCACTATGGCACAAATGCCTCCTTGTGCAGTAAGTAGATAATCAAGGGCCATGTGATTGTCTATAATATTTTAGCCAAAGAGTGAAGTGATCATCAATGGGCTGGTACTGCTTTGGCTGTGGGACTGGCTAGATTTCCTAATATTAGGGAGAGACTTCTGGTCATGTGTTGATTGGCATGTGAGAAGGGTTCTCCCTTTGGAGGCAAATCTGGAATCACGTATGCCTCCTTGAATTTTTTTAAAGATTTATTTATTTATTCATTCAGAGAGAGCGAGAGAGAGGCAGAGACACAGGCAGAGGGAGAAGCAGGCTCCATGCAGGAAGCCCGACGTGGGACTCGATCCCTGGTTTCCAGGATCACACCCCGGGCTGCAGGCGGCGCTAAACCGCTGCGCCACCAGGGCTACCCGAATTTTTTTTGAAGGTGGCATTGAAGGTTCAATGGCAGGACCAATGGGAAACTTCTGATTTGTTATAGATGCTGACATGGACAGTTAAATGTCCCTATAAGCATTGACCCCTGGTTCACTAGCTATCTAAACATTCGCATACCCATGGGAAATGCTGTCTACTGCAAGTAAAAATGAAACCAATCTAGGCACAAAAGACTCCAGCTTAAGTTTGGTTATTGATAGATTCATTAACTGGAATTTGTCAATTGGCCCTTTCAAGCTATGGGTTGGGGAGTTTGGGATAATATCTATAAGAAGTCATCCCTTCTAGAGAAATCTCATCTAAAAACCTCACAAAGGTGTAAACAACTTCTAAACTTTTGGCAGAGCTATAAACATCTGGGACACTGCCATCAGAATTCCCAGCCTTGTAAGCAAATGGAGGAAGTTCCTTTAAATAAGGATCACTGCCTGACTGCAAATCTGAAAAGACAAGGCAACAAAGTATGAGCCTATTAGAGAGTGATTGAAGTCTGACCTTGAAGAGATAAGATGGTGTGTGTAGAATAGAAAGGGTGGTTGTTCTTGTACTGGTCTCTTCAGCTGGCTACATGGGCTATTTTGTCAGTCAGTGTACTGGGGCATAAGAGCAGTGGATTTCAAACATGTTGGATCATTCCACAGGAAGAAATATAGTTAATATTATGGTCCAGCACATACCTACATATGTAAAACCATATAAGTAACTGAAATAAAAGTTTAATGAACGGACCTGTATTTTCTGTCGTCAGGATATGCCATTCATGCATTCTATTTTGTACTTTATGAAATTATTTTTAAGCTTATATAGATAATAAATAAGTCTATAATATATCATCTATAAGTTATAGATAAAACTAAAGGTATATTATACATTTATCTATATAGATATAATAGTTTATTTCTTATTTTTATTTTTTTAAAAGAATTTATTTATTTATTTATTTTTTATGAGGTACACAGAGACAGGCAGAAACACAGGCAGAGGGAGAAGCAGGCTCCTCGCAGGGAGTCCAATGCGGAACTCCATCCGAGGATCCGATGATCATGCCCTGAGCCAAAGGCAGATGCTCAACTGCTGAGCCACCCAGGTGTCCCTGTGTATTTTATTTTTATTTTTTGTTATAAATTTATTTTTTATTATTTTTAAATAAATGTTAATCATAACTCAACAATAACCTGTGGTGATAGTCTGAAAAACAAAAAGTCACAGTAAATTCTTCTATAGCTGGAGAAGGCAGTCATGAAAGTTCTTTTTTTTAAATAAATTTATTTTTTGTTGGTGTTCAATTTGCCAACATACAGAATAACACCCAGTGCTCATCCCGTCAAGTGCCCCCCTCAGTGTCCGTCACCCATTCACCCTCATCCCCTGCCCTCCTCCCCTTCCACCACCCCTAGTTCGTTTCCCAGAGTTAGGAGTCTTTCATGTTCTGTCTCCCTTTCTGATATTTCCCACTTATTTTTTCTCCTTTCCCCTTTATTACCTTTTACTATTTTTTATGGCTTCTCACCTTCCAGAGGAGTATCTGCTGCTTTGTCTACATTCTTTCAGCTTCAATGCACAGTCTGCAGAGTTAATTTATGTGTATTACTCTAAGTGTTCTGACATTTTCTCTTCAATTTATCTTGTATTCTCAGCTCTTCTTCCAACCTTTTTGACATAATCTTTGCTTTGCTGATCTTGGCTGCATTCTTTCAGGTGTTGGGGGACCTCAGCTGGGTCCACTTGGTTCTTTTTTTGTATTTATTTATTTATTTATTTAATGTATTTTTTTATTGCATTTTGATTTGCCAACATGTAGTATAACACCCAGTGCTCATCCCGTCAAGTGTCCCCCTCAGTACCCGACATCCAGAGTCAGGAGTGTCTCAAATTTGTCACCCTCTCTAATTTGTCCCACTCAGTTCCCCTCCTTTTCCTTATACTTTTCAGTATTTCTTTTTTTTCCTATTTTTTTTTGTATTTTTTTTTATTGGAGTTCGATTTGCCTACATATAGTAACACCCAGTGCTCATCCATTCAAGTGCCCCGCTCAATGCCCATCCACCAGTCACCCATCCCCCCCAACTTCCCCTTCCACTACCCCTGTTCGTTTCACAGAGTTAGGAGTCTCTCATGTTTAGTCACAATCTCTGTTTTTTCCCATTTTCTCTCCTTTCCCCTATGATCTCTTTCACAATTTTTTATATTCCCCACATGAGTGAAACCATATAATGCTTGTCCTTCTCCGATTGAATTACTTCACTCAGCATAATGCCCTCCAGTTCCATCCACATCAAAGCAAATGGTGGGTATTCATAATTTTTAATGGCTGAGTAAAATTCCATTGAATATATAGACCACATCTTCTTTATCCATTCATCTTTTGAGGGACACTGAGGCTCCTTCCACAGTTTGGCTATTGTGGACACTGGTGCTAAACATTGGGCTGCAGGTGTCCCAGCATTTCACTGCATCTGATCTCTGGAGTAAATACCTAGTCGTGCAATTGCTGGGTAGTAGGGTAGCTCTTTTTTTTTTTTTTTCAACTTCTTGTGGAACCTTCACACAGTTTTCCAGAGTGGCTGTACCAGTTCACATTCCCACCAACAGTGCAAGAGGGTTTCCCCTTCTCCCCATCATCTCCAATATCTGTTGTTTCCTATTTTGTTAATTTTCACCTTCCTCACTGGTGTGAGGTGGTTTCTTATTGAGGTTTCGATATGAATTTTCTTGATGGTAAGCGACATGGAGCATTTTCTTGTGCTTGTTGGCCATGTGTATGTCGTCTTTGGTGAAATTTGTGTTCATCTCTTTTGCCTATTTCTCGATTGCACTGTTTGTTTCTTTATAGTTGAGTTTAATTTTAAAACCATTTGTATTTCCTTGGTATTGATTCTGGTCTCTCCTTTTTCATTCATTTTTATTTTATTTTATTTTATTTTATTTTATTTTATTTTATTTTATTTTATTTATTTATTTATTTTTTTTAAATTGCAGTTCAATTGCCGACATATAGCATAACACTCAGGGCTCATCCCATCAAGTGTCCCCCTCACTGTCAATCACCAAGTCACCCCAAACCCCACCCCCCTTGTTCGTTTCCCAGAGATAGGTGTCTCTCATGTTCTGTCACCCTCACTGATATTTTCCCACTCATTTTCTCTCGTTTCCCCTATGACCTCTTTCACTATTTTATATATTCCCCAAATGAATGAGACCATATGTTTGTCCTTCTCCGTTGACTTACTTCACTCAGCATAATACCCTCCAGTTCCATCCACTTTGAAGCAAATGATGGAAATTGCTCATTTCTAATGGCTGAGTAATATTCCATTGTACACATAGACCACATCTTCTTTATCCATTCATCTTTTGATGGACACTGAGGTGCCTTCCACAGTTAGGCTATTGTGGACATTCCTGCTAGATACATCGGGGTGCAGGTCCCCGGCGTTTCTTCGCATCTGAATCTTTGGGGTAAATCCCCAACAGTGCAATTGCTGGGTCGTAGGGCAGATCTATTTTTAACTCTTTGAGGAACCTCCACACAGTTTTCCAGAGTGGCTGCACCAGTTCACATTCCCACCAACAGTGTAAGAGGGTTCCCTTTTCTCTGCATCCTCTCCGACATTTGTGGTTTACTGCCTTGTTAATCTTCCCCATTCTCACTGATGTCAGGTGCTATCTCATTGTGGTTTTGATTTGTATTTCCCTGATTTCAAGTGATGCAGAGCATTTTCTCATGTGCATGTTGGCCATGTCTATGTCTTCTTCTGTGAGATTTCTCTTCATGTCTTTTGCCCATTTCATGATTGGATTGTTTGTTTCTTTGGTGTTGATTTTAAGAAGCTCTTTATAGATCTTGGAAACTAGCCCTTTATCTGATATGTCATTTGCAAATATCTTCTCCCATTCTGTAGGTTGTCTTTTAGTTTTGTTGACTGTATAGTTTGCTGTGCAAAAGCTCTTATCTTGATGAAGTCCCAATAGTTCATTTTTGCTTTTCTTTCTTTTGCCTTCGTGGATGTATCTTGCAAGAAGTTACTGTGGCCAAGTTCAAAAAGGGTGTTGCCTGTGTTCTCCTCCAGGATTTTGATGGAATCTTGTCTCACATTTAGATCTTTCATCCATTTTGTGTTTATCTTAGTGTATGGTGAAAGAGAGTGGTCTAGTTTCATTCTTCTGCATGTGGATGTCCAATTTTCCCAGCACCATTTACTGAAGAGACGGTCTTTCTTCCAGTGGATAGTCTTTCCTCCTTTGTCGAATATTAGTTGACCATAAAGTTGAGGGTCCACTTCTGGATTCTCTATTCTGTTCCATTGATCTATGTGTCTGTTTTTGTGCCAGGATCACGCTGTCTTGGTGACCACAGCTTTGTAGTACAACCTGAAATCTGGCATTGTGATGCCCCCAGATATGGTTTTCTTTTTTAAAATTCCCCTGGCTCTTCGGGGTCTTTTCTGCTTCCACACAAATCTTAAAATAATTTGTTTTAACTCTCTGAAGAAAGTCCATGGTATTTTGATAGGGATTGCATTAAAGGTGTAAATTGCCCTGGGTAACATTGACATTTTCACAATATTAATTCTGCCAATCCATGAGCATGGAATATTTTTCCATCTCTTTGTGTCTTCCTCAATTTCTTTCAGAAATGTTCTATAGTTTTTAGGGTATAGATCCTTTACCTCTTTGGTGAGGTTTATTCCTAGGTATCTTATGCTTTTGGGTGCAATTGTAAATGGGATTGACTCCTTAATTTCTCTTTCTTCAGTCTCATTGTTAGTGTATAGAAATGCCATTGATTTCTGGGCATTGATTTTGTATCCTGCCATGCCACCGAATTGCTGTATGAGTTCTAGCAATCTTGGGGTGGAGGCTTTTGGGTTTTCTATGTAGAGTATCATGTCATCGGCGAAGAGGGAGAGTTTGACTTCTTTGCCAATTTGAATGCCTTTAATGTCTTTTTGTTGTCTGATTGCTGAGGCTAGGACTTCCAGTACTATGTTGAATAGCAGTGGTGAGAGTGGACATCCCTGTCTTGTTCCTGATCTTAGGGGAAAGGCTCCCAGTGCTTCCCCATTGAGAATGATATTTGCTGTGGGCTTTTCGTAGATGGCTTTTAAGATGTTGAGGAAATTTCCCTGTATCCCTACACTCTGAAGAGTTTTGATCAGGAATGGATGCTGTATTTTGTCAAATGCTTTCTCTGCATCTAATGAGAGGATCATATGGTTCTTGGTTTTTCTCTTGCTGATATGATGAATCACATTGATTGTTTTACGAGTGTTGAACCAGCCTTGTGTCCCAGGGATAAATCCTACTTGGTCATGGTGAATACTTTTCCTAATGTACTATTGGATCCTATTGGCTGGTATCTTGTTGAGAATTTTTGCATCCATGTTCATCAGGGATATTGGTCTGTAATTCTCCTTTTTGTTGGGGTCTTTGTCTGGTTTTGGAATTAAGGTGATGCTGGCCTCATCGAACAAATTTGGAAGTACTCCATCTCTTTCTATCTTTCCAAGCAGCTTTAGTAGAATAGGTATGATTTCTTCTTTAAATGTTTGATAGAATTCCCCTGGGAAGCCATCCGACCCTGGACTCTTATGTCTTGGGAGGTTTTTGATGACTGCTTCAATTTCCTCCCTGGTTATTGGCCTGTTCAGGTTTTCTATTTCTTCCTGTTCCAGTTTTGGTAGTTTGTGGCTTTCCAGGAATGCATCCATTTCTTCTAGATTGCTTAATTTATTGGCGTATAGCTGTTCATAATATGTTTTTAAAATCGTTTGTATTTCCTTGGTGTTGGTAGTGATCTCTCCTTTCTCATTCATGATTTTATTAATTTGAGTCTTCTCTCTCTTCCTTTTAAAAAGGCTGGCTAATGGTTTATCTATCTTATTAATTCTTTCAAAGAACCAACTCCTGGTTCTGTTGATCTGTTCCACAGTTCTTCTGGTCTCGATTTTGTGGAGTTCCGCTCGAATCTTTATTAACTCTCTTCTTCTGCTGGGTGTGGGATCTATTTGCTGTTTTTTATCTAGCTCCTTTAGGTGTAAGGTTAGCTTTTGTATTTGAGTTCTTTCTAGTTTTTGGATGGATGCTTGTAACGCGATGTATTTTCCCCTCAGGACTGCCTTTGCTGTATCCCAAAGATTTTGAACGGTTGTATCTTCATTCTCATTAGTTTCCATGAATCTTTTTAATTCTTCCTTAATTTCCTGGTTGACCCTTTCATCTTTTAGCAAGATGGTCCTTAACCTCCACGTTTGAAATCTTTCCAAACTTCCTTTTGTGATTTAGTTCTAATTTCAAGGCATTATGGTCTGAGAATACGCAGCGGACGATTCCAATTTTTTGGTATCAGTTTAGACCTGATTTGTGACCCAGTATGTGGTCTATTCTGGAGAAAGTTCCATGTGCACTTTAGAAGAATGTGTATTCAGTTGAGTTTGGATGTAAAGTTTTGTAGATATCTGTGAAATCCATTTGGTCTAGGGTATTTTTTAAAGCTCTCGTTTCTTTGGAGATCTTGTGCTCAGAAGACATATCGGGTGTAGAAAGCACTAGCTTGAAGTCACCAAGTATAAATATATTATTATCTAAATATGTCTTAACTTTGGTTATTAATTGATATATTTGGCAGCTCCCACATTTGTGGCATATATATTGATGACTGTTAAGTCCTCTTCTTGGATAGATCCTTTAAGTATGATATAGTGTCCCTCTTCATCACTCACTACAGTCTTCGGCGTAAATTTTAGTTTATCTGATATAAGGATGGCTACCCCTGCTTTCTTTTGAGGACCATTTGAATGGTAAATGGTTCTCCAACCTTTTATTTTCAGGCTGTAGGTGTCTTTCTGTCTAAAATGAGTCTCTTGCAGAACATAAAGACTCCTAACTCTGGGAAACGAACTAGGGGTGGTGGAAGGGGAGGAGGGTGCGGGGTGGGAGTGAGTGGGTGACGGGCACTGAGGGTGACACTTGATGGGATGAGCACTGGGTGTTATTCTGTATGTTGGTAAATTGAACACCAATAAAAATTATTTTATTAAAAAATAAATAAATAAATAAAATGAGTCTCTTGTAGACAGCAAAGAGATGGATCCTGCTTTTTTAACCAGTCTGAAACCCTGCAGCTTTTGATGGGGTCATTAAGCCCATTCACGTTCAGAGTTACTATTGAAAGATATGAGTTTAGTGTCATCATGATATCTATTCAGTCCCTGTTTTTGTGGATTGTTCCATTGGACTTCTTCTCAAAGGGGAATTTTGAGAGTCCCCCTTAAAATTTCTTGCAGAGCTGCTTTGGAGGTCACATATTCTTTCAGTTCCTGCCTGTCTTGGAAGCTCTTTATCTCTCCTTCCATTCTGAATGAGAGCCTTGCTGAATAAAGTATTCTTGGTTACATGTTTTTCTCATTTAGGACCCTGAATATATCCTGCCAGCCCTTTCTGGCCTGCCGGGGTCTGTGGAGAGGTCTGCTGTTACCCTAATGCTCCTCCCCAGAAAAGTTAGGGATTTCTTGTCTCTTGCTGCTTTAAGGATCTTCTCTTTATCTTTGGAATTTGCAAGCTTAACTAACTATTAAATGTCGAGGTGTTGAATGGTTTTATTGATTTTAGGGGGGATCTCTCTATTTCCTGGATCTGAATGCCTGTTTCCCTTCCCAGATTAGGAAAGTTTTCAGCTATGATTTGTTCAAGTGCATATTCTGGACCTCTGTCCCTTTCGGCACCCTTGGGAACCCCAATTAAACGTAGGTTTTTCTTCCTCAGGCTGTCACTTATTTCCCTTAATATATCCTCATGATCTTTTAATTGTTTGTCTCTTTTTTCCTCAGTTTCCCTCTTTGCCATCAACTTGTCTTCTATGTCACTCACTCGTTCTTCCACCTTGTTAACCCTCGTCGTTAGGACTTCCAGTTTGGATTGCATCTCATTCCATTGATTTTTAATTTCTGCCTGATTGGATCTAAATTCTGCAGTCATGAAGTCTCTTGAGTCCTTTATGCTTTTTTCTAGAGCGACCAGTAGCTGTATAATAGTGCTTCTGAATTGGCTTTCTGACATTGTACTGTAATCCAAATTTTGTCACTCTGTGGGAGAGAGGACTGTTTCTGATTCTTTCTTTTGCGGTGAGGTTTTCCTTGTAGTCATTTTGCTCAGTGCAGAGTGGCCAAAAACAAGTTGTATTGGGAAAAGGGGAAAAAGAGAGAAGAGAAAGAAGGAAAGAGAAAGAAAAAAGAAAGAAAAAAAGAAAAAAAAGAAAAAAGGGGGGAAGCAAACAGAAAAAACAAAACAAATCAAGGGGAGTATCCTCTGATTCTGTGTACTGTAAGTCCCTTGACTTCCCCTGGAACTTTCCAGTGCTGCTTGGTCAATAATTTGTTTTTCCCCTGTCTAGCTGGTCTTCTGGGGGAGGGGCCTGTTGTGCTGATTTTCAGGTGTTAGCACTTGGGGGAGCTGCTCAGCCCCTGCCTGGTGCAGGGCTCAGTGAATAATGTTTAAGCTGCTTATCTGGTGAGGCCACTGTGAGGCTCAGTGGGGGTTGTTTACCCCGTGAGGCCCCAGGAGGAACAGCCCCAGTGGCGGCGGCCAGCTCTGGAGCCCTAGAGTCAGCTCCCGCAGTAACTCCAGAGTTCTCCGTCTGCAGGGGCCTGCAGGCTCTGGGGCGGGGCTGCTGATCTGCTCAGCTCGGGGCAGGAGCGTCCTTTCGGTCCTGGGCTCTCCTGGCCTCTGCCTGTCCCCGGGGAAGGCCGGATCCTGGGCTGTGTCCCGGCGCCCTGTGCTCCGGAGCCTGCGCTGTTGGATTCGTGCTCCCACCCCGCAGCCCCCTCCCCGGAGCCACCCGAGCCCCTCCGAGCTGCTCCGGGTCCGCCGTGAGTGCTGCAGCCCTTAGGGAGCTCGGCGCACTCTCCTGGGCGCCCAGGTGTCTGTTAGTGTCCTAGGGAGCCTGAGGGCATCCCCGCCCTCCTGGGTCCTGCTTTAACTCCCTGGGAGGCCTTTCCGCCCGGGAAGATTGGTGCAGCTCCTGCGTCTCTGGGACGGAGCTCTCCTGTCCTGGGGACACTCGCCCCAGCCTCAGCCCAGCTCCTCGCCGGGCCCCTCCCCCTTGGATGCCTTTTGTTTCTTTATTTCTTTCCCCCCCATCTTCCTACCTTGATAGAAGCACGAACTCTTCTCACTGTAGCATTCCAGCTGGTCTCTCTTTAATTCTCAGGCCGAATTCATAGATTCTCAGGATGATTTGAAGGTTATCTAGGTAATTTGGTGGGGACAGGTGACTGGGGACCCTACTCTTCAGCCTTCTTGCCCCGCCTCCCTCTATCTTATTATTTCTTTCTTTCAAAGAGCCACCTCCTGGTTTTGTTGTTCTGTTCTACCGTTCTTCTGTTCTCTATTTCTTTGAGTTCTGCTCGAATCTTTATTAACTCTCTTCTTCTGCTTGGTGTAGGTTTTATTTGCTGTTCTTTCTCCAGTTCCTTTAGATGCAAGGTTAGCTTGTGTATGAATTTTTTCCAATTTTATGAGGATGCTTGTATTGCAATATATTTCCCTCTTAGGATTGCTTTTGCTGAATGGTTGTATCTTCATTTTCATTAGTTTCTTTACATTTATTATAGTTATTGATGTGTTTGGATTTGGCCTACTATTTTGGTATTTGTTTTTCTTTGTTACTTCGTTTTTAATTTTTTTGATTTTGCTAAAATTTCCTACCTTTCCATTCATTTCAAAAGTGCTTACCCTTACTTCTTGGAATGTTCTATAATACTTACTTTAAACTCTTTCTCAGATATTTCCAGTGTCCAAGTTATTTCAGCATTGGTGTCTTTTTTCTTTAAGATTTTATTTATTTATTCATGAGAGACACAGAGAGAGGTAGAGACATAGGCAAAGGGTGTTGAAACAGGCTCCATTCAGGGAGCCTAATATGGGACATGATCCCGGGACCCCAGGGTCATGCCCTAGCCAAAAGAAGATGCTCAACCACTGAATAAGTAACTTATTTTTATTTATGCTTTTAACAACTTTATTTTTTAAATATATGTTTTTATTTTTAAATTGAAGTTTAGCTGACATACAATGTTACATTAGTTTCAGGTGGACAAAGAGTGATTGAACAAGTCTATGTCATAATGTACTCAACACAGGTGGAGCTACCATCAGTCACCATACACTGCTATTACAGTACCATTGATTATATTCCCTACACTGTGCCTTTCATCCCCATGATTTACACATCCATAACTGGAAGCCTGTACCTCCCACTCCCTTTACCCATTTCACCCATCCCCCATCCTCCCTATCATTGCAACCACCAGTTTGTTCTCTGTATTTATTGTTCTGTTTCTGCTTTTTGTTTGTTTTGTTTCCCAGATTCTTCATATATGTGAAATCATATGATATTTATCTGTGTCTGTCTGACTTATTTCACTTAGCATAATACCCCCTAGGTCTATCTGTGTTTTTATAAATGGAAAGATCTCATTCTTCTTTATGGCTGAGCAATATTTCATTACATATATATTATATAAATATATTTCTTTATATATATATAAAGAAATATATTTATATATAATGTATATATATAAAATATATTTATATATAATATTATATATATATATAATGATATTATTTATTTATTTGAGAGAGTGAGAGAGAACACAAGCAGAGGAAGAGGGAGAAGCAGGGTCCCTGCATGGCAGAGAGCCCGACAAAGGGCTAGATCCCAGGACCCCAGGATCATGACCAAAGCCAAAGGCAGACATCCAACTGACTGAGTCACCTAGGTGTCCCCATTATATATTATATACATTATATATATTATAAATATCTTGCACCTTCTTTATCCATTCATCTTTTGTTGGACATTGGGGTTGTTTCCCTATGTTGACTATTGTCACAAATGGTATAATAAACAGAAGGGTGCACATATTTTTTCAAATTGGTGTTTTACTTTTCTTTGGATAAATACCCAGTAATGGAATTACTGGATCATATAGTATTCCTATTGTTAGTTTTTTGAAGAACCTCCATACTGTATCCAGTGTGGCTGCACCATTTACATTCCTCACAGCAGTGTGCAGGGTTTCTTTTTTCTCCACATCCTTGCCAATACTTGTTATTTCTTGTCTTTTTAATTCTAATTTTGGTGCCTGTTAACTGTTTTTTCTTTTCCCATGAGAGCTGAATTTCTTTGGTTCTTCATATGCTGAGGAGTCTTGGATTGTACCTTGGACATTCTAAATGTTATGTTATGAGACTCTGTATCTTGTTTAAATCCTATGAGGAATGTTTATTTTTCTTTTATCAGCAGGCAATTAACCAATTGGGTTTAGGCTGCAAATTCTGACCAGGTTTCTGTGGGTTGTTGTCTCAGTGTCAGTTCTGTGTCAGAGTAAGCCTCTGCAGTGCTGTTTGGATCTGTGTTGAGTGTGGATCTTCCAGTGGCCCTTCTACTGGGTAGTACTCTATCCCTTTATTCAGTTCTACAAGGCTTTGGTGTGCTGTTTAGGATTAGACTCACACTTATGCGAGTCAGAGTTCATGCTTCTGACATGTTCACTCTCCAGTATCTTTCCAGTACTATCTAATTCTCTGGACTTTCCCTCTCCTGCTCTGCATTGCCAGCCCATAACTACACCCAGTTCTGGGATCACAGAGCAGGACAAAAATAAGAAAAAAGCAACAGGCATTTATCCAACTCTCTTGGATCTACAGCTGCTCTGATCAGAGGACGCTCCCCTTCTGCAATATTTTGTGTCTGTAGGCTTCCCGGACATTGCTGTTGTACTCTCTGCTGCCACCACAGGATTGTCCCAGGGGCCAGGGCATCAGAGAGCAGAGAAAAGACAACATGGAGACCACTCCCAATGTCAGTCTCTTGTGTTCCTTGCCTGCTTCTGGAGCAGGACTAGAAGGCTTTTTCTAGAGCTCTCTCCCCACAGCCAGGTGTCCTCTTCTGGGTTCCTGGCTTCCTGAGATCCAGACTGGGGGCACCAGACGAAAAGCAATGATAAACCTTCCTGGTTCTTTGGTATTTCAAATTCTAATCTTTTGTTTGTCTGCTATTATGTATGTATCAGAGCCTCTGGATGGTTGTTCCATGCATTCTGTCCAGGCTTTAGAGTTGATTCTATGGTAGAGTCAGGGTGTCACATGTTGGCCGTGTCTTACCTGGAACCAGAACTTTCTCCTCTCAATATTTTAAAAGTCTCTCTTCCACTAAACACTCTATATCCGAGGAACCTCTGTCCTGGGGCTTCAGGCTTGTCTTCCTTCCTCTGGTAATTTACTACCTTGAAGAGAGTGTTGAGGACCCTTCTCCCTCCCCTTCGGGAAAAAAACCCACAGAATTCTGACTTTCCTTGGGGACTCAACCCTTTCCTTGTCTCTAGCCATGTTTATAGGAAGAACTAAGCCCACCCCATCAGGGATAGCCTCCTATAGAACCAGGCTGATCAGTGAAGACCACAGCCCTACCTACACAGAGGCAGAGACAGGCACACCTTCCCCAAACCCAGCCAATGGTGGAACATCAGTTGTGTGCTGGCCCACCCAGAACATGGATTCTTTTCCCTTTTTCACAGGAGCTTCCAGAAAGCCCTCAGTCTCCCTCCACACTGGATGGAGGAGGGATATGGGCTTGGGTTGGTGGAGCCAGCCTGCTCCAGGACATGGCCAGCCCTAAGACAGGGCTAATTCACTGGAACAGGACAGAGAGGATTCTGGGCATGTTTTCCAGGGGAACAGACCAGACTCAATCCCCTCTCATTCACACTTCTCATTTAGAGGAGGACTTAGTGCATGCCCCATGGCTTTGCCTCAAAGTTTCTCTGGCTATAGGGCTCATTTGTCCATCATAGAATAGGCCCAGAGTGGCATACGTGTGCATGTTGGAGCAGCTGCTATACATGATGAGGCAGGAGCTGGGGAGTCAGTAGTCTAGCTTGTTTACCCATCAGGTAGGCCATTTCTAGGGCATATACTTCATATTGTCTCTCAGATAGCCCCATGAAACAGAGCCCCAGCTGCCCATAGCAGTCACCTACTCACTAACAACCCTGGAACTGGTTTTCTTCCATGCCTCTTTCACTGTGATCCCTGGAATAAATAAAACCTGCCATGCAGCTGCCCCATAGGCAGGCTTGGTAGACTGTGGAGACTTCATCTGCTGAGAAAGAACAGCCTGAAGCCTGATTAGTTCTCCATTCTGATGACCTTGAGGGACTTCAGTTAAGGCAGAAATAGCCAATGGAGCAATTGCCAATAAATAGGAGCCCCAGCTCAGCTGCTCAGCCTCTCCGCTTTCTCATTTCCATAGAGTGGCCTTGGTCTGTATTTAAGACACTTATGGATGCAATAATGTGTGATCGTCTGTTAGAAGCAACAGAGGAAAAAAGAAAAGTGTTTTCCTATTCCTGGGTCAGGAGAGATGGGTCATAGTACTGCACAGGAACACATCCACCACTGCAGTTATGTACTCCAGTGCTGGGACAGTGCCCTGTCCTACTGGCTCATCTTCCTCCCTCTCTCACCTATCTCTGTATGCTGAGGGGATGGCCATTCTAGTCCTGCTGGGTTTTTTTTGTATATTTTTTTATTGGAGTTCGATTTGCTGACATATAGTATAACACCCAGTGCTCATCCCATCAAGTGCCTCCTCAGTGCCCGTTACCCAGTCACCCCATCCCCCCACCCAACACCCTTTCCATTACCCCTTGTTCATTTCCCAGAGTCAGGAATCTCTCATGTTCTGTCACCATTTCTGATTTTTCCCACTCCTGCTGAGTTTTTGGAAAGAAGTTTTATTTTAAAAGAATCTTACAGAATTGCTGTAATTACAGTGCAAAGAACTTTACTCCTGAAATGTTTGAGAGGAAGTTGATGACACAGGGGCAGGGCAAGATGGAAGAAGAGGAAGGGTCCTCAACTCACCTGGTCCCACGAATTACTTAGATAAATTCCAAATCAACCTGAACACCTATGAATTCGTCTTGAGATTTAAAGAGAGAACAGCCAGAACACTACAGAGAGAAGGGTTTTCACTTCTAGGAAGAATCATCTAGGTTGAAATTTACTTAGGTCGTGGTTGATATTCTTGACTCAGTCTGCTCAAACAGCCACTCTGCATTGAGCAAAATGACTAGAAGGAAGAACTAACCACAAAAGAAAGAATCAGAAACAATACTCTCTGCCACAGAGTTACAAAAAATGGATTGCAATTTGATGTCAGAAAGCCAATTCAGAAACACAATTATAAAGCTCCTAGTGTCTCTGGAAAAAAGCATAAAGGATTCAAGAGACTTCAGGACTGCAGAATTTAGATCTAATCAGGCCAAAATTAAAAATCAATTAAATGAGATGCAATCCAAACTGGAGCTCCTAACGACGAGGGATAATGAGGTGGAAAAAAAGAGTGAGTGACATAGAATACAAGTTGATGGCAAGGAAGGAACCTGAGGAAAAAAAGAGAAAAACAATTAAAAGATCATGAGGACAGGTTAAGGGAAATAAATGACAGCCTCAGAAGGAAGAGTCTACATATAATTGGGGTTCCAGAAAAAGCCAAGAGGGACCATTTGAACAAATCATAGGTGAGAACTTCCCTAATTTAGGAAGGGAAATGGGCATTCAGATCCAGAAGATAGAGAGGTCCACTCACAGAATCAATAAAAACCTTTCAACACTAGGACATTTAATAGTGAAACTTACAAATTCCAAAGATAAAGATAAAATCCTTAAAGTAACAAGAGACAAGAGATTCTTAACTTATATGGGGAGAAATATCAGATTAACAGCACACCACTCCACAGAGACCTGGCAGGCCAGAAAGGGCTGGCAGGATATATTCAGGGTCCTAAATGAGAAGAGCATGCAGCCAAGAATACTTTATCCAGCAAGGCTCTCATTCAGAATAGAAGGAGAGATAAAGAGCTTCAAGGATAGGCAGAAAGTGAAAGATTATGTGACCACCAAACCAGCTCTGCAAGAAATATTAAGGGGGGACTCTGTAAAAGAAAAAGGACACCTAAAGAAATAACTCACAAAAACAGGGACTTAATGGGTATTTTGATGATACTAAATTCATATCTTTCAATAATAACTCTGAATGTGAATGGGCTAAATGATCCTATCAAAAGACGCAGGGTTTCAGACTGGATAAAAAAGCAAGACCCATTTATTTGCTGTCAACAAGAGACTCATTTTAGACCTAAGGATACCTCCAGCCTGAAAATAAAAGGTTGGAGAACCATTTACAATTCAAGTGGTTCTCAAAAGAAAACAGGGGTAGCGATCCTCATATCAGATAAATTTGACTTAATACCAAAGACTGTAATAAGAGATGAAGAGGGACACTATATCATACTTAAAGGGTCTATCCAACAAGAAGATCTAACAATCATGAATATTTATGCCCCTAATGCGTAAACTGCCAAGTATATCAATAAATTAATAACCAAAGTAAAGATAATGCAATAATAGTAGGAGACTTCAACATGGCATTTTGTGCAAATGACAGGTCTTCTAAACACAACATCACCAAAGAAACAAAGGCTTTAAATGGTACACTGGACCAGATGGATTTCACAGATATATACAAAACTTTCCCTCTGAACACAACTAAATACACATTCTTCTCAAGCACACATGGAACTTTCTCCAGAATAGACCACATACTGGGTCACAAATCAAGTCTCAACCGATACCAAAAGATTGGGCTTTATCCATTCATCTTTCTATGGACACCAGGGCTCCTTGCACAGTTTAGCTATTGTGGACATTGCTGCTATAAACAATGGGGTGTTAAACATAGAGCAACCCTATGACCTAGCACTTGCACTACTGGGTATTTACTCCAACGATACAGATGCAGTGAAAAACTGAGACACCTGCACCCCAATGTGATTTTCAGTGCCCTGGAGAAGAGGTGTTTCTTTGCCTCAAATGGGAGACAAAATGTGGAGTTCAGCACCTACCGAGAAAAAGAGCTGTAGCAAATATCCCAGGATTTCAGCTGAGACCATGAATGGCCGCATCCTGCCTGTAAAAGTCAAATGAAAATATACCAACTTTAAGAAGTGCCACTTCAAATCTTTAAAGAACTGAAATGAAAGAACTACCTAGAATTCTATAGCTAGCAAAATGTTTCTTCAAAAATTAAGGTAAAATAGAAACATTCTCATACCATCAAAAAAAGAAAGGAATCTCAAAAAATTTTAAAGATCAAGAAGGTTATGTTTTCTGTTCACAGTAGACAATTGCAATAAAAACTTAATTCGAAAAACTCTAGATGCCAGTAAATTTCGTAGTATATTTCTAAATAAGCCAAGAATTAGAGATGAAACCATATAGGAGATTAGAAAATAGTTTGAATTGAAAGATAATGAGCATATGGCATAGTAAGACTTCTGAGATGCAGCTAAATCTGGGCACAGAGGATAATTTATAGTCTTAAAATTCATATATTAGCCATGCTTGAAGGACATAGAGAGGGAAGGGGGGGTTGGAAATTGGCTGAACCTCTAGGACACAGGCTCCCATGGAAGTATATTTGTTTAGTGAGAAGACACTTTTTGAAGAAAAAAAAGAACAAATTAACTAAAAGATGTGTTATCAAGACCCAACCAAAAACAAATCCTTAAGAGTTCTTCAGGGGATTGGAAGCAATCCTAGTGAAAAGAATGTTGAAATATTGATGCAGAGCAGAAGGTAAATATGTTGTTTAAAAATCCAATTTATTTAAGACAATTATATTTTTTGATGGGCTTTTATTTATAGAATTTAAACACATGACAACAATAACACACAAGGCAGGCAGGGAGTTAAGAGTAATAATGTTTTAAGGTCTTTCCACCATCCCTGAAATGGTAAAAGTACTAATTTACAATAGATACAAATAACTCAATGATGCTTGTCACAATTGCTAAAGGTACCACTAAAAGAAGAGTAAACTAGGAGTAAATAAAGCCATTGAAGGATGCCTGGGTGACTCAGCAGTTGGGCGCCTGCCTTCGGCTCAGGTCGTGATCCTAAGATCTGGGATCAAGTTCTGCATTGGGCTCCCTGCAAAAAACCTGCTTCTCTCTCTGCCTGTGTCTCTGCCTCTTTCTCTCAGTCTGTGTCTCTCATGAATAAATAAATCTTTTTAAAAATAAAGCCATTGAGAGGAAGAAATGGAATAATAAAAAAAATCTTGAATAGGTGAGAGGTTAGCTTATGTATTTGAGTTTTTCCCAATTTTTTGAGGGATGCTTGTATTGCGATGTATTTCCCTCTTAGGACTGCTTTTGCTGTATCCTAAAGATTTTGAACAGTTCTCTTTTCATTTTCATGAGTTTTCATGAATCTTTTTAATTCTTCTCTAATTTCCTGGTTGACCCACTCATCTTTTAGCAGGATGCTCATTAACCTCCACGTGTTTGAGTTTCTTCCAATTTTCTTGTTGTGATTGAGTTCTGGTTTCAAAGCATTGTAGTCTGAAAATATGCAGGGGACAAGCCCAATCTTTTGGTATTGGTTGAGACCTGATTTGTGACCCAGTATGTGGTCTATTCTGGAGAAAGTTCCAAGTGCGCTTGAGAGGAATGTGTATTCAGTTGCGTTCTGAGGGAAGGTTTTGTATATATCAGTGAAATCCATGTGGTCCAGGCTAAAATTAAAAAATGATGGAACTGGAGGGTATTAGGCTGAGTGAAATAAGTCAATCAGAGAAGAGACAAACATTTTGTGTTCTCATTCATTTGGGGAATATAAATAATAGTGAAAGGGAATATAAGGGAAGGGAGAAGAAATGTGTGGGAAATATCAGAAAGGGAGACAGAACATAAAGACTCCTAACTCTGGGAAACGAACTAGGGGTGGTGGAAGGGGAGGAGGGTGGGGGGTGGGGGTGAATGGGTAATGGGCACTGAGAGGGGCACTTGACGGGATGAGCACTGGGTGTTATTCTGTATGTTGGCAAATTGAACACCAATAAAAAATACATTTATTATAAAATAAAAAATAAATTTATTATAAAAAAAAGAAACAAAAAATATTTTTACTGAGATGTGATCCAAACTGGATAACAGTTAGAAACTGTTAGGGTTAATCAGGTGGAAAAGAGAGTGGGTGACATAGAAGACAAGTTGATGGAAAGGAAGGAAACCAAGGAAAAAAGAGGAAAACAAGAGCCCACAAGGACTTTACTGGATTGCATCTCAGTTAAAAAAAATTTAATTTCAGCTGATTAGATCTCAATTTTTCAGTAAGAGAATCTCTATAGTCCTTTATGCTTTTTTCCCAGAGCCACCAGTAATTTTATAATTGTACTATTGAATTGAATTTCTGACATTGTATTTAAATCCCCATTCAGTAACTTTGTGGCCGAGAGTATTGCTTCTAGTTCTTTATTTTGTGGTGAATTCTTCCTTCTAGTCATTTTGTCCCATGCAGAGTGGCTGTATGAATGAGCTATGTCAAAAATATCAACCATGGGGACACCTGGGTGGCTCAGTGATTAGGTGTCTGCCTTCTGCTCAGAGCGTGATCCTGGGATCTGGGATCGAGTCCCAGTTGGGCTTTCTGCACGGAGCTTACTTCTTCCTCTGCCTGTGTCTCTGCCTCCCTCTCTGTGTCTCTCATGAATAAATAAACATAATCTTTTAAAAAATAAACCAGGACTTAGTTGAGATACACCCTAGATGATTCTGAAGAGGTCAGAGACCAGAAAATAAAAGAAAAATAAGAACAGAACAAAATAAAACAAAAGGACCACTAAAATGAAAAACAAAATTTAAAGCAAAATAGTAAAAATAAAAAACCAAAAACAAAGAAGAAGAAAAAGAAAAGAAAGGAAAGGAAAGGAAAGGAAAGGAAAGGAAAGGAAAGGAAAGGAAAGAAGAGAAAGAAAAGAAAAGAAAAGAAAAGAAAAAAGAAAAGAAAAGAAAAGAAAAGAAAAGAAAAGAAAAGAAAAGAAAAGAGTGATGGTGGTGGTGAGGAAGTGGTGGTGGAGGGAGAATATAGTTTCCCTGAGGGAACCTAGAGGGTAATCCTCTTGGTTGAGTGTATTTTGTTCTGCATGTTGAAAGATGCTTAATCCCAAATTTATATAAACCAGCAATACTTATATAAGTCTCAACATCAACCACAAAAATATAAACAAGATAAAAGAAGGGGACAAAATGGGAAGGAAGGGAGAGTATAGTCTCTTCGAATTAACCAACACGGTGTTCCACATGGTTCTGGGTATATTTTTCGGTCGTTTGTTAGAAGGCAGTAATTTCTACCACTGTAAAACAAAATAAGACAGAAAAAAAAAACAAAAAACAAAAACTCATATATTGTCTATCTACCAAAATTAAATTGAATTTGTTGAAAGGAATCCAGAAGTGAAAAATATATCTAAGACATGTAATTGTAGAAATATGAAAATCAAAAAAGAAAAAGCTTAAAAATGAAGAGTTGATAAAATATCATAGTGAAGGTGGGGAAAGAGAAGAAATATTGGAAAGTTTTAACCTGATATAAAAACAAGTTGTATTAAAAACAAAAAAGAAAGAAAATACTCTATCTGGTTCTATATACTATTTTCCCTTTTCCTGGAGCTTTCCAGTGTTGCTTGTTGAGTAAACTTGCTTTCTCCTTGTTCTTCCAGCAGTTCCTCTGGGGGAGGGGTCTGCTGACCTGAGGGTGTCTGTGCTTGGGGCAGATGCCCCGCCCTCTGCCAGGTGCTGGGCTCAGTGTGAGCTGTTTATCCTGTGAAGCCTTTGTTTCCTAGAGGCCCCACCTCTCCCCGGTGCAAGGTGAAAAGAAGAGAGAAAAAAATAGCAGCGGCCAGATTTCCAGCTCTGGAATCTAGCTCCCTGTCTGTAACTAAACATAGTCTCCCTGTACGCACTGGCCTAGATGCTCCTGGGGGCAGGCATGGGTGCGCTGATCTGCACAGGTTGGGGGCGCCCAGTAACAGGAGAGTTCTCACTGTCTTGTGCCCTCCCTGCTTCCACCTGTCCCAGGGGGAATGGAGGATAGTTGGCTTTGTCTCCTTTGTTGCTCTCGGATGCAGGGCCCTGTGCCACTGGACCCTCACTCCCAGGGACTGCCTTTCCTGAAGGGAATGGTGTACAGCCACCTCCGTCTGTTGCCGGGCTCTAGGGTAAAGGGAGCTCGGGAGCCAGTGCACGTAACCAGCTCGCCTCTCCCGAATGCCCCGGAGGAGTGTGGCACTCCAGCCCTTTACTGAGATCAAGACCATGGTTTCAAGTGAGCTTTCCCCTTGGAGCCCCTCCTCTTATAGTGTCTGCAGGAATCTTGAGGCTTCACTGCCCCTCCGGCAATTCTGCACTATTTCCCTGCTAAGCACTTTTCCATCAGGAAAAACTCAGGTGCAGATTTTTAAAGTTCCCGTTAGTCCAGGGCTGGGCTTTTGAAGCTCCGCTTTCTCATGGCTCATCCTGGTTCCCCTCCCCCACTTGATTTTTTTTTTTTTTTTTTTTTTTACCTTCCTACCTTGTCAGAAGCGGAAACTTTTCTCTCTGTAGTGTTCCAGCTGTTCTCATCATTCATCTCAGGTTGAATTTGTAGGTGTTCAGGATGTTTTTAAAGTTATCTAGGTAAGTTTGTGGGACCAGATGAGTTGAGGACCCCTACTCTTCTGCCATCTTGCCTCCACTCTCAATATTTGATTATTGTTGGGATTTTAGCTAAGCTACTCCATAGTAGCTGCCTTGGTATCTACTTTGTATGGTCAGGAGGCCTCCAGGGTCCTAAAATTGACACTAGCCTCTCATATAAGCACAAGCATGTGTAGCATCTTTTAGAGTCACAAACAGAAGCACCCAATGTGACTTACCCTGCAACCCTGGTGAGCAACAATCTCCTCTTCTTTCCAGGACCTTCCTCTTATGTGCCCTTAGATAAGACCCTCGTGAGGTTTACCAGAATCCTGCTCTTTGGGGTTGAGTTGGCCAATCTGGCTCTATCTCAAGAACCCCAAAGCACTTCACCCAGCAAGCAGATCCTGTGGCCCCTTTAGTTGCTGAGTACTTCCCTCAGGACCTATGAGTGATAGCTTCTCTATTTCAGTTTCCCCCACAGTCCTTTGTTGAACTGAGATTTATCATGCATCACCCTGTGCTCCACTTAAGTGTTATTTTAATAAATTAATAACAATTATATAGAATATTCGTGATGTGATGAGCGGTAGGTATTATACTATATGTTGACAAATTGAACTTAAAAAAAAGAATATTCACCATCAACTATGGAACATATAGAATATTGATCCAAACTGAACATATTCTGATCCATAAAGAATCTCAATGAATTTGAAAGAACTGATATCATATGGAACAAGATCTCTGGCCGTGATGTTTAGATTGAAATTAAGGAGAAAAATGGTTTTTGAGTCAGAAACACACCTTAATATAACACAAGTAATCTCAATTCAGGTTAGGGTTTATGACCAAAGGAAGTGATTAAAACTTACAATGTGAAAGTATACATCGTGCTGCTGAGTTTCAGCTTTTTTTTTTTTGCAAAGATGTTTTTAAATTCTTTTTAAATTTAAAATTAAATTAGTCAACATATAGTACATTAGTTTCAGATGTAGTGTTCAATTATTCATCAGTTGAGTATAACACCTAGTGCTCATCACATCACGTGCCCTCCTTAATACCCATCATTCAGTTACCCCATCCCCCACACACCCACCTCCCCTCCACCAACCCTCAGTTTGTTTTCCAGAGTTAAGAGTCTCTCATGGTTTGTCTTCCTCTGTGATTTTTTCCCATTCAGTTTTCCCTCCATTCCCTTATGGCCCTCTGCACTATTTCTTATATTTACATATGAGTGAAGCCATATGATGATTTTCCTTCTCCAATTGACTTATTTCACTCAGCATAACACTCTCCAGTTCCATCCACGTTGATGTAAGTGGTAAGTATTCATCCTCTCTGATGGCTGAATAATATTCCATTGTATATATACACCATATCTTCTTTATCCATTCATCTATTGAAGGACATCATGGCTCCTTCTACAGTTTGGCTACTGTGGACATTGCTGCTATGGACATTGGGGTGCGGGTGCCCCTTCATTTCACTACATCTGTATCTTTGTGGTAAATTCCCAGTAGTGCAATTGCTGGGTCATAGGGTAGTTCTATTTTTAACTCTTTGAGGAACCTCCATACAGTTTTCCAGAATGGCTGCACCATTTCAAATTCCCACCAGCAGTGCAAGAGTGTTCCCCCTTCTCCACATCCTCTCCAACACCTTTTGTTTCCTGTCTTGTTAATTTTCACCATTCTCACTGGTGCGAGGTGGTATCTCATTGTGGTTTTGATTTGTATTTCCTTGATGGCAAGTGACATGGAATATTTCCTCATGTGCTTGTTGGCCATGCATAGGTTTTCTTTGGAGAAATGTCTGTTCATGTCTTCTGACCATTTCTTGACTGGATTGTTTGTTTTTTGGGGTATTGAGTTTAATAAGTTCTTTACAGGTATTGGATACTAGCCCTTTATCTGGCATGTCACTTGTAAATATCTTCTCCCATTCCATAGGTTTCCTTTTAGTTTTGTGGACTGTTTTCTTTGCTGTGCAGAAGCTCTTTATCTTGATGAAGTCCCAATAGTTCATTTTTGCTTTTGTTTCTTTTGCCTTTAGAGGCATGTCTTGCAAGAAGTTGCTGAGGCTCAGGTCAAAAATGTTGCTGCCTGTGTTCTCCTCTAGGATTTTGATGGATTCCTGTTTCACATTTAGTTCTTTCATCCATTTTGAGTTTATCTTTGTGTCTGGTGTAAGAGAATGGTCTAGTCTCATTCTTCTGCATGTGGCTTCTGCATGTGGCTGTCCATCACCATTTGTTGAAGAGACTGTCTTTTTTCCATTGGATATTCTTTCCTGCTTTATTGAAGATTAGTTGACCATAGAGTTGAGGATCTATTTTTGGGTTCTCTCTTCTGTTCCATTTAATCTATGTGTCTGTTTTTGTGCCAGTACCATACTGTCTCGATGACCACAGCTTTGTAGTACAGCTTGAAATCCGACATTGTGATGTCTCCAGATTTGGTTTTCTTTTTGAATATTCCTCTGGCTATTCAAGGTCTTTTCTGGTTGCATACAAATTTTAGGATTATTTGTTCCAGCTCAGTGAAAAATGTTGACGGTTTTTTGACAGGGATTTCATTGAGTGTGTAGATTGCTCTGGGTAGCATAGACACTGTCACGATATTTATTCTCCCAATCCATGAGTATGGAATGTTTTTCTATCTTGTGTCCTTCTAAATTTCTTTCCTTTTCTTAAAAACAGATTTTATTTATTTATTCATGAGAGACAGAGAGAGACAGAGAGAGAGAGAGAGGCAGAGGGAGAAGCAGACTCCATGCAGAAAGCCCAATGTGGGACTCGATCCCGGGACTCCAGGATCACACCCTAGGCCAAAGGCCAGTACCAAACCGCTGAGCCACTCAGGGATTCCCTCTCAATTTCTTTCCTAAGTGTTCTGTAGTTTTTAGTGTACAGATCCTTTACCTCTTTGGTTGAGTTTATTCCTAGGTATCTTCTTCTGGTTTTTTGATGGAGTTGTAAATGGGATCAATTCCTTAATTTCTCTTTCTTCTGTCTCATTGTTAGTGTATCAAAATGCAATTGATTTGTGTGCATTGATTGTTCTATCCTGCCACGTTGCCAAATTCCTGTATGAGTTCTATCAATTTTAGGGTGAAGTTTTTTGGGTTTTCCAATAGAGTATCATGTCATCTGCAAAGAGTGAGAGTCTGACTTCTTCTTTGCCAATTTGAATGAGTTTCAGCTTTAAGGAAGTGACAGTCCATACAGGCACCAGTAGAGAGTGGTCATGAGGATAACCGATAATCACAGTCTCTGTCAAAAATGGAAGGAAATTATGTTTAAAAAAAGCATAAACAAAGGAAAGAAGAAACAGATTCATAGAGAGAGTCAAGAAATCCAACAGCTGGTTCATTGGCAGGCATCCCAAAATCGGTGACCCCTGACAACACAATCTAGAAGTGAGGCAGTCACAACCCATGTCAGTAGTAAAAAAGAGGCCTTGTTATAGATCCTACAGGTCCTGAAAGATGACAGTGACCACTCTTGTCATCTTGCTGCTGGGAGGGGGGAGGAATAATCAGCCATGTGGGGACCTGAGCTCCTCGGGAGAGGAAACACTCAGGATCAGATGCACTTGTAGACAATTTGTGTAGTCCTCATCATGATTGTTCTTAGAAACCCATGTCACCAGCTATTTACTGATATGTAACAGTGAAGATGGTCACTAGGGTATCTGACATCTGGCCATACTCCCATCTCTTTCTGGGGTAGCCCCGGCCTGTACTTATGGCCTGTCTGAACAGCTGTGGCCCTGGCCCTACACCTTTTCATCAATGTGCAGGTGTCTGTTTATTCCAGGAAGGAATAAGGAAAATCCTTCCTTTTCAGAGTGTCCCCTCATGTACCTGGGCAGCATCATACATTCTTGGTCCACTCACTTCCGTTGCCTCATACAGAGGCTAGGTGGGGACACTCACAGGTACTGTAGTTCCTTCCAAAAAAGCCTAACGCAATGAGATGGCAAAAGCCATGGGATTTCAAAGTGGTAGATCTGGGATGCCTGGGTGTCTCAGCGGTTGAGTGTCTGTCTTTGGCTCAGGGTGTGATCTTGGGGTCCCAGGATCGAGTCCTGCATCAAGCTTCCTGTGTGGATACTTCTTCTCCCTCTGCCTATGTCTCTGTCTCTCTTTCTCTCTCTCTGTCTGTCTCTTAGGAATAAACAAACAAACAAAGAATCTTTAAAAAGACAAAGTGGTAGTGGTGCATGGAAATGCATGTTGGTTAGGGCTGGGAAACACCTTTCTTTCCCAGTCCCTGACCCCTCTCATGCACATGGCTGTCATCCATGCCCATTCTGTCAGAGCCCTGCCCTGGGCTGATACCCACTTTGTCCTGGGCATTTTCTCCACCCACCCTAGGACATTAGAAACTTCTCTCCCCACTGCCAAGCACAGCGAGTCCTCATGACAGGTAGGTCAACAGGTGCCAGTGGTGGTACAAAGGATGATAATGCAGTTCCAATGATGGCTCTTTCCTGTGCCTTCCTGATGCTCCCAGAGTTTGTGGGCTGCAGCCATCGTCATAGGTAGACCTGGTTTTTACCTCAACTCCCCAGGACTCAGGGCCCACTGGTGTTCCTAAGAGTTCCTGTGACTTGGCAGCTGTAGGATACATGGCTGTGAGAACAAGGGAGATGGGTTCAGGACCTCTTTTTGGAGCCTATTAGGGCTGTGCTGGGGTAGGGGGAAGCAGCCCTGGAAACAGAACATATTGCATTGCATGTCCCTGGGTCCAAGGCATGTGGAACAAAGGGGTGGAAATTGTAAATCTTTGCTCTGCCTTCTGTTAGGGATGATAGGAGGGACAAGGCAGGCAGTGAAAGGGAGGAGCTAGACAGAGCATTGGCCAACATCCCAGGGACTCCTTGAGATAGGGCTGTGTGGGATGCAGAGCTTTGGAGGGTGTCCCCGCACCAGCTGTCACCCTGCCACCCATGTGTTGCTGGCCTCCAGGGCTGACACCAGACAGCATGCTCCTGAAGGCATCCCTGCTTCTGGGGCTCATTGTGCTGATGCCTCATGTTTGCAGTCCCAGCTTTGTGGACATTAGTAGGAGATCAAATTACTTCACCCTGTGTGTTGAGTTTGCAGTATTTCATTTCAACCAAGTCTACCCAGATGAGTATGCATATAAGCTGCTGTGGGTGCGGCGAAGCCAGCACAAGGTGAGTAGTGTGTCCTCACTCCATGTGGCTCCATGTTTGCCCTGAGACCACACTTGGGGGTGGGTGGGTCCATGATGTGCAAGAAAGATCAATGGATGTTTTAATTTTGTAAATATTATTTAAAAAGTTATAAGATTTCATTAGAAATGCTTCAAGTTTCTGATTTGTTTCCTTCATGAGCAAGGCTCCTGAATAACAGAGGAGAGATGGAAAGAAGTTGAGCAGAAAGCAAGCATGGAAGGCAGAGATCCAGCTGCATAGTGAGGGAGGGAAGAACAGCCACCAGTGAGGTAGCTGGGACAAGCCAGAGCAGCAGGGACAGATGAGAAATGAGAAGGACTAAGAGAAGGGGTAGCTGGTAAACACAAGCCCAAGAAGGAAAGGCATCACAAAGGCTGATCTGTGATGCTCAGTTAAGCTTCATGAAGCACTGTGGATCCAGGGCTGAGCAGGAGGCAGTAGAGAAGACAGATTGGGACATGTTCTTGTTGGGCTGTGATGCTGGTGAGGACAGGTCGACAGCCCTGGAGTTCATGAGTGGAATAGTGGAAGGCTGGGGAAAAGAGGTAGGTGTGGGGGCCCAGGGACAAGGGGAGGCCGAGAGCCTGGGGTTGGTCAGAGAAGGCATCTCAATGGTGGGTACTCCTGGAAAAACCCAGTCACATGGAGGTTGGGGATGAGAAGGGCAGGCAGCTCCAGAGAGAACCCTGGATGGGGACAAGCAAAGTGTATCTGTGCAGACAACCTGAAGTTCTGTGGATGGGAGTTACAGAAAAGGAGATGCAGAGAGGAAGGAGTGCAGGGGGAGGTGGGGCTGGAGACACCTTTAGGGCCCCAGGTGAAAATCTGAGATGTTATCCTTAGAGATATGAAGATCCATGGAAGGAAGTCATTCAGGGCTCAAAAGCCCATGTCAGGCTGAGACTAGGATGCAGGGGGATAGTATCCTGGTCACTGGGAAGAAGTGGCTGGCTGGCTTCTGCATCTGCTGAAGGTTGATGGGGGTGTACTGGTGTGAGGGTGTACAGACATGGGATGGACCCCTAGTGTTTTCCCAGAACACATGGGTGTGCAGTGACTCTATCAATTGAAAAGACAACATAGCAAGGTTGGAGGAGACATGAACAGATCTGGGCAAGACACATTGCATTTAGGATTCCAGAAACAGCCTATGCAGAAGAAGACTGTGGGGTATAGAGCCTTAAGAGTAGGGAAGAAGTTGGGCCTGATGAAAATGTGGGAGTCCTTAGCCTCTGTTGGGCAAATCTTTCCCACTGTTGTTTATTCTTATCACATTGTACTTTCTTTGAACAGAATACAAACTGCTATCCAGACCTCATTCTGTCCATGCCAAGATTCTGGTCCCTGCATGAACAACCCTGAGCCAGGCAGCATGCCTGGTGGGCCCTGGTAGGGAGGGTCTCACATCTGCACCACACTCTTGAGGACACTGGGTGTGGGCCCTTCCTTGCACAGCACCCCCGGGCTTCCCTCAGTTTCTCCCATTTTCTGACTCTCTGCCTCTTCCTTGAATGGCAGCCAGACCTGGACACCTGGAGGCCACAGGAGCTCCTTGGGCATGGGTAGTATGCCTGTGCTCCCAGCCACCGTGTCCTGGTCCAGTGACCATGCAAGTGAGGCTGGGGGGTGCATGACTCCATGTGCACATGTGTGTTTGAGAGTGTGTTGTTGGTGTGCATTGGGGCATGAGTGGGTATCATGTGTCTGTTTCAGGAATTGAGCCCCAAATGAAGTCAACCTTCTAGATAATTCCAGGTCAGTCCAGTGAGAGACAGGTTCCTCCCTATGGTGATTTCTGGTAACATTTCTATGTTTGAGTTCTTGAGTTTTCAGGCACTTCTATTTAACGAGATGAAATAGTAACTTTTAATAACCTCTGATAGAAGCTTAACAAAGATGTGGAACAGCAACTGCCCTATAAATATCCAAATGAGCTTTAGCAAGAAGAGCCCTTTTGGGTAGTCAGCTCCCACATGAAGAGGCAAGCATTCCCAGCCCCCAAACCCCCCTACACTCCTATCTAGATGTTGCCCTGGAAGGAATGGCCAGCTCCAATGGCTAATCAGTAGATTACCACACCCGTGTTACCCTGCCCTCCAGAGGAAGACTCACTGGCGTGTTCACCTTGTGTCTGGCCAATGCTGCCCAGGCTATGACTGAGAAATCAGTGGTGCCATCAGTGTTGCTGTAGCCTGAGAAGACTCCTTTGGTCCTATGAGCCTCTTACCTCCTTATCTCCTGTGTATTCATGTGTGGATGTGACTAGCAGGTACAGGTCATCAGGAGCAGCGCCACAGGGAAGACCCTACTACATGCTTCAGGTGCATTTAGGAATATCTTTTTTTGAAAAAAAAAATAGAGACTCTTAAGTCTCTATTTATTATAAATCAATTTAAAAATAAGAAAAATAAGAGACATCGTACAAATGTCCTTATTCATTTACATACATACATTCACAGTTGTTGCCTGTTTTCCTTTTGGTTCTCTGTTTTTCTTATTAATGCAAAGTATTTTACTGAAGTTCCTACAATTTTTCTTAACAGAAGTTTACCATGATATATTTAATGGAATTGGAGTTGGGACAAACCATTTGTGCAAAACAGGATGAAGATCTGGACAACTGCCCCTTGCAAGAAGGCCCACGAGAGAAAAAGGTTTGAGAATCTGATGAGCATTCATATAAAGGAGGGTTGATGGGAAGAGGCTTAGGGAAGTTGTCAGGGATGATAATGGGACAGAGAGACAGTCCTGGCTTCTCTCCTTCCAGGTCCCAGGGTTCCCCACTGAGGGAGAATGTCGTTATTCTAGGCCAACAGAGCTGCTCCCAGGAGAGCAGCCAGCTGAGTGCTGTGCTCACAGCTGGCCTGTGTAAGGACCTTCTTGTGTCATTATCTATAAGATGATCTTATCTAGGGGAATTGGACCCTGGGCATGAACCTGAGTCAGGACGATGCCCTCAGTGGGGAATTCTAGCCTGAGGGGCAGCCTCCCTTCCAGATGGGTTTGCAGCAGCTGGACCCTCAGTGGGCAGTCTGCAAGCTCCCTCAGAGCTCATGGGGGCAGGGGCATCCAGGCAGTGTTATGGGTACTGGCAGGACCCCTGGAGGGCAAGCTATGGTCCCACCAGACACCCTCTCAGGAGCCTCTGTACCACATATGTACGTTCAGCAACTCCTGCCTGTCATTCTGGTGGAGGCTTGAGCTCCTCAAATCCTGCCCTAGGCCACTGTTTCTTTTTGCTTTACATCATTTGTAGTTTTTCATGCACCTTGAACTCCTTCTCAGTCCTTCGTGCTAAGTGCTCTCCATGTGTTAAACTGTTCTAATCTCATGATTGCTTTTTTCCTTTTCAGGTGGACTGCACCTTTATTGTGGATGTCAGACCATGGTTTTCCCAGTTCTCCCTCCTGAACAGTACCTGTGTGCAGAAATAGGCAGAGTAGCAGCCCCTGGCTCCTCAGGCAGGAGTTCCTTTCCCTCTAGAGAGCAACAGTCAGTCTATAGTCCCCGGTCTGTTCAGTATCAGGGGAATTAAAGGTATCTCAGAGCACTTTCTGGGTCTCTGTCTGTTTTGCACTATCCCACATCTTTTATATTATATTTTATAAATGCTGCTTCCCCCCATGACAAGGGGTGGAGAATTGACCATCATTATTGCTCTTACCTTGGCTATAGGTGCAGAGTGTTGGGTCAGTCAGAATCCCCATCTCAAGGGAGGCTGCCCTAGTGGTTCTTGCAGGGTCCCCACTGGTTGGTTGATGTATTTATTCATCCATCCCTCCATTCTTTTTTTTGTTAATAATAAATTTATTTTTTATTGGTGTTCAGTTTGCCAACATACAGAATAACACCCAGTGCTCATCCCGTCTTAGTGCCCGTTAGACATTCAGCCCCACCCCCCGCCCTCCTCCCCTTCCACCACCCCTAGTTCGTTTCCCAGAGTTAGGAGTTAGGAGTCTTCATGTTCTGTCTCCCTTTATGATATTTCCTACCCATTTCTTCTCCCTTCCCTTCTATTCCCTTTCACTATTATTTATATTCCCCAAATGAATGAGACCAAAAATGTTTGTCCTTCTCCGATTGACTTATTTCACTCAGCATTCCATCCCTCCATTCTTCCATGTATGCATTCCTTTATTCATCCATCCTCCAATGTCTCCATGCCTCTCATCTATTCCACTCAAAAGGAATGCAGACAATTTTGCTGGGGAATAGCCACCTGCTGCTTCTTTCCTGTTTTTTTAAAATATTTTATTTATTTATTCATGAAAGACACACACACACACACACACACAGAGAGAGAGAGAGAGAGAGAGAGAGAGAAGCAGAGACACAGGCAGAGGGAGAAGCAGGGTCCATGCAGGAAGCCCAACATGGGACTCGATCCTGGGTCCCCAGGATCATGCCCTGGGTCGAAGGTGGTGCCAAACCACTAAGCCACTGTGGCTGCCCAGGCTTCTTTCTTCCAACTCTGGAGCCAGGTTCACAATGGGGTGGTCCTTCTAAAGAGGGGTCATATATAGTCACAGGGATTGAAGGTGGGTAAGTAAAGTTGACTAAGGGCTCTGCCCTCTGTGGACACCCACCAGGGCATCTGCACATGAGCCTCTTGACACATGGAGGGTAATCCCAGGGCCTCTGAGGATAGCTCAGAAAATGGTAGCTCCAGTCACCTTGTCCCACCTGCTCCTTGATGATGCCTGTACCCTCTTTCTCAGCCCAGTGTGGCCTTCATGTCTGTCAACACCAATCACTAATCCTGGGATGGGCACTGTGGTGACAGACACCCAGCCTGATAAGCAGCCCTGTCTTCTAGGATACTCATGGGCAGCAGCCCTGGAGGAGCAGAGTGAAGGAGGGTGTGGGGGCACCTGGAAGTGTGACTGGGATAGACACACTGTGGCAATGCCACTTGAAGGAATCTTTCAGCATGGAGGGGCTGAGGCATCTTTCTTCCTTCCTCTTGGTTTCTAAGAATTCTGATTTAGTTGTTCCTAGTGGAAAGTCTATCTGTTTCCTGGACAATCCTTTTTTCATGAAGTGTTCATAAGCAATGATGTAATATGATTTCCCAAGATGACTGGGGCATAACACAAAAATAGTGGCCTGGTTCAGCTTTGGCTTTTTGAACAGTCTGTGTAGTTTTTAAGATCTCCCACACTTTGATAGGGGCATATACAATCTTTCAAGGGTAAGTCTATGTGGTCAGTAGAGCTGACCTATTACCCACCCTGGCTTTAGAGCACTCATGTACTAAGGGGTTGAGTCATTATGTTTGGGCTGTGTGGCTTCATCTTAGGAGGCCTGGTGTTCTGTTCTTTCTCACTCTCTCTGTCATGTCTTATCTCAATCGACATGAAAACCACCTTGGTTTCATTCTACAAATCTAAAAACCAAGCCATACCCCCCTTTCTATTATAGAAGAATCTCTGTGACCTGACATCAAAAGACATAAGGTCCCCAGGTAATTAGCACTGTGGACACAGTTGGGAAATAGTTCTCTAAGGAACTGCAATATTTAGAAATGTGTGAATTGCAGTTAGGGTATTTTGTATGTGACCTATGTCTTTTCTCTGATTCCTGCTCTGATAGAATAGGGAATTAAAAACATGGCCCCATTCATGGAATTGATGTTCACGGGTCATGGTTTATGCAGGAGTCTTTGATAGGGTGGGTAAATGTTGTGCCTGCCACTATTGCTGTTGATGAGCCCACATTAATAGCTCTTGAATGAAACAGCATCATCAAGGTGAGTCAGCCACAGGGGCAACCCGTCCTATGTCATCATGTCCTGGAGAGACATCTCCAGATCCAGCCCAGTACTCATTGTCCCAAATTAGAAGGGAGCAAAAATATACTTGGAAGTTGCAAATCAAGTACACACATAGAAACATTGACACACATTTCAGAAATTCTTGATTTCTACAAAACCCAGAATGTTTTATAGGACTTCTGGCTTTGAGGAATAGAGCTCCCTGGAATATATTTATGAGACCCCTCCTGAAATAGGGACTTAACCAGAATCTCAACACTGGGGTCTTCAGGGAAGCATCAAAGGGGAAAGGGAGGAGGTAAAAGAGAAAGGGGGGAACTGTACTCCCTGCAAGTAAGGTTGATGTCATAAAATCCAAGTGATGAAATGATCTCTGTTAACCCTCACAACCAGCTTCCTTCTCCATTTCTATATCAGGGCCCTGGCAGCTAGCCTAATTATTCTTTATTGTGCTTTTCTTAAATTGAGCTTACAAGTTGAGTCCAGCTCTTATCACTCATGTTTCCAAATGCAAAGATCCATAGACATTAGCAAAGAAATGAAAGCTTAGGAATATGTGTAACTAGATATTTGTTATACCCTTTCCATGATGCTTTCCAAATATTTTCAAAACAAAATCACATATCATAGAAATTGCTATTGTATATATGATTTCCTGTGCTGTCTTGTGAGGACACATTTTCAGTCCAGCAATATCATCAGTGAATCAAAACCAACACATCAATGTCCTAAAGCATTGCATTCATTGAACTGAGCCCCTCATTTCTATCTTCAACTGCCCCAGTCTCAGGTGCCATCCTTTAGCATCTGCCCCAATGTATTCCCAAAATGCCCAATATGCTGTGTATAACCTCTCCTTCTTCTCCAGTCTCCTTTCAAATCTACTCTTTAGATGATGACATCTGTTATCTGTAAAGTGATCTATATTTTACATAGATCTATCTCATGGCTTACATCCTATGTGTCGCTATCAGATCAAGGTAAAATATTCTCAAAGTCACGCAAAATCTTGATTAGTTCTACATGTTTAAAACATAGAATGTCCATAAACCACATCTTCTTTATCCATTCATACACAATGGAATATTACTCAGCCATTAGAAACGACAAATACCCACCATTTGCTTCAACGTGGATGTAACTGGAGGGTATTATGCTGAGTGAAGTAAGTCAATCAGAGAAGGACAAACATTATATGTTCTCATTCATTTGGGGAATATAAGGGAAGGGAGAAGACATGTGTGGGAAATATCAGAAAGGGAGACAGAACATAAAGACTCCTAACTCTGGGATCCCCGGGTGGCGCAGCGGTTTAGCGCCTGCCTTTGGCCCAGGGCACGAACCTGGAGATCCAGAATCGAATCCCACGTCGGGCTCCCTGCATGGAGCCTGCTTCTCCCTCTGCCTATGTCTCTGCCTCTCTCTCTCTCTCTCTCTCTGTGACTATCATAAATAAATAAAAATTAAAAAAAAAAAGACTCCTAACTCTGGGAAACGAACTAGGGGTGGTGGAAGGGGAGGAGGGTGGGGGTGGGGGTGAATGGGTGACGGGCACTAAGGGGGCCACAGAGGGGGGCACTTGACGGGATGAGCACTGGGTGTTATTCTGTATGTTGGTAAATTAAACACCAATAAAAAATAAATTTATTATAAAAATAAACATAGAATGTCCAGCACTCTGTCAAAAACAATCGGAAAAAAAAAACATTTGATGGGTAAATCAAGAGCAAAATTTAATAATAGAAACAAATCTGAAAATGTACCTAGACAGTGCAGTTATCAGTCATGGAATTTTAATGAGGCCAAGATTAATACGTTCAGAAAAAAAGATGGTTAATACCGGTGAAGAAGTAGAAGCTATCAACGAGAATGAAAGGAAAGTTCTAGAACTGAAAAATATAATAACAGAAATGTATGATGTGATAGGCAGGTTAACCTGCATGGGAGTTAGAGCAGATGCAGGATGGGAAGCATGAGAAGGGGAAGGTGAGATCTTCTCCATAGGAGAAGAAACAGACAATGGGCAAAAGGAATATTTGAAGAAGTAAAGCATGAGTTTTCTGGAACTGACCAAAGACATCAAGCCATTGATTTAAGCAATTAAAAACCTAAGCAGGATATAATAAAAGAGACCCACAACTGAGCATAAAAGAGTTCAAAATCAAATTTAGGGAGAAAAATCTTAAAATCAGCCAGAGGTAAAAAGATCTATTTTCAAATAAACCACAATCAGGCTTTTAGCTAACCTCAGATAGGAAACAACAAATGGTTAGAGGATACTGTTACGCACCCGCTAACCACTGAAGGAAATTAACCATTGACCTATAATTCCTCAGCCAACGAAATCTCTCTCCAAACTGCATATAAAACCAAGTTATTTTAAACGAGCAAAATGGAATGTATTTGTTGTCAGGAGAATGCTGTAAAATAAAGACTAAAGGGAATTCTCTGCACAGAAAGGAAAAACAAGCCCATGCAGAAGAATAGTATGGTAGAAAGAAAGGAAGAACACATTAAAAGGATTAATAAATGGATAAATCTAGATGATACATTGAGTATAAGAAATGATCCTGTGTTGAAGATTGTTAAATACATATAGAATTAGTATACATGAAAAATATAACATAAAGTTGGAACTGGAGCCAATGTGGCTAGAATGATGTAAATGCACTGGAGACTATAATTAAATGACATGGTTTAGAGATCACCCCCTAAAATCAATAAAAACGGTTCAACACCCCAACATTTAATAGTGAAAATGGAAAATTCCAAATATGAAGAGAAGATCCTTAAAGCAGCAAGAGACAAGACATCCCTAACTTTATTGGGAGAAATATTAGATTAACAGTAGACTTCTTCACAGAGACCTGGCAGGCTAGAAAGGGCAGGCAGGATATATTCAGGGTCCTAAATGAGAAGAACACGCAGCCAAGAATACTTTATCCAGCAAGGCTCTCATTAAGAATAGAGGGAGAGATAAAGAGCTTCCAAGACAGGCAGGAACTGAAAGAATATGTCACCTCCAAACCAGCTCTGCAAGAAATTTTATGGGGGACTCTGTAAAAGAAAGAGGAAGTCCAAAGAAACAATCCACAAAACAGGGACTGAATAGGTATTATAATGACACTAAATTCGTATCTTTCAATAGTAACTCTGCACGTGAATGGGCTAAATGATCCTATCAAAAGGTGCAGGGTTTCAGACTGGATAAAAAAGCAAGAACCACCTATTTGCTGTCAACAAGAGACTCATTTTAGACCTAAGGACACCTCTAGCCTGAAAATAAAAGGTTGGAGAAAAAAAAAAAAGGTTGGAGAACCATTTACCATTCAAATGGTCCTCAAAAGAAAGCAGGGGTAGTCATCCTCATATCAGATAAGTTAAAGTTTATCCCAAAAACTGTAGTAAGAGATGAAGAGGGACACTGTATCATAATTAAAGGATCTATCCAACAAGAGGACCTAACAGTCATGAATATTTATGTCCCTAATGTGGGAGCTTCCAAGTATATCAATCAATTAATAACCAAAGTTAAGACATACTAGATAATTACACACTAATACTGGGAGACTTTAACAAGGTGTTTTCTGTAAATGACATGACTTCCAAGCACAACATCTCCAAAGAAACAAGAGCTTTAAATGATACACTGGACCAGATGGATTTCACAGATATTTACAGAACTTTACATCCAAATGCAACTCAATATACATTCTTCTCAAGTGCACATGGAACTTTCTCCAGAATAGACCACATACTGGGTCACAAAACAGGTCTTAACTGACACCAAAAGATTGGGATTGTCCCCTGCATATTTTCAGACCATAATGCTTTGAAACTAGAACTAAATCACAAGAAGAAATTTGGAAGAAATTCAAACACATGGAGGATAAAGACCATCCCGTTAAAAGATGAAAGGGTCAACCAAGAAATTAGAGAAGAATTAAAAAGATTCATGGAAACTAATGAGAATGAAGATACAACCATTCAAAATCTTTGGGATACAGCAAAAGCAGTCCTGAGAAGGAAGTACACCACAATATAAGCATCTCTCAAAAAACTGGAAAGAACTCGAATACAAAAGCTAACCTTGCACCAAAAAGAACTGAGAAAGAACAGCAAATAAAACCTACACCAAGCAGAAGAAGAGAGTTAATAAAGATTTGAGCAGAACTCAATGAAATACAGAACAGAAGAACTGTGGAATAGATCAACAAAACCAGGAGTTGGTTCTTTGAAAGAATTAATAAGATAGATAAACCATTAGTCAAACTTATTAAAAACAAAGGAGAAAAGACTCTAATTAATAAAATCATGAATGAAAAAGGAGAGATCACCACCAATACCAAGGAAATACAAACGATTTAAAAAACGTATTATGAGCAGCTATATGCCAATAAATTCGGCAATCCAGAAGAAATGGACCCATTTCTAGAAAACTACAAATTACCAAAGTTGGAACAGAAAGAAATAGAAAATCCGAACAGGCCCATAACCAGGGAGGAAATTGAAGCAGTCGTCAAAAACCGCCCAACACACAAAAGTCCAGGGCCAGATCACTTCCCAGGGAAATTCTATCAAACATTTAGAGAAGAAACAATACCTATTCTACTAAAGCTGTTCCAAAAGATAGAAAGAGATGGAATATTTCCAAATTCGTTCTATGAGGTCAGCATAAACTTAATTCCAAAAAACAAAGACTTCACCAAAAAGGAGAATTATAGATCAATATCCCTGATGAACACAGATGCAAAAATTCTCAACAAGATACTAGCCAATAGGATCCAACAATACATTAAGAAGAGTACTCACCATGACCAAGTGGGACTTATCCCCAGGATGTAAGGCTGGCTCAACACTCGAAAAGCAATCAACGTGATAGATCATATCAACAAGAGAAAAAGCAAGAACCATATGATCCTCTCATTAGATGCAGAGAAAGAATTTGACAAAATACAGCAACCATTCCTGATCAAAACTCTTCAGAGTGTAGGCAGAGAAGGAACATTCCTCAGCATCTTAAAAGCCATCTACGAAAAGCCCACAGCAAATATCATTCTCAATGGGGAAACACTGGGAGCCTTTCCCCTAAGATCAGGAACAAGACAGGGATGTCCACTCTCACCACTGCTATTCAATATGGTAGTAGAAGTCCTAGCCTCAACAATCAGGCAACAAAAAGAAATAAAAGGCATTCAAATTGGCAAAGAGAAGGCAAACGCTCCCCATTGCAGATGACATGACATTGTACGTAGAAAACCCAAAAGATTCCACGCCAGTATTGTTAGAACTCATACAGCAATTCAGCAGTGTGGCAAGATACAAATAACTGCCCAGAAATCAGTGGCATTTCTATACCCTCACAATGAGACTGAAGAAAGAGAAATTAAGGAGTCAATCCCATTTACAATTGCACCCAAAAGCATAAGATACCTAGGAATAAACCTCACCAAAGATGTAAAGGATCTATACCCTCAAAACTATAGAACACTTCTGAAAGAAATTGAGGAAGACACAAAGAGATGGAAAAATACTCCATGCTCATGGATTGGAAGAATTAATATTGTGAAAATGTCAATGTTACCCAGGGCAATTTACACCTTTAATGCAATCCCTATCAAAATACCATGGACTTTCTTCAGAGAGTTAAAACAAATTATTTTAAGATTTGTGTGGAAGCAGAAAAGACCCCGAAGAGCCAGGGGAATTTTAAAAAAGAAAACCATATCTGGGGGCATCACAATGCCAGATTTCAGGTTGTACTACAAAGCTGTGGTCACCAAGACAGCGTGATCCTGGCACAAAAACAGACACATAGATCAATGGAACAGAATAGAGAATCCAGAAGTGGACCCTCAACTTTATGGTCCACTAAGTTTCGCCAAAGCAGCATATACTATCTACTGGAAAAAGGACAGTCTCTGCAATAATTAGTACTAGGAAAATTGGACATCTACATGCAGAAGTACAAAACTAGACCACTCTCTTTCACCATACACAAAGATAAACTCAAATGGATGAAAGATCTAAATGTGATACAAGATTCCACCAAAATCCTAGAGGAGAACACAGGCAACACCCTTTTTGATCTCGGCCACAGTAACTTCTTGCAAGATACATCCATGAAGGCAAAAGAAACAAAAGCAAAAATGAACAATTGGCACTTTATCAAGATAAAAAGCTTCTGCACAGCAAAAGAAACAGTCAACAAAACTAAAAGACAACCTGCAGAATGGGAGAAGATATTTGCAAATGACGTATCAGATAGAGGGCTAGTATCCAACATCTATAAAGAACTTATCAAACTCAACAGCAAAGAAACAAACAATCCAATTCTGAAATGGGCAAAAGACATGAACAGACATTTCACAGAGGAAGACATAGACATGGCCAACAAGCACATGAGAAAATGCTCGGCATCAGTGGCCATCAGGAAAATACAAATCCAAACCACAATGAGATACCACCTGACATCAGTGAGAATGGGGAAAATTAACAAAGCAGGAAACCACAAATGTTGGAGAGGATGTGGAGAAAGGGGAACCTTTTTGCACTGTTGGCGTGAATGTGAACTGGTGCAGCCACTCTGGAAAACTGTGTGGAGGTTCCTCAAAGAGTTAAAAATACACCTGCCCTAAGACCCAGCAATTTCACTGTTGGGGATTTACCCCAAAGATACAGATGCAGTGAAACGCTGAAAACCTGCACCCCAATGTTTATAGCAGCCATATCCACAATAGCCAAACTGCCGAAGGAGCTTCTCTGTCCGTGTGGTCTATGTATACAATGGAATATTACTCAGCCATTAGAAACAACAAATACCCACCATTTGCTTCATTGTGGATGGAACTGGAGGGTATTATGTTGAGTGTAATAAGTCAATTGGAGAAGGACAAGCATCATATGTTCTCATTCATTTGGGGAATATAAATAATAGTGAAAAGGCATAGAAGGGTAGGAAGAAGAAATGGGTAGGAAGTATCAGAAAGGGAGACAGAACATAAAGACTCCTAACTCTGGGAAACGAACTAGGGGTGATGGAAGGGGAGGAGGGCGGGGGGTGGGGTGAATGGGTGATGGGCACTGAAGGGGGCACTTGACGGGATGAGCACTGGGTGTTATTCTGTATGTTGGTAAATTGAACACCAATAAAAAATAAATTTATTATTAAAAAATACAATGTAAAAAAAAGACATAGTTAATTGATTACTGGAAAAATACAAGAAGTCAAAACAAAATGGAAGTGCATCTTAAATGTAAGAACACAGGGATATGGAAAACAGTAAGAATGGACTAAAGTATACTGTCAGTGCTAAAAAAAATGTTTAGTGTAAGAATACTAAGACTCCATAAAACAAATTTTAAGAAGCTGTGCTTGAAATAAAGGTGGACGTTTTACTGATGGAAATTTTTGTACTAGGTAGATACAACTCTAAGTGTGTCTTGTGAAGTTAATCTACTGAGGAGGATAGCTCCAGGCCAAACTGGTATGAGTAACTTTTCAGGTTGCAGGTAATTAAAAGTTTGCCTTGGCAAGCTTGAAGCTGGTCTTGCCCACCAGCCCCAAGCACACATTTTGCATTCTCTGGAGAGAACTGCAGGCAGTGACTAACATCCCCCTCCCTCCCATAGGGAAGGTGCTCAAGAGACACTACATAGGGAGATTTCTTCATGGAGGAGGGGCACCTGACATGGGTCTCTGCTCTTAGTTCTCAGTACTTTCCCATTTGGTGCCCTGCTGCCTCACCCTCTCCAGAACCCTGGGGTCCTCTCTGATTTGCCTGCTTGCCATCCATTCATTCATTTTTTTCCACACCTACTCTAGTATCTTGCCCCTCTTCTTAGGCAACCATTCTCATGCCTTTAATCTGTGCCTTTACATTGATTTTCTTGAAGAGTGGGTAGTTTTGTTCTGTGTTCATAATTGGGTTGTGTTATATATCTTATTTTGAATTTCACTTTTTCCTGTTAACATTGTCTTTTAAAAGATCCATTCTTGCTTCACTCCATAAATCTATTCTAGCTTCCAACCCCTGCATCATGCTTTGTGGGGAGGTGTCCACCCTTTTACCCACCTTTCCCCCACCCTTACATGGCTTTTGACTCTCTTCATCAAATCTATTGCAGTGAGTGTTTCTTTTTGGTACTTCATGGATATTCTGAGAAATTCTTTGGACTGGTACTCAGGAATAGACTTCCTGTGTCCTGGGCTTTGCAAACCCTCAATTTATTCTCCAGGACGGAGGTACCAGTACTCATGCTCCCCAGATGTGCAGGAGCCCTCCTTTGCCCCTGGATCAATCTCATCTTGCTTTCTCATTTTTGATAGCCTATTAGGTGAAAGGAAGTAATTCTTTTCACTGGTAATACCTATTTTCACTTCTTTGGTTACCAGTGGATTTGAATATCTTTTGATATGTTTAGACTGCTGGGTTTCCCCCCCCGAAAATGCCTGGCTCACAACATTAGCTCATTCCTTAGTCTCAGATTTGGCAAATGTCTTTATTGATTTTTGTGAATAGCATCTTTTATTGATCCGACATCCTAAATTTTGTGAGTTTTAATGTGGAAGGTGGCATTTCATATTAGAGTTTGTTAATGTATTCTTCAGGCCTTTAACTGTCTGCTTGTTTTGGGGCTTCTCTATCAATTTTTGGCTTCAGATAAATCAGATAAAAAGCTGACCACTTACCTGTTTTCCCCTGTAGGTGTCTCATTTCTTGCTAGGTGTGTGTTAGGCTGTTGCTAGGCCTACAAATATTTTTGATGACTATATCTTCTTGTTCTATTTTTTCTTTTGTCCATTTTTGTTCCTTTATTAGTTTTTCTATGCAGAGCAACAAATAACCACACATTTAACAGCTTAAAACAATACCTATTTATTATCTCATAGTGTCTGTGGGTCATACTTACTTGGGTCCTCTGTGCAGGGTCTCTCCATGCTGCATCCAAGTGTTGGCCGAGACTGGGGATTCACCCGACATGGGATCTTCTTCAAGGTTCAAGTGGTAGTTGGCAGAATTCAGCTTCTGTGGATATAGAACTGAGGCTCTTAGCTGTTAAAGGCTGCTGTCCTCTGCCAACATGGTCTTCTGTTCAACATGAGCATTTGCTCTTTCAAGGCCAATAGACAAGTGTCTCTGCTGCTTCTTGTCTCTTACCTCTAGATCATCCTTTTTCCCCCAAAAAAAACCAGCTTTTGTGAGATAAAATCCACATTCTATACAATTCACTCACTTCACATGTGCAATTCAATGGCTGTTACTATCTATATTCGCAAAGTTGTGTATCTATCACCAGAATCAATCTTAGAACATTTTCATTATCACAAAAAGAAATGCCATATTCCTTTGGTATCACCCTCCAATTCCCAATCTCCCTCTGCCCCAGCCATATCAGCAACTTATTTTCTGTCTGTATAGATTTGGCTACTCTGAACCTTTCACATAAATGGACTCATACCATATTAATGACTTAACATCTTTCACTTAACCTAATGCTTCCAAGATTCATTCATGTAATCATGAAGTATGTAATTAATACTTCGTTTTTATTGTTTAATAGCATTCTACTATATGGATATACAACATTAAATTGTATCCATTCTTTACTTGATGGATATATGGGTTGTTTCCACTTTTCATCAGTGATAAGTAATAGTATTGTGTATACATTTTTTTGTGGACATAATTTCCCTCTTGTGTATATTCCTAGGAGTAGTATGGCTTGAACATATGGTAATTCTATTCTTTAATCATCTGAAGAACTGCCAGATTATTTTCCAAAGAGGTTGCACCACTTTATATTCTCACTAACAATGTATGAGGATTCCAATTTCTCTACATGCTTGCCAACACTTGAAATAATCCATATTTTTTATTCTAGTCATCCCAGTGGTATGAAGTGATAGCTCATTACAGCTTTGATTTGCATTTTACCAATGGTTAATAAAGTTGAATATTTTCTCGTGTTTATTGGACACTTGCATATCTTTTTTGAAGAAATGTCTATTCAGATATTTTGCCCATCTTTTAATTGGGCTATTTGTTTTGTTATTATTGAGTTGTAGTAGGTTTTTAAAAAATATATTCTAGATTTAGATCTCTTAAGCCATAGATGATTTTCAAAAATTATCTGCCATTATGTGGATTGTTTTTAAACTTTCTTTAGTGTCTCTCAAAATACAAAAGTTTTTTGTTTTGATTCTTTTTATCTATTTTTAATTTGGGTGCCTGTGCTTTTGGTATCATGCTTCAGAAAGCATTGCCTAATCAAAGGTCACGAACATATACACTGATGTTTTCTCTTGAGGGTTTTATTGTTTTAGTCTGATTTGGGTCAGACTAAAACATTTGGGTCTGATCCATTTTGAGTTAATTTTTGTGGATGAGTTAACTCATGTGGTTATTGAGTTGCCCCAGCATTACTTATTGAAAAACTCTTCTCTTCCTATTGAATTGCCTTGGGTCCCATGTCAAAACTCAGTAACTACAAATATAAGAGTTTACTCTGGGACTCTCAATTCCATTACATTGAACTATATGTCAATCCTTACACCAGGACATTGTTAGGATTACTGTAGCTTTGGTGTAAAAAATGGAAATTGGAAAGTGTGAGTTCTCCAAATTTGTCTTTTTTTTTGCATGATTTTTTGGGCTAGTTTTTATTTCCTACATTTTATTAGTAATGGATCCATGAAGTTCTTTATTCTACCATCCTGAAAGTGAAATTCCTCTCTAGACCTTTTTTTAAAGGACTCTTGATTAGATCAGCTCTACCCAGAAAATGTCCCTTGCGATTATCTTGAAGATCACTGATTAAGGGATCTTAATTACTTCTGCAAAATGTTTTCCTCTTTACCATATAATCCAACTTCATCACAGGATTGGTATCCAATTATATTTACATGTCCTACCCACAATCAATGGGAGGGGATTATACTAGGTATATATAACAGACAGTATATCTTGGGGGTCATCTTCGAGTTCTGCCTATCAGTTTCTTATGACTTTTTTCCTTAATTCTTATTTTGTGATTTATTAACATTGATACTCTAATTTTTTTTTGCTTCATATTTCCCTAAAGATTTTTCCATCCTTTTATTTTTATCTTTCCTGTGTCTCTTTGTCTTACATGTATCTTTTATAGACACCATGCTATGGGTCCTTTAAAAAAATCTAATCTGGGCAGCCCCAGTAGCTCAGCGGTTTAGCACTGCCTGCAGCCCTGGGTGTGATCTTGGAGATGCAGGATCGAGTCCCACGTTGGGCGCCCTGCATGGAGTCTGCTTCTCACTCTGCCTCTCTCTCTCTCTCTCTCTCTCTCTCTCTTGCTGTGTCTCTCATGAATAAATAAATAAAATCTTTAAAAAAATCTAATCTAGCAGCAATGTCCACAATAGCCAAACTGTGGAAGGAGCCTCGGTGTCCATCAAAAGATGAATGGATAAAGAAGATGTGGTCTATGATACAATGGAATATTACTCAGCCATTAGAAATGACAAATACCCACCATTTGCTTCAACATGGATGGAACTGGAGGGTATTATGCTGAGTGAAATAAATCAATTAGAGAAGGACAAACATTATATGGTCTCATTCATTTGGGGAATATAAATAATAGTGAAAGGGAAGGGAGAAGAAATGTGTGGGAAATATCAGAAAGGGAGACAGAACATAAAGACTCCTAAACTCTGGGAAACGAACTAGGGGTGGTAGAAGGGGAGGAGGGTGGGGGGTGGGGTGAATGGGTGGCGGGCACTGAGGGGGGCACTTGACGGGATGAGCACTGGGTGTTATTCTGTATGTTGGCAAATTGAACACCAATAAAAAGTAAATTTATTATTAAAAAAATCTAATCTGTGAATTTTGGCATTTTATTTAGTGAGCTACTTTTATTACTATATTACTACATATCTTCCCTGCCATTTTCAACACTTGTCATTTACTGTATTGTCTCATTTTGTGTTTTTGCCTTACTAATCTCCTTTTCAGTGGGTAAATTTAAGTTTCTCTTGCTGGTTCCATTCTGTTTTTATTCTTGTGGTTATTGCTTATTTAACTTCAGGGCATTTTCAAGATTATTTTCCCTCTGACTACCAGTTTTTTCCAAGCTGGTGAATTACCATTGGCTGCTGGCTCCCTCCCACGATCAATGCTAGAAAGACTACAGAAATGAAATGGCAAGATTTCTTTTTTTTTAATTTTGTAAAATTTCTTATTGGAGTTCGATTTGCTAACATATAGTATAACACCCAGTGCTCATCCCTTCAAGTGGAAATGGCAAGATTTCATCCTTTCTAATGGCTGAGTAATATTCCAATGTATATACCACATATTCTTTACCATTCATTTGTCAATGGACTCTTGATTCTTTCCATAGAGTGCCTATTGTGGGCATTGTTGCTATGAAGATTAGGGTGTAGGTGCCCCTTAATTTCAATACATTGTATCTTTGGGGTAAATCCCCAGCAGTGCAATTGCTGAGTCATAGGGCAGTTCTATTTTTAACTCTTTGAGGAACATCCACACAGACTTCCGGAGTGGCTGCACCAGTTCACATTGCCACCAACAGTGCAAGAGGGTTCCCCTTTCTCCACATCCTCTCCAACACTTCTTGTTTCCTGTCTTGTTATCTTCCCCATTCTCACTGGTGTCAGGTGGTATCTCATTGTGGTTTGGATTTGTATTTCCCTGATTTCAAGTGATGCAGAGCATTTTCTCATGTGCTTGTTGGTCATGTGTATGTCTTCTGCTGTGAAATTTCTGTTCATGTCTTTTGCCTATTTCAGAATTGGATTCTTTGTTTCTTAGGTGTTGAGTTTGATAAGTTCTTTATAGATGTTGGATACCAGCCCTTTATCTGATATGTCATTTGCAAATACCTTCTCCCATTCTGTAGGTTGTCTTTTAGTTTTGTTGACTGTTTCTTTTGCTGTGCAGAAGTTTTTTATCTTGATGAAGTCCCACTAGTTCATTTTTGCTTTTGTTTCCCTTGACTTCATAGATGTATCTTGCAAGAAGTTGCTGTGGCCAAGTTCCACAAGGGTGTTGCCTGTGTTCTCCTCTAGGATTTTGATGGATTCCTGTCTCACATTTAGACCTTTCATCCATTTTGAGTGTCTCTTTGTGTATGGTGTAAGAAAATGGTCTAGTTTCATTCTTATGCACGTGGCTGTCCAATTTTCCTAGCACCATTTATTGAAGAGACTGTCCTTTTTCCAGTGGAGAGTCTATGCTGCTTTGTCAAATATTACTGGACCATAGAGTTGAGGGCACATTTCTGGGTTCCCTATTCTGTTCCATCGATCTATGTGTCAGTTTTTCTGCCAGTACCACACTGTCTTGACCACAGCTTTGTCGTACACTTGGAAATCTGGCATTGTGATGTCTCCAGCTCTGGTTTTCTTTTTCAATACTCCCCTGGCTATCCGGGGTATTTTCTGATTCCACACAAATCTTAAGATGATTTTTTTCCAACTCTCTGAAGAAAGTCCATGGTATTTTGATAGGGATTGCACTGAATATGTAAATTGCCCTGGTAACATTGACATTTTCACAATATTAATTCTGCCAATCCATGAGCATGGAATATTTACATCTCTTTGTGTCTTCCTCAATGTCCTTCAGAAGTGTTCTGTAGTTTTTAGGGTATAAATCCTTTACCTCTTAGGTGAGGTTTATTCCTAGGTATCTTATGCTTTTGGGTGCAATTATAAATGGGATTGACTCCTTAATTTCTCTTTCTTCAGTCTCATTGTTAGTGTATAGAAATGCCATTGATTTCTGGGCATTGATTTTGTATCCTGCCATGCTACCAAATTGCTGTATGAGTTCTAGCAATCTTGGGGTGGAGGATTTTGGGTTTTCTATGTAGAGTATCATGTCATCGGTGATGAGGGAGAGTTTGACTTCTTCTTTGCCAATTTGAATGCCTTTAATGTCTTTTTGTTGTCTGATTGCTGAGGCTAGGACTTCTAGTACTATGTTGAATAGCAGTGGTGAGAGTGGACATCCCTGTCTTGTTCCTGATCTTAGGGGAAAGTCTCTCAGTTTTTCCCCATTGAGAATGATATTCGCTATGGGCTTCTCATAGATGGCTATTAAGATACTGAGGAATATTCCCTCTGTGCTTATACTCTGAATAGTGTTGATCAGGAACATGCTGTATTTTGTCAAATGCTTCCTCTGCATCTATTGAGAGGATCATGTGGTTCTTGTTTTTTCTATTGTTGATGTAACCTATCATGTTTCTTGTTTTAAGAGTGCTGAACCAACCTTGCTTCATGGTATAAATCTCACTTGGTCATGGTGAATAAACTTCTTAATGTATTGTTTGATATATTGGCTAGTATCTTGTTAAGAATTTTTGCATCTGTTTTCATCAGGGATATTGGTGTATAATTCTCTTTTTTGGTGGGGTCTTTGTCCTGTTTTGGAATTAAGGTGATGCTGGCCTCATAAAATGTCCACAATAGACAAACTGTGGAAGGAGCCTCGGTGTCCATCAAAAGATGAATGGATACAGAAGATGTCGTCTATATATACATTGGAGTATTACTCAGCCATTAGAAATGATGAATACCCACCATTTGCTTCAACATAGACTGGAGGGTTGAGTGAAGTGAGTCAATCAGAGAAGTACAAACATTATATGGTTTCATTCGTTTGGGGAATATAAGTAATAGTTAAAGGGTAATCCCTTTCCTCCTATGGGAAAGGAAACAAAATGACTGGGAAATCAGAGAAGGTGACAGAACATGAGAAACTCCTAACTCTGGGAACTGAACAAGGGGTATTGGAAAGGTAGGTGGGTGAGGGGACGGGCTGACTTGGTAATGGGCACTGAGAAGGGCACTTGAAGGGATGAGCACTGGGCGATATACTTATGTCGACAAATCAAACTCCAATAAAAAATATACAATAAATAAATAAATAATGTTGGCTAATGGTATATATCTCTCTTATTAATTCTTTCAAAGAACCAACTCCTGGTTTTGTTGATCTGTTCTACAGTATTTCATTGAGTTCTGGTCGGATCTTTATCACCTCTCTTCTTCTGCTTGGTGTAGGTTTTATTTGCTGTTCTTTCTCCAGTTCCTTTAGGTGTCAAGGTAGCTTGTGTATTTGAGTTTTTTCAAATTTTTTGAGGGAAGCTTGTATTGTGATGTATTTTCTTCTTAGGACTGCTGTGCTGTATCCCAAAATTTTTAACTTTGTATTTTCATTTTCACTAGTTTCCATGATTCTTTTTAATTCTTCTCTAATTTCCTGGTTGACCTATTCATCTTTTAGCAGAATGCTCTTTAACCTCAACATGTTTGACTTTATCCCAAATTTCTTGTTGTGTTTGAGTTCTAGTTTCAAAATATTGTGGTTTTAAAATATGGAGGAGACAATCCCAATATTTTGATATCAGTTGAGTCCTGATGTGTGATCCAGTATGTGGTCTATTCTGGAGAAAGTTCCATGTGCACTTGAGAGGAATGTGTATTCAGTTGCGTTTGGAGGGAAGGTTTTGTATATATCAGTGAAATCCATCTAATCCAGTGTATCATTTAAGACCCTTGTTTCTTTGGTGATGTTGTGCTTAGAGATCTGTCATTTACAGAAAGTTCCATGTTGAAGTCTCCTTCTATTAGTGTATTATGATCTAAGTATGTCTTTACTTTGGTTATTAATTGAATGATATACTTGGCAGCTTCCGCATTAGGGGCATAAATATTCATGACTGTTAGATCTTCTAGTTGGAGAGACCCTTTAAGTATGATATAGTGTCCTCTTCATCTCTTACTACAGTCTTTGGGATAAACTTTAATTTATCTGATATGATGATTACTACCCCTGCTTTCTTTCGAGGACCATTTGAATGATAAATGGTCCTCCAACCTTTCATTTTCAGGCATAGGTGTCCTTAGGTCTAAAATGAATCTCTTATTGACAGAAAAAGAAGAGTCTTGTTTTTTATTCATTCTGAAACCCTGCATCTTTTGATGGGATAATTTAGCCCATTCATGTTCAAAGTAACTATTGAAAGGTATGAATTTAGTGTCATCATAATACCCATTCGGTCCCCTTTTTATGGATTCTTTGTGTGTCCTCTTTCTTTTCCATAGTCCCCCTTAATATTTCCTGCAGAGCTGGTTTGGTGGTCACATATTCTTTCAGTTTCTGCCTATCTTGGAAGCTCTTTATCTCTCCTTCTATTCTGAATGAGAGCCTTGCTGGATAGAGTATTCTTGGCTGCATGTTCTTCTCATTTAGGACCCTGAATATATCCTTCCATCCCTTTCTGGCTTGCCAGGCCTCTGTGGAGAGATCTGCTGTTAATCTGATATTTCTCCCTATATAAGTTAAGAATCTCTTTTCTCTCATTGCTTTAAGGGTTTTCTCTTTATCTTTGGAATTTGCAAGTTTCACTATTAAATGTCGGGGTGTTAAACAGTTTTTATTGATTCTGTGAGTGGACCTCTCTATCTCCTGGATCTGAATGCCTGTTTCCTTCCCCAGATTAGGGAAGTTCTCAACTATGATTTGTTCACATATACTTTCTGGCCCTCTGGCCCTCTCGGCATTTTCTGGAACCCAAATTATATGTAGATTCTTCCTTCTGAGGGTATCATTCATTTCTCTTAGCCTTTCCTCATGGCCTCTTAAGTGTTTTTCTCCTTTTTCCTCAACTTCCTCCCTTCCCATCAACCTGCCTTCCTTTTTGCTCACTCCTTCTTCCACCTCATTAACTCTAGCTGTTAAGACATCTAGTTTGGATTGCATATCATTTAATTTAGTTTTAATTTTGGCCTGATTAGATCTCAATTCTGCAATACTGAAGTCTCTAGAGTCCTTTGTGCTTTTTTCCAGAGCCACAAGTAGCTTTATAATTGTGCTTCTGAATTAGCTTTCTGACATTGATTTGAAATTCATATTCTGTAACTCCATGGCAGAGATTACTGTTTCTGATTCTTTTGTGGTGAATTCTTCCTTCCAGTCATTTTGTTCAGTGCAGAATGGTCATATGAGTGGGCTTAGTCAAGAATATAAATCACAACCTAAGTAAACTTCACCCTAGATGATTCTGATGAGGTCAGAGACCAGAAAATGAAAACAAGGGTCAGAAGAAAATAAAACAAAAGGAACATTAAAATGAAAAACAATTTTAAAAACAAAGTAGTAAAAAAAGGGCCAAATAGTCCAAAGTCGAAGAAAAAAAAAGCAAAAGGAAAAAGAAGAGAAAAAACAAAAGAGAAAATAGAGAAAACTAAAAAAGGGGGGGCAGCTGGGAGATGGTGGTGGTGAAGAAGTTGTAGTGGAGGGAGAATGTAGTCTACCTGAGGGGTCTTAGAGGATGATCCTCTTGGTTCTGAGTGTATTAAGTTCTGTATGTTAGAAGATGTTCAGTCCCAAATTTATATAAACTAGCAATACTTGTAGAGAGCCTCAACATTGACCATGAAAATATAAACAAGATAAAAGAGGGGAGCAGAATGGAAGGAAGAGGAAAATAATCTCACAGAATGAACCAGCACAGTTTTCCAGTTGGTTCTGGGTGCATGCTGGTCATGTTTTAGAAGGTATTAACTTCTGCCATTGTAGAACAAAATAAGGCTGAAAAAAAAACCCCAAAAAACACAAAACACAAACCCATATCTCATATATCTCCAAAATTAAGTTGATTATGTTGAAGGGAATCTAGAAGTGGAAAATATCTAAGCCATGTAATTGTAGAATATGAAAGCCAAAAAGGAAGAAACCTAAAAATGAAGAGGTGGTAAAATATTGTTGTTAAGGTGGGAAAAGAGAAAAAATACTGGAAGTTTTTAGACTGATATAAAAACAAGTTGTAATGGAAAGGGGGGGAAAAGAGAGGGACCCTCTAGTTCTATATACTATTTCTCTCGGTTCTGGAGTTTTCCAGGGGTGCTTGGTCAATAACTTGCTCTTCTTCTGTTCTTCCAGCTGGTCTTCTGGGGGAGGGGCCTGCTGTGCTGATTCTCAGGTGTGTGTACCGGGAGATGCCCTTCTCCCCACTGGGTGCCAGGCTCAGTGGGAGCTGTTTATTTACCCCCTGAATCCTCTGTTCCTTGGCGGCCCTGCCTCTCAGGCACATGGTGAAACAAAAACAACAATGGTCAAGGCCAGAGTTCTAGCTCTGGAGTCAGCTCCCCATGAGTAACTAACCACAGTCTCCCAGTCCACACTGGTCTATCTGCCCTGGGGGGCAGGTGCTGGGGCACTGATCAGCACAGCTTGGGGGCACCCAGCGGCAAGAGAGTCCTTGCTGTCCTGTGCCCTCCCTGCTCCACTCTTTCCCAGGGGAACTCAGGATTGCTGGCTTTTTCTGCTTGGGCACCCTGGGATCTGGAGCCCTGTGCTGCTGGAATTGTGCTCTCTGGGCCATGGCTCCTGAAGGCAGCAAGGCGCAGACCCCTCCTCTTGAGCTGCCCGCCTCACTGACTGGCTTCTCCCAGATGCCCTGAGGGCTGCAATGCTCCAGCCCTTTACCGAGATCAGCCTGCAGTGTGTGGTGTGCTTTCCCTCTGGGGGGGGAACTTCCTCTATTATTGATTCCTGGAAATTGAGGCTTCACTGCCCCTTCTGTGATTCTGCCTGATTTCCCTGCTGAGCACTTTTCCATATGGGAAACATCGAGTGTGGATTTTTAAAGTTCCCGCTTCTCCAGGGCTGGGCTTTCCTTTCCCAGAGGCTTTCACTGCCTGGCTTTAGCCCAGCTCCTTGTGGGGCCCCTCCCCCACTTGATTCTTTTTTATTTCTTTGTTTTTTTCCACCTTCCTACCTTTCTAGAAATGAAAACTTTTCTCTCTCTAGCATTCCAGCTGTTGTCTCTTTAAATCTCAGGTCAAATTCATAGGTGTTAAGGGTGTTTTAAAAGTTATCTAGGTAAGTTGGTCGACCAGGTGAGTTGAGGGCTCCTACTCTTCTGCCATCTTCCAGACTCCTCAGATGAACTATTCTTAAACAGGAGCACAGCAATGACTCAGTGTGCAACACTTGGTTATATAATGCTGAATGTAAAAATCTAAGTTCCAGGAGTTTTACACACACTGTGGTAGATATTCTACCACAGTGAGTATAAAATCAAGTATAAAATCAAGCAAAACTGAGCATGTTAGGTGTGTAGACACTGGTGATTAAACTATCAAGTAAGGGCAGGGATGATACAGGGTGTCCTGTATAACAAAAGAGCACATATTGTCAGATACTGACAACATTCTAGCCTGGGTTTAGGTGATGGATTGTGGGCTGTTCATTGTCTTATACAAGCACACATGGACCAATGCCAGGTGTGTCATGAACAAAGGCAAGGATGATGTTAAGCAGACTCTGGGCAACAAAGGTTCATAAGAAAAGAAAAAGATAAGAAAACAAAAAACTCAAATGTACCATAGGGCCAGAGAAAATCAAACAGGTATTTTGAACTTAGTAACTAATTAGGAAAGGGCTAAAGGGCAATTTATGGAGTTACTCTAGTATCCCAGGTTCATTGTGGCCCTGGGGTGGTGGGACTCTGTACCAAAGAGTCTCTGAAGTGGGCTCTCTGTTTGTTGGGCTGTGTTTTGGAGGTTGGTCCTTGATGATCTACTACTTGGCTTAAGAAGTGATGAATGACTCTTGCAGAATGGAGCCCAGTAAAGGTCTTGGATTTTCTCTGAATTTGCTTGGGCTCCACTCCTGAGAGGCCTTACTCACACCCATTTCCCTGAGTCATGGGAATCATGGAGGGTGGGAGAAGGCTTGTTTCCATTTTATAGATGTGGAAGTTGGCTTTCAAGTCATTAGGTCTTTGGCCTGAGGACTACCATTGGGTATAATAGAAATATATATATATACACATATATATGTTCAATTTGCCAACATATAGTATAACACCGAGTGCTATAATAGAAGAGGAAAGGAGTTACATATGCCCTGATTCCTGGAGGTGTGCTGGGGACCCACAGAAGATACTACTGCAGTCTTTAGAACTTGATCTCCTTCTAGGAGCCAGGGTCTTTTTTTTATTATTATTGGAATTCAATTTGCCAACATATACCATAACACCCAGTGTTCATCCCATCAAGTGCCCCCGTCAGTGCCCATCACCCCAGTTACCCCCACCCCCTGCCCACCTCCCTTTCCACCACTCCTTGTTCCTTTCCCAGAGTCAGGAGTCTCTCATATTCTGTCTCCCTCTCTTATATTTCCTTTTTTTTATAAATTTATTTTTTATTGGTATTCAATTTACCAATATATAGAATAACATCCAGTGCTCATCCCGTCAAGGGCCCACCTCAGTGCCCATCACTGAGTCACCCCCACCCCCCGCCAACCTCCCCTTCCACCACCCCTAGTTCGTTTCTGAGAGTTAAGAGTCCTTCATTTTCTGTTTCCCTTTCTGATATTTCCCACTCATTTTTCTCCTTTCCCCTTTATTCCATTTCACTATTTTTTATAATCCCCAAATGAATGACAACATATAATGTTTGTCCTTCTCGGATTGACTTATTTCACTCAACATAATACCCTCCAGTTCCATCCACGTCGAAGCAAATGGTGGGTATTTGTCGTTTCTAAGGGCTAATATTCCATTGTATACATAGACCACATCTTCTTATTTCATTCATCTTTTGATGAGCACCGAGGCTCCTTCCACAGTTTGGCTATTGTGGACATTACTACTAGAAACATCGGGGTGCAGGTGTCCCGGCATTTCACTGCATCTGTATCTTTGGGGTAAATCCCCAGCAGTGCAATTCCTGGGTCGTAGGGCAGATCAATTTTTAACTCTTTCAAAAACCTCCAAACAGTTTTCCAGAGTGGCTCCATCAGTTCACATTCCCAACACTGCAAGAGGGTTCTCCTTTCTCCACATCCTCTCCAACACTTGTTGTTTCCTGTCTTGTTATCTTCCCCATTTTCACTGATGTCAGGTGGTATCCCATTGTAGTTTTTATTTGTATTTCTGTGATAGCCAGTGATGTGTGGCATTTTCTCATGTGCTTGTTGGCCATGTGTATGTCTTCCTCTGAGATTTCTGTTCATCTCTTTTGCCCATTTCAGGATTGGATTGTTTGTTTCTTTACTGTTGAGTTTGATAAGTTCTTTATAGATGAACTTACTAGCCCTCTATCTGATATGTCATTTGCAAATATCTTCTCCAATTCTGTAGGTTGTCTTTTAGTTTTGTTGACTGTTTCTTTTGCTGTGTAAAAGCTTCTTATCTTTATGAGGTCCCAATAATTCATTTTTGCTTTTGTTTCTCTTGCCTTAATGGATGTATCTTGCAAGAAATTGCTGTGGCCAAGTTCCAAAAGGCTGTTGCCTGTGTTATCCTCCAGGATTTTGATGGAATCTTGTCTCATAAGATCACATTTAGATCTTTCATCCATTTTGAGTGTCTCACAAGATCACATGTCTCACAAGATCACATTTAGATCTTTCATCCATTTTGAGTGTCTCTTTGTGTTTGGTGTAAGAGAATGATCCAGTTTCATACTTGTACATGTGGATGTCCAATTTTCCCAGCACCATTTATTGAAGAGACTGCCTTTTTCCAGTGGATAGTCTTTCCTGCTTTGTCGATATTAGTTGACCATAAAGTTGAGGGTCCACTTCTGGATTCTCTATTCTGTTCCATTGATCTATGTGTCTGTTTTTGTGCCAGGACCACACTGTCTTGATGCCCACAGCTTTGTAGCACAACCTGAAATGTGGCATTGTGATGCCCCCAGATATGGTTTTCACTTTTTAATATTTCCCTGGCTATTTGGAGTCTTTTCTGCTTCCACACAAATCTTAAGATTATTTGTTCCAACTCTCTGAAGAAAGTCCATGGTATTTTGATAGGGATTGCATTGAAAGTGTAAATTGCCCAGGGTAACATTGACATTTTCACGATATTAATTCTGCCAATCCATGAGCATGGAATATTTTTCCATCTCTTTGTGTCTTCCTCAATTTCTTTCAGAAGTGTTCTATAGTTTTTAGGGTATAGATCCTTTACCTCTTTGGTGAGGTTTATTCCTAGGTATCTTATGCTTTTGGGTGCAATTGTAAATGGGATTGACTCCTTAATTTCTCTTTCTTCAGTCTCATTGTTAGTGTACAGAAATGCCACTGACTTCTGGGCATTGATTTTGTATCCTGCCACATTGCCAAATTGCTGTATGAGTTCTAGCAATCTTGGGGTGGAGGCTTTTGGGTTTTCTATGTAGAGTATCATGTCATCAGAGAAGAGGGAGAGTTTGACTTCTTCTTTGCCAATTTGAATGCCTTTAATGTCTTTTTGTTGTCTGATGCTGAGGCTAGGACTTCCAGTACTATGTTGAATAGCAGTGGTGAGAGCAGACATCTCTGTCTTGTTCCTGATCTTAGGGGAAAGGCTCCCAGTGTTTCCCCATTGAGAATGATATTTGCTGTGGGCTTTTCATAGATGGCTTTTAAGATGTCGAGGAATGTTCCATCTATCCCTACACTCTGAAAAGTTTTGATCAGGAATGGATGCTGTATTTTGTCAAATGCTTTCTGTGCGTCTAATGAGAGGATCATATGGTTCTTGGTTTTTCTCTTGCTGATATGATGAATCACATTGATTGTTTTACGAGTGTTGAACCAGCCTTGTGTCCTAGGGATAAATCCTACTTGGTCATGGTGAATAATTTTCTTAATGTACTGTTGGATCCTATTGGCTAGTATCTTTTTTTTTTCTTTTTTCTTTTAATTTATTTTTTATTGGTGTTCAATTTACTAACATACAGAATAACCCCCAGTGCCCATTACCCATTCTATTGGCTAGTATCTTGTTGGGAATGTTTGCATCCATGTTCATCAGGGATATTGGTCTGTAATTCTCCTTTTTGTTGGGGTCTTTGTCTGGTTTTGGAATTAAGGTGATGCTGGCTTCACAGAACGAATTTGGAAGTACTCAATCTCTTTCTATCTTTCCAAACAGCTTTAGGAGAATAGGTATGATTTCTCCTTTAAACGTTTGATAGAATTCCCTGGGAAGCCATCTGGCCCTGGACTTTTGTGTCTTGGGAGGTTTTTCATGACTGCTTCAATTTCCTCCCTGGTTATTGGCATGTTAAGGTCTTCTATTTCTTCCTGTTCCAGTTTTGGTAGTTTGTGGCTTTCCAGGAATGTGTCCATTTCTTCTAGATTGCCTAATTTGTTGGCGTATAGCTGTTCATAATATGTTTTTAAAATCATTTGTATTCCCTTGGTGTTGGTAGTGATCTCTCCTTTCTCATTAGTGATTTTATTAATTAGAGTCTTTTCTCATTTGTTTTTAATAACTTTGTCTAATGGTTTATCTATCTTATTAATTCTTTCAAAGAACCGACTCCTGGTTTTGTTGATCTGTTCCACAGTTCTTCTGATCTCGATTTAGTTGAGTTCTGCTCGAGTCTTTATTAACTCTCTTCTTCTGCTGGGTGTAGGATCTATTTGCTGTTTTTTCTCTAGCTCCTTTAGGTGTAAAGTTAGCTTTTGTATTTGAGTTCTTTCCAGTTTTTGAATGGATGCTTGTATTACGATGTATTTCCCTCTTAGGACTGCTTTTGCTGCATCCCAAAGATTTTGAACCGGTTGTATCTTCATTCTCATTAGTTTCCATGAATCTTTTTAATTCTTCCCTAATTTCCTGGTTGACCCTTTCATCTTTTAGCAGGATGGTCCTTAACCTCCACGTGTTTGAGGTCCTTCCAAACTTCTTGTTGTGATTTAGTTCTAATTTCAAGGCATTATCGTCTGAGAATATGAAGGGGACATTCCCAATCTTTTGGTATCGGTTCAGACCCGATTTGTGCCCCAGTATGTGGTCTATTCTGGAGAAAGTTTCATGTGCACTTGAGAAGAATGTGTATTCAGTTGAGTTTGGATGTAAAGTGTAAAGTTCTGTAGATATCTGTGAAATCCATCTGGTCCAGTGTATCACTTAAAGCTCTCGTTTCTTTGGAGATGTTGTGCTTAGAAGACCTTTTGAGTATAGAAAGAGCTAGATTGAAGTCACCAAGTAGAAGTGTATTATTATCTAAGTATTCTTTACTTTGGTTATTAATTGATTTATATATTTGGCAGCTCCCACATTCAGGGCATATATATTGAGGATTGTTAAGTCCTCTTGTTGGATAGATCCTTTAAGTATGATATAGTGTCCCTCTTCATCTCTCACTACAGTCTTCGGGGTAAATTTTAGTTTATCTGATATAAGGATGGCTACCCCTGCTTTCTTTTGAGGACCATTTGAATGGTAAATGGTTCTCCAACCTTTTATTTTCAGGCTGTAGGTGTCCTTTTGTCTAAAATGAGTCTCTTGTAGACAGCAAATAGATGGGTCCTGCTTTCTTATCCAGTCTGTAACCCTGCGCCTTTTGATGGGGTCATTAAGCCCGTTCACGTTCAGAGTTACTATTGAAAGATATGAGTTTAGTGTCATCATGTTATCTATTCAGTCCTTGTTTTTGTGGATTGTTCCACTGAACTTCTTCTTAAAGGGGAATTTTAAGAGTCCCCCATAAAATTTCTTGCAGAGCTGCTTTGGAGGTCACATATTCTTTCAGTTCCTGCCTGTCTTGGAAGCTCTTTATCTCTCCTTCCATTCTGAATGAGAGCCTTGCTGGATAAAGTATTCTTGGTTGCATGTTTTTCTCATTTAGGACCCTGAATATATCTTGCCAGCCCTTTCTGGCCTGCCAGGTCTCTGTGGAGAGGTCTGCTGTTACCCTAATACTTCTCCCCTAAAAGTCAGGATTTCTTGTCTCTTGCTGCTTTAAGGATCTTCTCTTTATCTTTGGAATTTGCAAGCTTTACTATTAAATGTCGAGGTGTTGAACGGTTTTTTTATTGGTCTTAGGGGGGGATCTCTCTCTCCTGGATCTGAATGCCTGTTTCCCTTCCCAGATTAGGAAAGGTTTCAGCTATAATTTGTTCAAATACATATTCTGGCCCTCTGTCCCTTTCGGCGCCCTCGGGAACCCCAATTAAACATAGGTTTTTCTTCCTCAGGCTGTTGTTTAGTTCCCTTAATCTATCCTCATGGTCTTTTAATTGTCTCTTTTTTCCTCAGTTTCCCTCTTTGCCATCAACTTGTCTTCTATGTCACTCACTTGTTCTTCCACCTCGTTAACCCTGTTTTTCTCTTTTTACCACAGTTTCCTTTCTTGCCTCAAGTTGTTCTTTGTCACTCATTCTTCTACCTCATTAACCCTCGTCATTAGGACCTCTAGTTTGGATTGCATCTCATTTAATTGATTTTTAATTTCTGCCTGATTAGATCTAAATTATGCAGTCATAAAGTATCTTGAGTCTTTTATGACTTTTTCTAGAGCCCCAGTAGCTTTATAATTGTGCTTCTGAATTGGCTTTCTGACTTGAAGTATAATCCAAATTTTGTAAGTCTGGGAGAGAGGACTGTTTCTTTCTTTTGAGGTGAATTTTTCCTGCTAGTCATTTTCTTCAGTGCAGAGTGTCTAAAGACTAGTTGTACTGGAAAATGGAGAAAAAGAGAGAAGAGAAAATAAAAAGAAGTAGAAAGAAAAGAAGGGGGGAGCAAACAGAAAATAAAAAAAGGGGGAATATCCTCTGATTCTGTATAGTGTAAATCCCTTGTCTTCCCCTGGAACTTTCCAGTGCTGATTGGTCAATAACTTGCTTTTCCCCTGTCCTTCTAGCTGGTCTTCTGGGGGAAGGTCCTTCTGTGTTGATTCTCAGGTGTGTTGCCCTGGGGAAGCTGCCCAGCCCCCTACCAGGTGCACCTCTCAGTGGGAGCTGTTTATCCTGTGAGGCCCCTGCTCAGTCCCAGGTACAAGGTGACACCAGGAGGAACATCAACAGTGGCAGCGGCCAGCTCTCCAACTCTGGAGTCAGCTCCCGCAGTGACTACCGCAGCTCTCAGTCTGCAGGGGCCTGGATGCTCCAGGCGCGGGGACACAGATCTGCACAACTCGGGGCTGCCCAGTGGCAGGAGCGTCCTTGCTGTCCTGTGCCCTCTCCACCTCTGCGTGTCCCGAGGGGAGTGCTGGATCTTGGGCTGTGTCCCTGAGCCCCATGGGCTCCGGGGCCTGCACCGCTGGAATTGCGCTCCTGAAGCTGCGCAGCCCCCTCCGGGTGGAGCCACCGCCTGAGCTCCCCAAGCTGCTCCTGGGCCCCGCAGGGCGTGGGCTGCAGCCCTTTAGGGAGCTCGGCCCGAGGTGTATGGCACGCTCTCCCCCGGTGCACAGTTCCTCTGTTAGTGCCCCTGGGAGCTTGAGGGCATCTCTGCCCCTCCTGGGATCCTGCCTGAGCTCCCTGTGAGCGCCTTTCTGCCGGGAAGGTTGGTAATGCTCCTGCTGCTCTGGGCTTGGGCTTTCCTGTCCTGGGGGCACTCACCACATGACCTTAGCCTGGCTCCTCGCAGGGTCCCTCCCCCTTGGATGCTTTTTTAGTTCTTTATTTTTCCCCCATCTTCCTACCTTGATAGACGTGCGAAATCTTCTCACTGTAGCATTACAGCTGTTCTCTCTTTAAATCTCAGACTGAATTAATAGGTTTTCAGGATGCTTTGAAAGTTATCTAGGTAAGTTGGCGGGGACAGGTGACTTGGGGACCCTACTCTTCCGCCATCTTGCCAAGGACCCCCGATTCTGATCTATTTGGAATCTATTTCCATTCTGGAATTCTTAGTAGGTAAGAATAGGCAGGTGTAGCTAGGAAGAGCTGGGAGTAGGTGACAGTAGGGCAGCTTGAATAGAGAGCAGTAATTGGGAATGGGTGAGGGAATGCAGGAGTAGCTGGGAGTAGGTAAGAGTATATGGGAGTAAGTGAGAGTAGCTGTGAGTAGCTAGAAGTAGGTGAGGTAGGTGGGAGTAGCTGGGGGCAGCTAGTAGTAACTATGAACGGGTGGTGGAGACATCTTAGACTTGGGTGGAAGCAGTGACTTTTGTATTGGGACTTGCAGGTGGCTGAGGTGAAGGTGAGGGGTCATGAAGCCCTGCTAAGGAAGCTGGGCCTGGGTGGGGAGGCAGGGTACTGCTTAGTCTTTGGTGAGGTGGGAGAGGCTATTAGAGATATGGTTGAAGATATGAGTGCGCACAAAGTGTGATCAAAATGCCTTTGCATTTTTTAATAAATATATTTATTTGTGAAGAATAGAATAATATTTAGTGTTTTGCCTCTTGACTCACATGTGCATGGATACACAGAGGCACAAATACAATACACTGGTTCCCAGACCTGGCTGTGTACTGGAAGCCTGGAATGGCTTCCTCATCATTGGACTTTCTTCCAACATTGATTTTATTTCTTTTAATTTTTTTTAAATTTCTTTTAATTTTTTAAAAAAGATTCTATTCATTTATTCATGAGAGACACAGAAGAAAGAGAGAGGCAAAGACACAGGCAGAGGGAGAAGCAGGCTCCATGCAGGGAGCCTGACAGGGGACTCGATCCGGGGTCTCCAGGATCTCACCATGGGTAAAAGGCGGTGCTAAACTGCTGAGCCACCCGGGCTGCCCCCAACATTGATTTTATTAGTGGGAGTGGCCTAGGTACTTCTTTTTTTTAAAATTGAAGTTCAATTTGCCAACATATAGTATAACCCAGTGCTTCATCCCATCAAGTGTCCTCCTCAGTGCCCATCACCCAGTTACCCCAACCCCCCGCCCACCTTCCCTTCTGCAACCCTTTGTTTCCCAGAGTTAGGAGTGGCTTAAAACTTGGCTTAAAACTCCCCAAGTGCCTTTAAAATGTAGCAAAATCTGAAAATCGTTAATACATTATTAGTACACAATTAACAATTGGGCAATATATAATAAATTTAATTTGGGTAAAGCTTTTGCATCAATTTTCCATCTAGTCTTTTACTATACAGAAATACCTGTGTAATTTCACAAAGATATTGGAAAAATATTATCTACTACACTACTGTTTGTAATAGCTATAAATGACAAGCAAACAAAACATCCCTCAAAATACAATATGGTGTTTCACAATGCAATGTTTTACAACCTGCCAGGCAGATTTATGCCTGCATATTGTTTCCTATACATTGCCACATGTTATGGTCAAGAGTCCATCAGTCTTCTGGCCCTAGAACCAATGCCCATCTATCTGCCCCTTTGGGAACTTGCTTGACATCAACTTGGAATTTTCACAGAGAAGTAGAATCTCTGAGAGTTCAGGAGATGCATGTGCCCCCTCCCACTAAGGCACAAGCTTGGGCAACAGGTTGGCTGGGTGACCCTTACCCTGGCAGGACAGCAGAGGGAAATGCTATCGGCCCAAACAGAAGGGGTACAGAGGCCAAACATTTAGGAAACTGGGTCACTGCACAGGTGGGCAAGAGACCTCTGGGCAGCCCTCACAGTTTGCCTGCTGTGTGTGAGCTGACTATAAGCTGTGTCACAGTGGCTGGATTACATCACAAAGTATGCTCTCCTTGCAGGGGCATGGACAGAGAGCAGAGGTCAGGAGTGAAGGAGGCCCCTTACCAGGGCTTAGGCACAAACTGAGAGCTGGAGACCCAGGAGAATCACGGGTTAGGGTGTGGGCCACAGTAAGCTGCATAAGAGGTGGAGGCAGCCAGCAGGTACCTCAGGTTGGAGAGTCCCCAGGGAGCCAGAGCCAAGAAAACTTGGGGCAGCACCATTTCAGAGTCACATCTTATAGGCCTGAAGGGCAGAGATAGGAGTGGATAGTGAGGTATGTGGGGTAGGTGCTGGCATACCTGGGTCTAAGTGTTCTTCCTGGAACTTCACATGGTGAGGGAGGAGATGGAGGGTGGAAGGCTGGTAGCAGGACTCTTTAATTGGCTTCTTGCAGGTTGACTTCTTTAGAGACAGGGGTAGTCCTAAGGAGTGAACCTAATGGCTCTTTCTTGAATCCAGCTGGGCTGATGTTATTGTAAGATCTTTGGACCTGAAGTGGCCACAGATATCCCACCCCACCTGCAGCTCCAGCCTGGGAGGACAAGAAGAATTACTTGTGTCCCAGACCGAGGGACCATGACTAGGTCCTGGGGGTCCTGCTTGCTTCTGTTCACCATTTTCGGGGCCCTGGTGGCCAGCACAGACCTAAACAAGAATAAAGCAAAGGTGTTGAGGGAATTAAAAGTAATCAATGCCTCAAATGCCAACGTGAAGCAGTGCCTGTGGTTTGCCATGCAAGAATACAACAAAGAGAGTGAGGATAAGTACCTCTTCCAAGTGGTCAAGACAATACAAGTCCAGATGCAGGTAAAGGTGTTCTCTCTCACTATGCATGTGTGCATATGGTGGCACAGATTGAAGCTGGACTGAAAGAGTGGGCATGGGAGAAAAACAATGATATACAAAAGACCCATTATGTGAGTGCTTAAGGACCTACACACTTGCATGTCACTATGACATCACTGCACTTTCTATATATTCTTGCACTGTTGTTCTAAGTTCTTTATGTGTATTAACTTGTTTAAACTCCAAACTGTAAATCTAACGTTCATGATTTGTATTTTCTATAATTGGGAGATAAATTGAGTGTCATGAATATTTTGCAATAATGCTGCCATGGGCAACATTTCAATCTAGCCACATAATGTGGATTGTGGGGCTGAAAATCCACATAATGTGGATTGTGGGGTTGAAAAGAGACATGTTGCTATTTAATGTGTAGGTAATAAAGTCCCTACTCCTAGCCTATAATTCTTTGACTCCAACATTTATTTAGTGGAAGTGAAGACATTCTGATTTTATGTTCATAAAAATGTATCCCTTCTCACAAGCCCAAGCATGGCCCAATGCTAGGAAGCATTGCTTAGTTGGATTCCATTGAGGATAATGCTCTCTGAAGCTTGCAACACGTGTCCCTGCCTGTCATGGTCGAGAAAAAGCCCCCAGAGCTGGAATTCAGCTGACTGTACCATCCTCAGTTGGCGGGTTGGTAGTGTGGCTTATAATTCCACAATGAAACTTGGAATGAATTGTAAAGATACTCAGCAGAGAGGTCATTTTTAGCAGGATTTACTTCAGTTTTTATATTCTCCATATAGTGTTCCATTTGAAGGAGCTGAGCCAATGCACATGTCGGCACTTATGACCTTGTCCCTTTGGAACCTTATGAGCCATCAGTCCATATTTCCAGTATATCGTGCTGATGGCACTCTGTTTATGACTGGGCATACTGTTCAATCCACCTGGGGAACTCCTACAGCACTTTGAAATAGGGGAATGGATTCCAGCTCTTGTACCTTCCCCCAACCCCTTTGTAGTTGTCATTCTTTGGTACCCAAGTAGCACCATACTCAGCAAGTTTCTCCCAAGCAGCTTCTATGCAGGCTGCTGCAGATGAGGCAGTGAGATGGACAGAAATAATCACATTTCTAGGGAGCCAGCAGTCTTATCAGAAAGAAATAGTGCCAAACCCAGAATGAGAACTGGGGATTCTAGCCTGCTGGCATGGTACCTAGGGGCCCAGAGGTCAGGAAAGTCTTCTTCGGACAGGCTCTCACCTGAGGAGCTTGTATATGTCCTACTGCACTGGTCTCACTGGCACCAATTAAATGAGGATCTCTAGATGGGACCTAGGTCTCAGTAGGTGTTAAAGCTTTCTAGGTGATCCCAATATGAGTCAAGAGTAAGAACCACCTCTCTAGGGAGTAATGTTGGTGGCTAAACCTGAAGGCAGACTAGGAGGTGATGGATGCTGGTGGGAAGTATTTTTGTTTAGGTTTCCCACATCAGATCCTAGTGCTAGTAGTTTACTTGGGAGGCCATCCCAGTAAGCACCAGGGGGCTGGAAGAGAAGGGAGACAGGGCAGGGCAGTGAGTTACTGTGCAGGTGACCACTATGGGCCTCCCTGGAGCCTCAGGAAAAGGGTACATAGCCTTCCTCAGAGTTTAGCCACACTGCAAGAGGGAAGCTCAGTTGCTTACCCATCAACTCCCATCCATTGTTGGCTAAGAGCTGCTCTTGGCTCCTGCTGGTCAGGAAGCCCCAGGCAGGGACAGCCAGGAAGTGGCAGTGTGTTTGGGAAGAGCAAAGGACATGAGTATCACTCACAGCATCTCCTGGAAAAGATGATGGGAGGGCTGCATGGGGTTGGGAAGAGCAACTGGGTATAGCAAGCTGCCACTGGGAAGAAGCATGGCCCATTTGGCAACTCAAAGGAGGCTGTGTGACTAGCTTGAGAGGTGCTCATGGATCAGATCATGAAGGGCCTTGAAGATTGTGGGCAAAACTTTTTCTTTTTCTTTTTTAAAGATTTTATTTATTAATAAGAGAGAGAGACAGAGAGAGAGAGAGAGAGAGAGTGGTAGAGACAGAAGCAGGCTCCATGTAGGGAGCCTGACGTGGGACTCCATCCTGGGTTTCTAGGGTCAGACCCTGGGCTGAAGGCAGCACTAAACTGCTGAGCCACTCGGGCTGCCCCAAAACTTTCTATTCTATGTTAGGAATACTGAGAAGCAAAAAAAAAAAAAAAAAGGAATACTGAGAAGCCAGATAAACATTAGGTCAGGGAGTTCTTGGGATCCACGTAATTGGATTGGGGTTTTAAAACTGTCATTCTGGTTATTTTTAGAAAGGATTGTGAGGGTTCCATGAAGGTGTCCATGGAACCAATGGCCTTGGCTCCGCTCAGTTCAGGTTTGTGTTTCCCTGGAAATGACACATAGTAGCCCTTTTCTGCCATGTGGAAGGGGTGGATCATGGTGCTTTGGGATGCGAGTTTAGTGCTGGGCACCTCTGTTGGAACTCCAGGTCTTGCCTGCTAGATGGATGGTCACTTAGTTCCTCTGCCCTATTTCCCTACTAAAAACAATGGGAGTGATGGCCTCACAGCAGAGGGTTGCTGTGTGGGTTAAGTTATTGTGTGCCAAGCCCCAGGAACAGTGTCAGGCAAAGAGCAAGCACTCAGTAAGCATTAGCAAGTATTAGGACTGATACAAAGTCCTGTGGCTGTCTGGGTTTGCCTCTATGGAATTTTTCAGGTTCCCAACTTAACTCTCAAACCCAAGGCCAGCTCTGCCAATCCCTTCTTAATGTCAACCAGCTTCTCCCCATGGCAAGTCAGAGTCACCTTGTTAATTCCTTAGAATGTAGCTAAAATATAATCCAATCTTATTAAAGCCTTGAAGATAGCAATGAGGAAAGATACTCCTTTTGTCTCCTGCTGTAATCTATTAAAACCAGATGAAAGCTCATTTAAATGGACATCATGAGTAGCCTTAAGTACACTCAGCCATTCATGAGTTCAGGACTACTAAAGCCTTGCTGTAGACCTACTGCTAAACACTCAACAGAGAACAGCAAGACAAATTTTAGCCAGCATGGCCCCTTTAAGAACTGCTTGCTAAGTTGGTGGGGGAAGCCCTCCAAAGCAGGAGATTTCACCAGATAACAGACTCTGAGGTGTAGAGAGAGTGGGAAAGGAATAAGGAAGGAGCATCCATTGTGGACACAGGGCCTGTCCTCACTTCTGACCCATGTGAACCTATAACATCTCCAGCCCAGGGGAGCCAATGGTTCTGGTGACCTCATCCTTCCCTCTGATCCTTTTTTTCCCCTCTGATCTTTTATGGAGCATGCAGAATGCTCTGGACTTTGGGGAAAAAAAATGGAAATACAAAGTCTCACCTTCACTGGAGCCTCACACTGGAAAGGAGAATTTTCCCTGAGTATACAGCTCCAGGTAGTAGTTTCCAGGGTCTTACTATTATCAGTATACAGAGAACCAGGTAGGATGTTGTAGGTCTTCCTCTAAAGATATTTTGGAGAGAGGGGATAGGGAGTAGGTGGTAGGGAGAGAGGATGAAGGGGTGAGTGTTTTTTAGGGGTTTTTTTTGGCTAAAACTTTAAAAAAGTAAAATAAAAGTGTTTTGAATAAAATTGTACCATTGCTAATTGACAGGTCACAGATCATTTGGAATACTTTATTGATGTTGAAATTGCCCGCAGCAATTGCAGAAAGTTTTCAAACAGTAGTGAAAACTGTGTCATTCAAGAGAGCTCTAAACTGGAAAAGGTAGGTGACCAATATTCTGTGATGGTCTTGGCTACTCTGAACCTCAAAAAGAACATGAGGTGCCTGTATCCTCCTCTGAAGTTTTGATCACTCCCAAAGATTTGCCCCAGAAATGGGCTTTTAGAGCAGAAGGTAGAAAACAATGGAATGCATTGAACCCCTCTGAGTCTTTCCCCACCCCTCATCCTAGGGACAGAATGCTTTCAGGATCACTCTCATCAACTCTGGCCTCTTGGTGCAGGAAAACTTGACAACACATATGTCTGTTCTCTCGGATCCAAATAAACAACCCAGCCATTCCTGGCACCAGAGTTGCTCATCCTTGTGAAGACACAAACAGAAACTTATCCATCCACTCAGCAACTCATCCAAGCTTACCACCAGGTGGTATTTTGGGTGCTGAGATTAAGCAGTGACTAGGCCAGAGGGTATTTCCATCCCCCAGAATTATAGTTGATTTTTGCCAGGCTTGGCCATGATTTCCAGGAAGGTCATGGAAGATCCCAAATGTCCCCCACCAAAGGGCTGACCTGGCCCAGGGACTTTTAGCCTCAAGCCTGTATTTCTGGTCTCAGAGGTGGGGAGAAGCCCAGATTCATTGAAGTGTTTAATCTGAGGTGAAGGCTTTCTGCAGGTTTACCTGAGAGGTGTGTCTTTGCTTTTTTTTACACCAGTGGTTCTTTATGTGAGCAAGCATCAGAATTACCTGGAAGCCTTGATAAACCCAGATGGCCAGATCCTACCTGCACAGCTTTGGATTCAGTAGATCTGGAGTAGGATCCAAAAATTTGCATTCTTAACAAGTTCCTAGCTATTGCTGCTGCTCTCGCTGCTGGCTGTAGGATCATACTTCAAGAACCACTGCTTCATGTAGCCATGGCACAGGAAATTGTGAGGGCCAATTAACAAAGTGCACTTCTATTATGTTTCACTAAAACTGCCTCTGTATGCTCAAACTTTACAAATCTGATTGTGTCTATTTAATAGCAGATATGCCTCAGGACAGACATTTAAGCAGAGAGCATGTCTTCATGCTATATGGCTTTTATGTTACTTTTGTTTATCTTTTACTGTTAGTAGAAGTATGGTTGGTTCACATTTGTATTTTCTACTGGGCCCACTGGGATTATAGAAAAGTTGTTACTTTTTACCTGTCTGTAGAAAAGCTTAAAGAGAATTGAGAATTGTCCTCAAGGAGCTCACATATTGCATCTAAGGTTTCCATGGACCATCCCAAATTTTAAGGTGCATGTTTTAAATTACACACTTATCAATAATGAAAACTGCTTTGCTTTTTCTTTTGAAATCTGTAGAATAAAGCTGAAAAGTAATAATGCTGGACAATGTTTCTTATTCTCAGCTTTGACGACAGTGTTTTCAATACATATAACCAATTATTAAACATTATATCAAGTGCTGATTTCTGGGATTCCTCCAATTCCTTTTCCCAAGAGTTATTTTTTTAATTAAGAACATTTCTCCTACCAATTATTCTTTCAGCATCTACCAAGGATACTTGAATAAGTGTTCTGCTTTGACTCATTAGTGAAATAAAGTAAGACATTCACTAACATTGTGTCATTCTTACGTATCTGGAATATGGTCTGTTTTTTGAGGGGGATTTTACTGCTTGGATTGCTGGCTAGGTAGTTCTCATCCACAATGACTGATGGCAAGCTGCTCAAAGTGGCAACAAGTACACAGTTAACCAATGTACAAGATGTATCACCATCTTTTACATCTTTGAGACAACTGCACGCAGATATGGCATGGGACTTTCCTGACTCCTTTGACCCAGATAGCAATGTTGAGCCTGGTGTCAACATGCACATCCATCTCTTTCATGTTCTCCCTGAGTGCCCTCAGGGAACACTTCTTGAAGGCTCCTCCACAGATGTGCTGTGAACATAGATGGTGTATTCTCTGGTACCTCACTAATGGCAGAATAGCCCCTTCTCTTTCCAGTTTTCCTTGTGGGAGCCATTGTGTTGAGCCCAGCGTAGGAAGGAGGAGCACAATGGATTATGTCTGCCCTTGTCTTTTAGAATATGGTGAAATCCAATATGCCACTTTTTAAATTTAGGAATTTTTATTTTATTTACATTAAACACTCTTAAACTTCCCTAATTTTATGAATCAGAGGTACCTTGCTGGCTTAGTCGGTGGAACATATAACTTGATCTCAAGGTTGTGGATTCAAGCCCTGTGTTGGGTGTAGAGATTACTTAAAAATAAAATCTTAAGAAAAAAAGAATCATTTGGATCATGTGGTGAAACCACACACACACACACACACACACACATTCCATGGCCTCATCCCAGACCTACCGCATGTGAATTTCCAGGTGCAGACACCTACACTTTTCAGATCACTAGGAATGTCTCTGAAACATTGCCATAGGGACAGAAATTATTTAATGTGCCACCGCCTTTAACTTGCTAGTGTTTTTTTTTTTTTTTTTTTGAGGATTTTTGTTTCAGGTAAGTTTAATTTATTTTTTTAATAAATTTATTTTTTATTGGTGTTCAATTTGCCAACATACAGAATAACACCCAGTGCTCATCCTGTCAAGTGCCCCCCTCAGTGCCCACCACCCAGTCACCCCACACCCCACCCTCCTCCCCTTCCACCACCCCTAGTTCGTTTCCCAGAGTTAGGAGTCTTTTTTTGTGTATATATATCCCATCAAGTGCTCCCTCAGTTGTATTTTGGTTTCAGGATTTTTCTAGTCTGGTACAATGAGAATGAAGACTTCCCATCTTTTTTGTGTGTCCTCTGGATCAGTTGAGAGACCACAGGAGCTTTGGGTTCCCAAGGTTTGGTGTAATTTGCCTATAAAACCATCTTGACTTGGTGTTTTTTTATGTGGGTTTCTGGGAGAAAGAGGCCTACATATTCCTCTTTTGTGTGTATCCAATACTAAGCAGAGACCAGGCTTCTTTTTCTCTGACTCCTAATAGCTCCTGGGAGTACCTCAATGTTAACAATTATTTAAGATGCTTTTTGTTGTTTTGGCAGGACTGCTATCAATGTATAATCTGCCTATCTAGCTACCTATCTATCTAACAATCCATCCATCCACCTATCACACACACAGAATATTTCATTTGCAATTTCAATAGTATTTTGAAATGGATGGGGACACAAGGCAGGAAACCACAAATGTTGGAGAGGATGCGGGGAAAAGGGAACCCTCTTACACTGTTGGTGGGAATGTGAAACGGTGCAGCCACTCTGGAAAACTGTGTGGAGGTTCCTCAAAGAGTTAAAAATAGACCTGCCCTATGACCCAGCAATTGCACTGTTGGGGATTTACCCAAAGATGCACATGCAATGAAACGTCGGGATGCCTGCACCCTGATGTTTCTAGCAGCAATGTCCACAATAGCCAAACTGTGGAAGGAGCCTCAGTGTCCATCGAAAGATGAATGGATAAAGAAGATGTGGTTTATGTATACAATGGAATATTCCTCAGCCATTAGAAACGACAAATACCCACCATTTGCTTCAAGGTGGATGGAACTGGAGGGTATTATGCTGAGTGAAGTAAGTCAATCGGAGAAGGACAAACATATGTTCTCATTCATTTGGGGATTATAAATAATAGTGAAAGGGAATATAAGGGAAGGGAGAAGAAATGTGTGGGAAATATCAGAAATGGAGACAGAACATAAAGACTCCTAACTCTGGGAAATGAACTAGGGGTGGTGGAAGGGGAGGAGGGCGGGTGGTGGGGGTGACTGGGTGATGGGCACTGAGGGGGGCACTTGATGGGATGAGCACTGGGTGTTATTCTGTATGATGGCAAATTGAACACCAATAAAAAATAAATTTATTATTTTAAAAAATGAAATGGAGAGAAGGACTCTTTGAAATAAAAGATGGTAGAACCCTAGAACCCACTGAATTGCTCTTGCTATTAGAACAAAAGGCATTATTTAATTATTAAGATAACATACATAAGCTTATATATGACATAGAATTCCTTTATTTACATTGTAGAAAACATCAAAGAGAATTACAAATAAAATCAAGTTTACATCTGATCTCCCAGCAAAGCATGGTGATTGTCTTTGTTCTTATGGGAATAGACACCCCTCCAGGTATATGCTGATGGCTTTAAAGGTCTAGTAGATTCCTAGGAGCACTCACTGATGGATGATGACTCATCCTCCAGCATATTCCTAAACTGATACCTAGCAACAGGACATTTTTTTCTCTCTATTTTCTGGGATTACTGATTTTGTTGTGGTTGTGGTCTTTTTCAGAAAGTAATATGCAGTTTTTTGGTCGGAGCACTCCCCTGGAATGGTGAATTCATCATGATGAAGAAGCAGTGTGTGGATGCTTAGGGGGTTCTGGAGTACTCCCCCTCCCCATCATCGCCACCTTTCTCTGTGAAGAGATAAATGGCTCATGCTGGTGTTACCAATGTGGTTTCCCCATGCATGCCTCTCTGCTTATTTTGTTTCCTGGTTTCTTATTAGGTGGTGGTAAGAGATGAATATGTCCAATTTTTTTTTTTGGCCTCAAGCGGAAGCCCCTTTGACTTTGTCTAGCTTGGTGACCCACCACCAGGGAATCAGTTAGTCTCTGAGTACAAACGATGGAGGTGAGGTCTGATTCCATTCCCTACTGCAAATCTGAGGAGGGATTCCTTTATGATTGGGTTTAACAACCCCTTCCAGAGGTCTGGAGCCAATGGGTGCTGCCTCAACAGATTCCCTATGGAAGCCTCCTTTTTGGCCTGAGGCGTCTTCCTCCTGAGGGAGGATAGAAGCTGGTAAGAGTGTAAGTGTAGAGGGGCCACCACCTCCATCTCTATGCTCTACATGGGGGCCTCCCTGGAAGGTGGGCTCTGGCAGAGGTCTGGAAATAGGACCCAGGATTCAGAGAAGGGACTGTGCCACTTACTCTTCCCCAGTGCCACGTTCTTCACTTCTTGCTCTCCTCTGGGTTTATGCTAAGAAAAAATTTACCAGAAACTTGGAATAAGACACAGAGAAGTCAACATGTGTTGACTTGCCATTTTGGATATTGTTCAATGAGTCTAATGAGGATTATTGAGTCATCCAGGGTATATACCTCTGTTTGATGTTCTTTTCATTATTGATTAAAAGCCAGACTCTGAAGTCAAATGTTTACTTGTGGGTCTTTTTGTCCTTGAGAGGTGCAAATGATTAGTATCTAATCAAAAAGGTTATTCTGGAGGTATGGTTTTATTGCTTTCTGGAAAATAAGCCAATTTTGTAACTTACCTAGGAATTCCCTCTTGACATTCTATATTTGCAAGTGGACCAGATTTGTAACCTTCCGAAACTTATCCTTTGATGCTTCCATGTGGACCCCCCCCCCAAAGTTCTCCACACATCAGACACCAGGTATGTCCGGTGGTATCCAGGACCTGCTGCCCTCCTTTCTTGAATCCCATCCCTCACCAGGTTGACTCAGGGAGATTCTGAGATGGACTTTCTAACACACTTGTCACCAGTTGTGGAGGGAAGAGGAGGTCAAGACCACAAGTGATAAATAAAAATATCAGTGAGTCAAAAACTGTCCTTGATGGATGGAAACACTGGCCCCTTTTTCAGTGGATTGAAGGCTGTCAAAAACACCCACGAGTCAGCTGGGAGTCCAGAGAAAGTGGCACCAAGAATGCCATACTTGGCCCCTTGCCAGGAGAAGATAAGGGCTTAAACTGACAACTGCCACCCACTGCCAGATGATGACTTTTTGGTTATGAATTTATGATGCCAAGAGACAATAAGAAGAGCAATCTGCTGTAGGAGCAGTAGACTTTCCTGTATTCTGGTTCTAAACTCTTCAGAGTTTTTTTTTAAACATCTGCATCCTAAAATACAGAGACTTTCTAAGTGAACAGCAAGGAACATTGACTGCAGGTCCTATTGACCTGAAGAGCCAGCTTTCTGCCTGGCTAGCCAGATTCCTGGGGATTTGTCAACTGCATTAAGGCTGCAGGAAGACCACACAGGAGCAGCTGATAAAATACCAAGTATGACAAATACTCAGGGAATAGTTCCCTGTGCCAGAGGTAAGGTAACAAAAATCTCACAGCCTCATAAAAGCCATGTATGACTATGAAATTAGCCCTTAACTTTGGTTTTGAATAAAACCACACAAGTAAATCTCCGAAAGCTGTCTGACAGCCAGCAGGACATTTCTAGAAAAATGGTCCAGGGTGAAGATTTGACCAGAGTACATACATTGAACTTCACCATCACACAGGCCATTACAATTTTAAAAACAGAATTAAAGAAAACAAAGGATGGAATAGGTATATTCTAAGAAACTACTCAGTGTCATTGCTATCATTTTCATGAGGGAGAATTTACCAACCCAGAGTCAGGCTCCCATTAAAAAAAGAACACATTGTTTTCTTAAAAGGAAGAATAAAAAAGATAAATTAGCTTTTGTGGGGGGTTGGGGGGATGACTACAAAACCCAGTTTTCTTTACACAGTGTGTGTGTGTGTGTGTGTGTGTGTGTGTGTGTGTGTATTTTGGAGTTAGATTTATCAACATATAGTTTAACACCCAAGGCTCATCCTGTTAAGTGCTCCCCTCAGTGCCAATCACCCAGTCAACCCAGCCCCCAGACACCTCCCCTTTCCCTACCCTTTGTTTGTTTCCCAGAGTTAGGAGTCCTTCATGTTCTGTCACCATCTCTGATATTTCCCACTCATTGTGTCTCCTTTCCCTATAATCCCTTACACTATTTTGTATATTCCCCATATGAGTGAAACCATATAATAATTGTCCTTATCTGATTGACTTATTTCACTCAGCATAATATCCTCCAGTTCTATCAATGTTGAAGCAAATGGTGGGTATTTGTCATTAAAAAAAAATTTTTTTTTAATTTATTATAGTCACAGAGAGAGAGAGAGAGAGAGAGAGAGAGGCAGAGACATAGGCAGAGGGAGAAGCAGGCTCCATGCACCGGGAGCCTGATGGGGGATTTGATCCCGGGTCTCCAGGATCGCGCCCTTGGCCAAAGGCAGGCGCTAAACCACTGCGCCACCCAGGGATCCCCGTATTTGTCATTTCTAATGGCTGAGTAATATTCCATTGTGTACATAAACCACATCTTCTTTATCCATTCATCTGTCGATGGACACCGAGGCTCCTTCCACACGTTGGCTATTGTGGACATTGCTGTTATAAACATTGAGGTACAGGCATCTCGGCTTTTCACTACATCTGTAACTTTGGGGTAAGTCCCCAGCAGTGTAATTCCTGGGTCGTAGGGCAGGTCTATTTTTAACTCTTTGAGGAACCTCCACACAGTTTTCCAGAGTGGCTGTACCAGTTCACATTCCCACCAAAAGTGCAAAAGGGCTCCCCTTCTACACATCCTCTCCAACACTTGTTGTTTCCTCTCTTGTTAATTTGCCCCATTCTCACTGAGGTCAGGTGGTATCTCATTGTGGTTTTGACTTGTATTTCCCTGATGGCCAGTGATGCAGAGCATTTTCTCATGCTTGTTGGCCATGTCAATGTCTTCCTCTGTGAGATTTCTGTTCATGTCTTTTGCCCATTTCAGGATTGGATTGTTTGTTTCTTTGCTGTTGAGTTTCATAAGTTCTTTAAAGATCTTGGATACTAGCCCTTTATCTGATATGTCATTTGCAAATATCTTCTCCCATTCTTTAGGGTGTCTTTTAGTTTTGTTGACTGTTTCTTTTGTTGTGCAGAAGCTTTTTATCTTGATGAAGTGCCAATAGTTCATTTTTGCTTTTGTTTCCCAGGCCTTCATAGATGTATATTGCAAGAAGTTACTGATGTCACATTCAAAAAGTGTGTTGCCTGTGTTCTCCTCTAGGGTTTTGATGGATTCTTGTCTCGCATTTAGATCTTTCACCCATTTTGAGTGTATCTTTGTGTATGGTGTAAGAGAATGGTCTAGTTTCATTCTGCTGCATGTGGCTGTCAAATTTTCCTAGCACCATTTATTGAAGAGACTGCCTTTTTTCCTGCTTTGTCTAATATTAGTTGACCATGGGGTTGTGGGCCCATTTCTGGGTTCCCTATTCTGTTCATTAATCTATGTGTGTGTGTGTTTCTGCAAGTACCACACTGTCTTGATGATCACAGCTTTGTAGTACAACTTGAAATCTGGCATTGTGTTGCCCCTGGCTCTGGTTTTCTTTTTCAAAATTCCCCTGGCTATTTGAGGTCTTTTCTGATTCCACACAAGTCTTAAGATGATTTGTTCCAACTCTCTGAAGAAAGTCCATGGTATCTTTATAGATATTGCATTGAATGTGTAAATTGCCCTGGTTAGCATAGACATTTCCACAATAATCATGCTTCCAATCCATGAGCATGTAATGTTTTTCCATCTCTTTGTGTCTTCCTCAATGTCCTTCAGAAGTGTTCTATAGTTTGTAGGGTATAAATACTTTACCTCTTTGATTAGGTTTATTCCTAGGTATCTTATGCTTTTGGGTGCAATTGTAAATGGGATTGACTCCTTAATTTCTCTTTCTTCAGTCTCATTGTTAGTGAATAGAAATGCCACTGGTTTCTGAGCATTGATTTTGTATCAACAGAGTGGAGTCTTTTGGGTTTTCTATGTGTACAGTATCATGTCATCTACAAAGAGGAGGAGTTTGACTTCCTCTTTGCCAATTTGAATGTCTTTTATTTCTTTTTGTTGCCTGATTGCTGAAGCTAGGACTTCTAGTACTATGTTGAATAACAGTGGTGAGAGTGGATATCCCTGTTGTGTTCCTGATCTAGGGGAAGGGCTCTCAGTGTTTCCCCAGTGAGAATGATATTTGCTGTGGGCTTTTCATAGATGGCTTTTAAGATGCTGAAGAATGTTCCCTCCATCCCTACACTCTGAAGAGTTTTCATCAGGAATGCTGTATTTTGGCAATTTGTTTCTCTATATCTATTGAGAGGATCGTATGGTTCTTGGTTTTTATCTTGTTGATATGATCTATCACATTGATTGTTTTACGAGTGTTGAACAAACCTTGCATCCTGGGGATAAATCCCACTTGGTCATGGTTAAAAATCTTCTTATGTACTGTTGGATCCTGTTGGCTAGTATCTTGTTGAAAATTTTTGCATCTGTGTTCATCAGGGATATTGGTCTATAATTCTCCTCTTTGGTGGGGTCTTTGTCTGGTTTTGGAATTAAGGTGATGCTGGCCTCCTAGAAGGTGTTTGGAAGTACCCCATCCCTTTCTATCTTTTGGAACAGCTTTATTAGAATAGATATTGTTTTTTCTTTAAACGTTTGATAGAATTCCCCTGGGAAGCCATCTTGCCCTGCACTTTTGTGTCTTGGGAGGTGTCTGATGACTGTATGAATTCCCTCCTGGTTATTGGCCTGTTTAGGTTTTCTATTTCTTCCTGTTCCAGTTTTGGTAATTTGTGGTTTTCCAGAAATGTGTCCATTCTATTAGATTGCCTAATTTGTTGGCATATAGCTGCCCATAATACGTTTTTAAAATTGTTTGTATTTCCTTGGTTTGGTTGTGCTTTCTCCTCTTTCATTCATCATTTTATTAATTTGAGTCTTTTCCCTTTCCTTTTAATAAGGTTGGCTAATGGTTTATTTATCTTATTAATTCTTTCAAAGAAACCACTCCTGGTTTTGTTGATCTGTTCTACAGTTCTGGTCTGTATTTCATTGAGTTCTACTCAAATTTTTCTTATCTCTCTTCTTCTGTTTGGTGTAGGCTTTGCTTGCTGTTCTTTCTCCAGTACCATTAGGTGTCAGGTTAGCTAGTGTATTTGAGTTTTTTACAATTTTTTGAGGGAGGTTTGTATTGTGATGTATTTCTCTCTTAACTGCTTTTCTGGGTATCCGAAAGATTTTGAACAACTGTATTTGCATTTTCATTAGTTTCCATGACTCTTTTAATTCTTCTCTAATTTCATGGTTGACTGACTCATCTTTTAGCAGGATGCTTTGTAACCTACACGTGATTGAGTTTCTTCCAATTTTCTTGTTGTGATTGAGTGCTAGTTTCAAAACATTGTGGTCTGAAAATATGCAGGTGACAATCTCAATCTTTTGGTATCAGTTGAGATCTGATTTGTGACCCAGTATGTCCTCTATTCTGCAGAAAGTTCCATGTGCACTTTACAAGAATGTGTATTCAGTTGCATTCTGAAGGAAAGTTTTGTATATATTGTGAAATCCATATGGTCCAGTATATCAATCAAGGCTCTTGTTTTTTTTTTTACAAATTTATTTTTTATTGGTGTTCAATTTGCCAACATATAGAATAACACCCAGTGCTCATCCCATCAAGTGCCCACCTCAGTGCTCATCAGCCAGTGACCCCCACCCGCCGCCCACCTCCCCTTCCACCACCCCTAGTTCGTTTCCCAGAGTTAGGAGTCTTCCATATTCTGTATCCCTTTTTCATATTTCCTACCCATTTCTTCTCCCTTCCCTTCTATTCCCTTTCACTATTATTTATATTCCCCAAATGAATGACAACATACACTGTTTGTCCTTCTCCGATTGACTTATTTCATTCAGCACAATGCCTTCCAGTTCCATCCACATTGAAGCAAATGGTTGGCATTCATCATTTCTAATGGCTCAGTAATATTCCTTTGTATACATAAATCACATCTTCTTTTTTTAATAAATTAATTTTTTATTGGGGTTCAATTTACCAACATACAGAATAACACCCAGTGCTCATCCCATCAAGTGTCCCCCTCAGTGCCCATCACCCACTCACCCCCGCCCCCCGCCCTCCTCCCCTTCCACCACCCCTAGTTCGTTTCCCAGAGTTAGGAGTCTTCCATGTTCTGTCTCCCTTTCTGATATTTCCCTTATATTCCCTTTCACTATTATTTATATTCCCCAAATGAATGAGAACATACAGTTTGTCCTTCTCCGGTTGACTTACTTCACTCAGCATAATACCCACCAGTTCCATCCACCTTGAAGCAAATGGTGGGTATTTGTCGTTTCTAATGGCTGAGGAATATTCCATTGTATACATAAACCACATCTTCTTTATCCTATCATCTTTCGATGGACACCGAGGATCCTTCCTCAGTTTGGCTATTGTGGACATTGCTGCTAGAAACATCGGGGTGCAGGTCCCTGGCGTTTCATTGCATCTGAATCTTTGGGGTAAATCCCTAACAGTGCAATTGCTGGGTCGTAGGGCAGGTCTACTTTTAACTCTTTGAGGAACCTCCACACAGTTTTCCAGAGTGGCTGCACCGGTTCACATTCCCACCAACAGTGTAAGAGGGTTCCCTTTTCTCTGCATCCTCTCCAACATGTGTGGTTTCCTGCCTTGTTGATTTTCCCCATTCTCACTGATGTGAGGTGGTATCTCATCGTGGTTTTGTTTTTTTTTTAATTTTTATTTATTTATGATAGTCACACACAGAGAGAGAGAGAGAGAGAGAGAGAGAGAGGAAGAGACATAGGCAGAGGGAGAAGCAGGCTCCATGCACCGGGAGCCCGACGTGGGACTCGATCCCGGGTCTCCAGGATCGCGCCCTGGGCCAAAGGCAGGCGCTAAACCGCTGCGCCACCCAGGGATCCCCTCATCGTGGTTTTGATTTGTATTTCCCTGATGGCAAGTGATGCAGAGCATTTTTTCATGTGCATGTTGGCCATGTCTATGTCTTCCTCTGTGAGATTTCTCTTCATGTCTTTTGCCCATTTCATGATTGGATTGTTTGTTTCTTTGGTGTTGAGTTTAATAAGTTCTTTATAGATTTTGGAAACTAGCCCTTTATCTGATACGTCATTTGCAAATATCTTCTCCCATTCTGTAGGTTGTCTTTTAGTTTTGTTGACTGTATCCTTTGCTGTGCAAAAGCTTCTTACCTTGATGAAGTCCCAATAGTTCATTTTTGCTTTTGTTTCTTTTGCCTTTGTGGATGTATCTTGCAAGAAGTTACGGTGGCCAAGTTCAAAAAGGGTGTTGCCTGTGTTCTCCTCTAGGATTTTGATGGACACTTGTCTCACATTTAGATCTTTCATCCATTTTGAGTTTATCTTTGTGTATGGTGCAAGACAGTGGTCTAGTTTCATTCTTCTGCATGTGGATGTCCAATTTTCCCAGCACCATTTATTGAAGAGACCGTCTTTCTTCCAGTGGATAGTCTTTCCTCCTTTATCGAATATTAGTTGACCATAAAGTTCAGGGTCCACTTCTGGGTTCTCTATTCTGTTCCATTGATCTATGTATCTGTTTTTGTGCCAGTACCACACTGTCTTGATGACCACAGCTTTGTAGTACAACCTGAAATCTGGCATTGTGATGCCCCCAGATATGGTTTTCTTTTTTAAAATTCCCCTGGCTATTCGGGGTCTTTTCTGCTTCCACACAAATCTTAAAATAATTTGTTCTAACGCTCTGAAGAAAGTCCATGGTATTTTGATAGGGACTGCATTAAACGTGTAAATTGCCCTGGGTAACATTGACATTTTCACAATATTAATTCTGCCAATCCATGAGCATGGAATATTTTTCCATCACTATGTGTCTTCCTCAATTTCTTTCAGAAGTATTCTATAGTTTTTAGGGTATAGATCCTTTACGTATTTGGTGAGGTTTATTCCTAGGTATCTTATGCTTTTGGGTGCAATTGTAAATGGGATTGACTCCTTAATTTCTCTTTCTTCAGTCTCATTGTTAGTGTATAGAAATGCCATTGATTTCTAGGCATTGATTTTGTATCCTGCCATGCTACCAAATAACTGTATGAGTTCTAGCCATATTGGGGTGGAGACTTTTGCATTTTCTATGTAGAGTATCATGTCATCGGCGAAGAGGGAGAGTTTGCCTTCTCTTTGCCAATTTGAATGCCTTTAATGTCTTTTTGTTGTCTGATTGCTGAGGCTAGGACTTCCAGTACTATGTTGAATAGCAGTGGTGAGAGTGGACATCCCTGTCTTGTTCCTGATCTTAGGGGAAAGGCTCCCAGTGCTTCCCCATTGACAATGATATTTGCTGTGGGCTTTTCGTAGATGGCTTTTAAGATGTTGAGGAATGTTCCCTCTATCCTTATGCTCTGAAGTGTTTTGATCAGGAATGGATGCTGTATTTTGTCAAATGCTTTCTCTGCATCTAATGAGAGGATCATATGTTTCTTGGTTTTTCTCTTGCTGATATGATGAATCACATTGATTGTTTTACGAGTGTTGAACCAGCCTTGTGTCCCGGGGATAAATCCTACTTGGGCATGGTGAATACTTTTCTTAATGTACTGTTAGATCCTATTAGCTAGTGTCTTGAGAATTTTTGCATCCATGTTCGTCAGGGATATTGGTCTTAATTCTCCTTTTTGGTGGGGTCTTTGTCTGGTTTTGGAATTAAGGTGATGCTGGCCTCATAGAACGAATTTGGAAGTACTCCATCTCTTTCTATCTTTCCAAACAGCTTTTGTAGAGTAGGTATGATTTCTTCTTTAAACGTTTGATAGAATTCCCGTGGGAAGCCATCTGGCCCTGGACTCTTGTGTCTTGGGATGTTTTTGATGACTGCTTCAATTTCCTCCCTGGTTATTGGCCTATTCAGGTTTTCTATTTCTTCCTGTTCCAGTTTTGGTAGTTTGTGGCTTTCCAGGAATGCATCCATTTCTTTTAGATTGCCTAATTTATTGGCATATAGCTGTTCATAATATGTTTTTAAAATCGTCTGTATTTCCTTGGTGTTGGTAGTGATCTCTCCTTTCTCATTCACGATTTTATTAGTTTGAGTCTTCTCTCTCTTCTTTTTAATAAGGTTGGCTAATGGTTTATTTATCTTATTAATTCTTTCAAAGAACCAACTCCTGGTTCTGTTGATCTGTTCCACCGTTCTGGTCTCGATTTCGTTGAGTTCTGCCGTATCTTAATTAACTCTCTTCTTCTGCTGGGTGTAGGATCTATCGGCTGTTTTTTCTCTAGCTCCTTTATGTGTAAGGTTAGCTTTTGTATTTGAGTTCTTTCCAGCGTTTGAATGGATGCTTCTATTGTGATGTATTTCCCGCTTAGGACTGCTTTTGCTGCATCCCAAAGATTTTGAACCGGTTGTATCTTCATTCTCATTAGTTTCCATGAATCTTTTTAATTCTTCCTTAATTTCCTGGTTGACCCTTTCATCTTTTAGCAGGATGGTCCTTAACCTCCACGTGTTTGAGGTCCTTCCAAACTTCTTATTGTGATTTAGTTCTAATTTCAAGGCATTATCGTCTGAGAGTATGCAGGGGACAATCCCAGTCTTTTGCTATCAGTTCAGACCCGATTTGCGACCCAGTATGTGGTCTATTCTGGAGAAAGTTCCATGTGCATTTGAGAAGAATGTGTATTCAGTTGAGTTTGGATGTAAAGTTCTGTAGATATCTGTGAAATCCATCTGGTCCAGTGTATCATTTAAAGCTCTCGTTTCTTTGGAGATGTTGTGTTTAGTAGACCTATTGAGGGTAGAAAGAGCTAGATTGAAGACACCAAATATAAGTGTATTATTATCTAAGTATTTCTTCACTTTGGTTATTAATTGGTTTAAATATTGGCAGCTCCCACATTCGGGACATATATATTGAGGATTGTTAAGTCCTCTTGTTGGATAGATCCTTTAAGTATGATATAGTGTCCCTCTTCATCTCTCACTACGGTCTTTCGGGTAAATTTTAGTTTATCTGATATAAGGATGGCTACCCCTGCTTTCTTTTGAGGACCATTTGAATGGTAAATGGTTCTCCAACCTTTTATTTTCAGGCTGTAGGTGTCCTTCTGTCTAAAATGAGTCTCTTGTAGACAGCAAATGGATGTGTCCTGCTTTTTTATCCAGTCTGAAGCCCTGAGCCTTTTGATGGGGTCATTAAGCCCGTTCACGTTCAAAGTTACTATTGAAAGATATGAGTTTAGTGTCATCATGTTATCTATTCAGTCCTTTTTTTTGTGGATTGTTCCACTGAACTTCTTCTTAAAGGGGAATTTTAAGAGTCCCCCTTAAAATTTCTTGCAGAACTGGTTTGGAGGTCACATATTCTTTCAGTTCCTGCCTGTCTTGGAAGCTCTTTATATTTCCTTCTATTTTGAATGAGAGCCTTGATGGATAAAGTATTCTTGGTTGCATGTTCTTCTCATTTCGGACCCTGAATACATCCTGCCAGCCCTTTCTGGCCTGCCAGGTCTCTGTGGAGAGGTCTGCTGTTACCCTAATATTCTTCCCCATAAAAGTCAGGGATTTCTTGTCTCTTGCTGCTTTAAAGATCTTCTCTTTACTTTGGAATTTGCAAGCTTCACTATTAAATGTCGAGGTTTTGAACGGTTTTTATTGATTTTAGGGGGGCGGATCTCTCTATTTCCTGGATCTGCATGCCTGTTTCCCTTCCCAGATTAGGAAAGTTTCAGCTATAATTTGTTCAAATACATATTCTGGCCCTCTGGCCCTTTTTGGCGCCCTCGGGAACCCCAATTAAACGTAGGTTTTTCTTCCTCAGGCTGTTGTTTATTTCCCTTAATCTGTCTTCATGGTCTTTTAATTGTCTGTGTCTTTTTTCCTCAGTTTCCCTCTTTGCCATCTATGCCATCTATGCCATCTACTTGTCTTCTATGTCACTCACTCATTCTTCCACCTCATTAACCCTTGTCGTTAGGTCTTGTAGTTTGGATCGCATCTCATTCAATTGATTTTTAATTTCGCCCTGACTGGATATAAATTCTGCAGTCATGAAGTCTCTTCAGTCCAAAGCTTTTTTCTAGAGCCACCAGTAGCTGTATAATAGTGCTTCTGAATTGGCTTTCTGACATTGAATTGTAATCCAGAATTTGTAGCTCTGTGGGAGAGAGGACTGTTTCTGAATCTTTCTTTTGAGGTGAGGTTTTCCTTCTAGTCATTTTGCTCAGTGCAGAGTGGCCAAAAACAAGTTGTATTGGGAAGAAGAAAAAGAGAGAGAGAAGGAAAGAAAAGAGAAAAAGAAAGAAGAAAAAAGGAAGAAAAAAAGGAAAAAAGAGAAGAAAAAGAGAAAGAAAAAGAAAGGTAAAAAAAGGGGTGGGTGAAGCAAACAGAAATCAAAAAGAAAAAAACCATGGCGGAGTATCTTCTGATTCTGTATACTTTAAGTCCCTTGACTTCCCCTGGAACTTGTCCCTCTAGCTGGTCTTCTGGGGGAGGGGCCTGCTGTGCTGATTTTCAGGTGTGAGCACTTGGGGGAGCTGCTCTGCCCCTGCCTGGTGCAGGGCTCAGTGGGGGTTGTTTACCCCGTGAGGCCCCAGGAGGAACAGCCGCAGTGGCGTGGCCGCTGCTCTGCTCAGCTCGGGGCAGGAGCGTCCTCGCTGTCCTGTGTCCTCCCGGCCTCTGCCTGTCCCTGGGGGAGCGCCGGATCCTGGGCTGTGTCCCCCGGCGCCCTGGGCTCCAGGGCCTGCACTGCTGGAATCGCGCTCCTGGGGCCGCGCAGCCCCCTCCAGGCGGAGCCACCGCCTGAGCCACCCGAGCTGTTTCTGAGGTCCCGCGGTGCAGCCCTTTAGGGAGCTCGGCGGGGGGTGTGGCGGCTCTCCCTGGGGTGCGGGTCCTCAGTTGGTGCCCCCGGGAGCCTGAGGGCATCCCTGCTCCCCGCCCCCCGGCCCCGGGATCCTGCCTGAACTCCCTGCGAGCGCCTTTCCCCCGGGAAGGTTGGTGCAGCTCCTGCGTCTGCGGGACGGGGCTCTCCTATCCTGGGGACACTCGCCCCGGCCTCAGCCCGGCTCCTCGCGGGGCCCCTCCCCCTTGGAGGCCTTTTGTTTCTTTATTTCTTTTCCCCCGTCTTCCTACCTTGATAGAAGCACGAACTCTTCTCACTGTAGCGTTTCAGCTGTTCTCTCTTTAAATCTCAGGCCGAATTTGTAGATTTTCAGGATGATTGGAAGGTTATCTAGGTAATTTGGTGGAGACAGGTGACTTGGGGACCCTACTCTTCCACCATCTTGCCCCGCCTCACCAAGGTCTTGTTTTACTGCTGATCTTGTGGTTGAAAAATCTGTCATTTGCAGTAAGTGCTATGTTGAAGTCTCCTACTATTAGTGTATTTTTATATATCTTTACTTTGGTTATTAATTGAATGATATACTTGGCAGCTTCTATATTAGGGGCATAAATATTCATGATTGTTAGATCTTCTAGTTGGACAGACCCTTTAAGTATGATATAGTGTCCTTCTTCATATATTATTACAGTCTTTGGTATTAAATTTATCTGATATGAGGATCGCTACCCCTGCTTTCTTTTGAGAACCACTTAAATGGTAAATGGTTCTCTACCCCTTCATTTTCAGGCTGTAGGTGTCCTTAGGTCTAAAATGAGCCTCTTGTTGACAGCAAATAGTTGGGTCTTGGTTTTTTTATTCAGTCCAAAACCCTGCATCTTTTGATGGGAGCATGTAGCCCATTCACATTCAGAGTAACTATTAAAAGATATGAATTTAGTGTCATCGTAATACCTATTCAGTCCCTGTTTTTGTGGATTATTTCTTTGGGCTTCCTCTTTCTTTTACAGGGTCCCCCTTAATATTTCTTGCAGAGCTGGTTTGGTGGTCACATATTCTTTCACTTTCTGCCTATATTGGAAGCTGTTTATCTGTCCTATTCTGAATGAGATCCTTGCTGAATAAAGTATTCTTGGCTGCATGTCCTTCTCATTTATTACCCTGACTATATCCTTCCATCCCTTTCTGGCCTGCCAGTCTCTGTGGAGAGGTGTGCTGTTAATCTGATATTTCTCCCCATATAAGTTAAGCATCTCTTGTCTCCTGCTGCTTTACAATTTTTCTCTTTATCTTTGGAATTTGCCAGTTTCACTATTAAATGTCGAGGTGCTGAATGATTTTTGATTGTGTGTGAAGGGGACCTCCTATCACCTCTATTTGAATGCCTGTTTCCCTCCCCAAATTAGGGAATTTCTCAGTATGATTTGTTTAAATATACTTTCTGGCCCTCTCTCCTTCCCAATGTTTTCTGGAACCCCAAATTTACACAGATTCTCCCTGCCTAGGCTATCATTTATTTCCCAAAGCGTTTCCTCATGGTCTCTTGTTTTCCTCTTTATTTCTCAGCTTCCTTTCTTACAATCAATTTGCCTTCTATGTCATTCACTCTTTCTTCCACCACATTAACCCTAGCCATTAGGACATCTGGTTTGGATTGAATCTCATTTAATTGATTTTTAGTTTTTGCCTGATTAGATCTAAATTCTGCAGTAATGAAGGCTCTAGAGTCCCTTATGCTTTTTTTTTCCAGAGCCACTAGTAGCTTTATAATTTTGCTTCTGAATTGGATTTCTGACATGGAATTGAAATCTATATTCTGTAACTCTGTGGCAGGGATTACTGTTTCTGATTCTTTCTTTTGTGGTGAGTTCTTCCTTCTAGTCATTTGGCTCAGTGGAGAGTGGCTGTATGAATGGGTTGAGTCAAAAATATCAACCTCAACCACAACCTATGTAAAATCCACCCTAGATGATTCTGACAAGGTCAGAGACCAGAAAATGAAAATGAAGATCAGAGCAAAATAAAATAAAAGGACCATTAAAGTGAAGTCAAATTTCAATACAAAATATAAATACAAATACAAAAGGGCAAAACCCCAAAGAAGAAGAAAAAAAAAGAGAAAAAAAGAAAAGAAAAAAAGCAAAATTAAAGAGGGGCAAAAAAGAAAAAAAGAGAAGAAAAAAAAGCAGGTGCTACTGCGAGATGATGGTAGTGAAGAAGTTTTAGTGGAGGGAGAATATAGTCTACCTGAGGGGTCCTAGAGGGTGACCGTTTTGGCTCTGAGTGTATTAAGTTTTGTGTGTTAGAAGATGCTCAGTCTCAAATTTATATAAACCAGCAATAATTGAAGAGAGCCCCAACATTGACCACCAACATATAAATGACTTTAAAGAGGGGGGAAGAATGGGAATGAAGAGAGAAGATAATCTTATAGAGTGAACCAGCACAGTATACCACGTGGTTATGGGTGCATGCTTGTCATGGATTAGAAGGTATTAACTTTTGCCATTGTAGAACAAAATGAGGCAGAGAAAAAAAAAACACAAAACAGAACAACAACAACAACAAAATACCCCGTATATCTAAAATTAAGTTGAGTATGTTGAAGGGATTCTAGAAGCAGAAAATATATCTAAGACATGTAATTGTAGAAATATGAAAGTCAAAAAGGAAGAAACCTAGAAATGAAGAGGTGGTAAAATATTGTAGTTAAGGTGGGGAAAGAGAAAAGAATTGGAAATTTTAAATCTGATATAAAAACGAGTTGTAATGGAAAAGGGGTATAAAGAGGGGAGGGTACCCTCTACTTCTATATACTGTATAATCCCTCGACTTCTCCTGGAGCTTCCTAGCACTGCTGGGTCAGGAACTTACTCTTCCCCTGTCCTTCCACCTGGTCTTCTGGGGGGGGGCCTGCTGTGCTGATTCTCAGGTGTATGTACCTGAGGGAGATGCCCCCGCCCCCAGGTGCTGGGCTCAGATGAGCTGTTTATCCTGTGAGGCCTCTGTCCCCTGGCGGCCCCGCTCCGTCCCAGGCACAGGGTGACACAAGGAGGAACAACAACGCTGGCGGCAGCCAGATTTCCACCCCTGGAGTCAGCTCCCACAGTAACTACCACAGTCTCCCAGTCTGCACTGGCCTTGATGCTCCCAGGGCAGTGGAGGGTGCTGACCTCCACAGCCTGGGGGCACCCAGAATCAGGATAGTCCTCGCTGTTCTGTGCCCTTCCTGCCTCTGCCTCCCTGCTGGGAGTGCAGGATCATGGGCTGTGTCTCCCTGGCACCCTGGGATCTGGGGCCTGTGCTGCTGGAATCATGCTCCTGGGGCCGCGGCTCCCAAAGGCAGCAGGGTACAGACCCTGAGCCCCGAGCCCCTGCCTGACCGACTTGCTTCCCCCTGATGCTGTGCTGGGCCTGCACGCCAGCCCATTACCGAGATCCACCTATGGTGTGCATTGTGCTCTCCTCCAGGTGCACTTCCTCTATTAGTGATTCTGGGAGACTGGAAGCTGCCCTGCCCCTCCTGTGGTTTTGCCCCATTTCCCTGCTCAGTGCCTTTCCATCTGGTAAGAATCCGGTGTGGATTTTTAAAGTTCCCACTTCTCCAGGGCTGAGCTTTCCTGTCCCCAAGGCTCTCACTGCCCTCCTTAGCCCGGCTCCTTGCAGGGCCCCTCCCCCAATTGATTCTTTTTTATTTTACTTTTTGCTGCCTTCCTACCTTGTTAGAAGCAAAAACTTCTCTCTGTAGTGTTCCAGCTGTTCTCTCTTTAAATCTCAGGTCGAGGGATGCCAGGGTGGCTCAGCATTTGAGCGCCTGCCATCAGCACAGGGTGTGATCTTGGAGTCCCAGGATCGAGTCCCACATAGGGCTCCTTGCATGGAGCCTGCTTCTCTCTCAGCCTATGTCTCTGTGTCTCTCTCTGTCATGAATAAATAAATAAAAATCTTTAAAAAAATCTCAGGTCAAATTCGTAGGTGTTCAGGAAGATTTGAAAGTTATCTAGGTAAGTTGCTCGGGCCAGGTGAGTTGAGGACCCCTACTCTTTCACCATCTTGCTCCGCCTCTCCCTTCTTTTAAATTTTATTTTATTTTTAAAAATATTTTATTTATTTATTCATGAGAGACACACAGAGAGAGAGAGAGAGGCAGAGACATAGGCAGAGGGAGAGGCAGGCTCAACACAGGGAGCGGGATGTGAGACTCGATCCAGGTCTCCAGGATCACGCCCTGCTGAGCCACCAGACATCCCTCTTTTAAATTTTAAAGAGCTTTTTCCATAAGAGAGAATTTAGTTCCTTGCCAAAGACCAAATATCTTCCAAGTAACTTAATCTGTGTTCTCATTCATCTCTTTATTCTGTGTGTATGTGCACATGTGTATGTGCAACAAAATGTGTGGACAAATTAACTATCTTTTTCCATTTTGGTGTCTGTGTTTTATACCTGCTTAGAAACTGCTCCTTGGGCCAAGTACACAATTTTGTCTAAAACATCTGAACCCTCAGCTGGCAATTCTCAGGTTTTATAGGGTTCAAGAGTCTCACTTCCTGTTTGGAGTTTTATCTTATGTATCTCAGGTATGATCCTCTTTATGCTGATATATATTTTCTTCTGGATAAACAAATATTAATCCCCAACCATTTGAGTTCCTGGGAGCTGCTTGTCACTGCCAGGCTCTAACTGCAGAGTGGGATGGAGTCTTCTCCTTAGTGGAGCCTGGCTTGTGGCCTGAGAATCACCACCAGGAGAGAGAACTCCCACATGGGGGAGGCAGGCAGAATCAGGAATTCTTACCTGGGACATGGTTAACAAAGGGGGGACATATGGCAAGTGGGTCTGTGGGGATCTAATTTGTTCATCCCACAGAGGTATGTCATATCAACACCACCATTGCCAAATGATGCCTTCTACTTGGTGTTCCTGGGGGCAGCTCTTCTCAGGCATAGGTACTACCTCCCCAAGGGCCTCTCAGTTCCAGATTCCCTGACCCAGGCAGTTTAATGCCTCATCCTGCCTCTAGAACTATAGAGTCACATAACAAGACCCTGACAGAAAGAACCAAAGAGGTGCTTTCATTTTTAAGGGTTTCAGTCCTAAGCCCAGGTATTTAGAAAGCCAGAAGGTGTGAAACAAGCCAGATTTCTGCACTAGGGGCAGATACTGCCGGCTCTTGCTGAGTTCATGAAGCTCTCAGAGCTGAAGGATCTGTCAGATTTGCACTGCACTTGAGTAGCATCAGAGGGACTGAGCTTACCTCACAAAGGGGCCCCAGATGTGATCACCTGGCCAGAGAGTGCAGCCAGAGGTCAAAAGCACCCCTGACTCAGGCCTGACTAATACCCTGACCAGATGCAGGGGCATGAACTGAGTGTGGCCGACAAGGCGTGCTGGTCAAAGCTCAAGTCCTCAAGAAGGAGACAGATACCACTTGTGGGTGAGACAGCCAGCTGAAGGCTCATCAAGCAGGAGTGTGGTGAAGACCTTGGTTCTGAGGTGGGTCTGGGGTATAGCTGCATCAGGTGTGGAAGGATTATGATGCCAAGGTGGCCTCCAAATGTTCCCTGGGAAACACATTCTGACATCATGGAACAGAAAGGCTTGAAGGCCAAAGTTAGCTGCTTGAGCATGTCCCATGTGTATCAAGTTAGTGCAAACTTTCAAACCATCCAGCAAGAGGCTAGGCAGGGAAAGAGAACAAGCTAACACACTTCAGGTATGGTGGGGGGCAAGCCATGAGACACAAAGGCCAGGTTGGTTGGACCCTGGGCCTGTGATACTCTCTGCTGCCTCAGTCTCAAAGCTGATGGAGTTACGGGGCCCATAGTAAGGGTTTGAGCAAAGCCTATATGGCAGGTCAGAAACACACACTGGCCTTGATGAGACACACAGGCAAGTCTGCCTGGTATAGCTGGACACGTTGAGGATTTGGTTGGCGGTTTCTGGAGTGAGGACACGTGGAGCCAGGATGGCATCATCACTGGGTGGCTGACGTAATACCTTATGAATATTCTGTGTTCCATGTATCTCATGTGTAGTTAGTGTCTGGTGAATATCAGGTGTCTCTTGATTATGCTGTCACAGTCCTTATTCAACTTAGGCAAGCTATATTTACTGCTTATCTGTGATGAACACAACTTGTGGACTTTGCCTTTGTCTCTGTTGGGAAGGAAAAATTTCTTGTCTCCTTCAAAGGCCTTCTAGCCACACTAAGGATCAAATTGACATGCAATAGGTTAACAAGGAAAAAAATCAAATTTAATTTCATACATATGGGGAATCCATAAAGACATTGAAATTCCAAAGGCACTCAGGTAAACTGAGGTATATATGTCACTCTGAACTAAAGAGAAGGGTGTGGTCTAAGACTTCAAAGAGAAGGGATGTAATCCTTAGGAAGAAAGAAAAAGAATTGATGTTTGGTAAACAAATTGGCCCCTTTCACTATTATTTATATTCCCCAAATGAATGTTTGTCCTTCTCCGATTGACTTATTTCACTCAGCATAATACCCTCCAGTTCCATCCACGTTGAAGCAAATGGTGGGTATTTGTCATTTCTAATAGCTGAGTAATATTCCATTGTATATATAAAGGGAGACAGAACATAAAGACTCCTAACTCTGGAAAACGAACTAGGGGTGGTGGAAGGAGAGGAGGGCAGGGGGTGGGGGAGAATGGGTGACGGGCACTGAAGGGTGCACTTGACGGGATGAGCACTGGGTGTTATTCTGTATGTTGGCAAATTGAACACCAATAAAAAATAAATTTATTATTTAAAAAAAATAAAAATAAAAGTAAAACAAAACAAAAAAAAATTGGCCCCAATGAAACAATGGGACCCAGAGGGGACTTTGCTAGGTTTCTCCTGTCTACTATACTTTGTTGACAGTATAATGTGGTTGTCTGTGGTGAAAGATATCTTCCTGGAGCAGGCTCTCTATCTAAATTTTTTTAGGTTAGGGGAAGGGAAGAGGTATAGAACTTTTCCTGAATCTGCTGGGTTTTGATTGTTTTTTTTTTTAATTTTTTTTTAATTTTTATTTATTTGTGATACTCACAGAGAGAGAGAGAGAATGAGGCAGAGAGACAGGCAGAGGGAGAAGCAGGCTCCATGCACCGGGAGCCCGACGTGGGATTCGATCTCGGGTCTCGGGTCTCCAGGATCATGCCCTGGGCCAAAGGCAGGCGCCAAACCGCTGCGCCACCCAGGGATCCCAATTGTTTTTTTTTTTAAATCAAAATAATCGGGGATCCCTGGGTGGCGCAGCGGTTTGGCGCCTGCCTTTGGCCTAGGGCGCGATCCTGGAGACCCGGGATCGAATCCCACGTCAGGCTCCCGGTGCATGGAGCCTGCTTCTCCCTCCTCCTGTGTCTCTGCCTCTTTCTCTCTCTCTGTCTATCATGAATAAATAAATAAATCTTTAAAAAAAAATAAAAAAATAAATCAAAATAATCTTCATGCCAAAGTAGTTCCTTTTGAGGTGGCCTGCCCTTGGCCCCTACATCCCTCGGGCTATTTGCTTCTTCATTATCTATACTTAACACACTAACTGTTGTGGCTCTGTCTCAGGAGCTACATCTTGATTCACCTTCTATAAGAGAATCAAATCTCCTCAAAAGCAATTGTTACAAGCTGTAATCTACACATACTCCTCTGTTAGATTGAGGTAGGTCTGAAGGTGTGTTTCAGGAAATGAGGTGAAGCTCCTACACTAAGTCAGGTAGCCTGAGGCTTTACTTGACCCCTTTGTGAGTCCTATCTTCCTCCTGTGTAAAAGGGGCTATTCCTTATGTGGCCCCAAGGGGGATAATTAAAGAAGAGAAATATGTGATATTCTTATTATAGGGTCTGGCAAGACTCAATAATACTCCATAAACAGATCCCAGTGTGATTGCTAATGAGTCTGACTGGAAATGGGGGAGACACAGGGGGGCAGTTTTGAAGCCAGACAAAGGCTTGGCTGAGGATTTTCATACATGCTTCTGAAGAGGAAACAAATAAGAAGTTTTGACACCAGTGTTCTTCCTGTGACGTGCTTCTGTTGCAGAATTTGTGCCTTTCTGTGCACTGAGAACTGATAGAGATAGGCCCCTGCACTGGATGTGAGAGGGACCTCGCAGACAAGGAGGCTGGGGTCACTTGGTAGGGAAGGGGAAGGAAAGGACAGCGAGTGTGTGGAGGCATGCATTCCTTCCAGAAAGGAACAGCCAGTAGGAGAAAATGCTCTGAATTGTGACTGCTGATTTATTACTCCACTTCTCTATGGGGAAGGAGAGAGAGAATCTCATAGGACATAAAGCTAACAGAAGTTCTCCCCCTTTTATCCCTAGCAGTGCCAGGAAGACGTGGGGGTGCAGAAGCAGCACAGCCAGACCAGCCCATGTCCTACTATAGTCCTGTAAGGACAGAAGGAACAAGACCTGTACCCCCTTGGCTGAGGTGCCATGGCCAGACCCTGCCTGAGTCTGCTGCTCCTGGTAGCCACTGTGACCCTTGTGTCCAGAGGTATCCATGCCTGGGGCAGGTCAAAGGTGGTGAGGACGTTCCAAGACATTCCTGAAACTTATGTCTATGTGCAGCAGGCGCTATGGTATGCCATGAAAGAGTATAACAAGGCCAGCAAAGACAAGTACATCTTCAAGGTCATAAAGGTCTTGAAATCCCAGGAGCAGGTCAGTGAGCATGCTCTCTCTTCTTTCTCTTCAAGATGCAGTCATACAGGGGCCCATTATTCATGGAGGGCACAGACACCAGGGAGTGGAAAATAGCTAAGAGATGCCTTTAACCAAATATATATTACTTTTATTTTAGGGGTTTCTGGAGGAAAATTAGTTACACTTCATCCTTTCTTATTCTGGGATGAAACATAAAATAAAGATCATAATAACTTAATATTGATTACAGTCATATCAGAAAGCATAGGTGAGAGCCCAAGAAGGGCTATTGAAAGGGACAAATTTGGGACAGTTTGGGCTGATATCAAAATGAGTCATTACTGTTATGGATTATGACACAATGAAAAAGCAAAGGAAGTGCAAGTCCAGCTTTCACTGAAAAAAGAAATGGAAGGCTTTTTACAGAAAAAAACAGCTACCTATAGATGTAAAAGATTGTGTAAGGAGTAAATCATCATGGCAATAACTACTTCAGGCAAACATCATCAATGAATCCTACAATCCCTGGGGTGGGAAAGTGGTGGGGGACAAATTGCTTGCAGGGATTCTTTCATTAATTAATTACAACAGGGAAAAGATACCCTTACGATCAGGACACCTGGCCAAGACTTTGTTCATTAAATGTTTGTGAACAATACTGGGACAAACTAACATCATGTGCCCCTGATGTGAGGTCACAGAAAGGACACAGCGTCACTAGTGTATGGTATCATTGTCTGAAATCAATCCCTTAAAGGTAATCACAAGGAACAGTTAGACATATCCATATTATGGAGCATTCTGTAAGACCTCTTAAAATTATCAGTGTCATGAAAGAGGAAAAGCAAGGAAATGGCCTGATTAAAAGACATGTAAGATTCTTCTACACGAGGCTGTCCAAATTTCCCAGGCCATTTGTTGAAGAGACTGTCCTTTTTCCAGTGGATAGTATTTTCTGCTTTGTCAAATATTAGTTGACCATAGAGGGCCCATTTCAGAATTCTCTATTCTGCTCCATTGATCTGTGTGTCTGTTTTTCTGCCAGGACCACACTGTCTTGATGACCACAATTGTAGTACAACTTGAAATCTGGCATTGTGATGCCCCGGCTCTGGTTTACTATTACAATATTCCCGACTATTTGGCATATTTTCTGATTCCATACAAATCTGAGGATGATTTGTTCCAACTCTCTGCAGAAAGTCCATGGTATTTTTATAGGGATTGCATTGAACTTGTAAATTGCCTGGGGAGCATAGACATTTTCACAATATTAATACTTCCAATCGTGAGCATGAAATGTTTTTCCATCTCTTTGTGTCTTCCTCAATGTCCTTCAGAAGTGTACTGCAGTTTTTAGGGCATAGATCCTTTACCTCTTTGATTAGATTTATTCCTAGGTATCTTATGCTTTTGGGTGCAATTGTAAATGGGATTGACTCCAATTATTTTTTTTCTCAGATTTCTTTTTAAAAAAATTTTTTATTGGAGTTTAATTTGCCAACATATAGCATAATATCCAGTGCTCATCCCACCAAGTGCCCCCCGCACTGCTCATCACCCAGTCACCCCAACCCCCACCCACCTCCCTTCTACTACCCCTTGTTCATTTGCCAGAGTTAGGTGTCTCTCATGTTTTGCACCGTCACTGATATTTTCACTCATTTTCTCTCCTCTCCTTCTATTTCCTTTCACTAATTTTTATATTCCCCAAAAGAATGAGACCATATAATGTTTGTCCTTCTCCAAATGACTTATTTCACTCAGCATAATACCCTACAGATCCATCCATGTCGAAGCAAATGCTGGATATTAGTCCTTTCTAATTAGTCCTTTCCTGGGCAGATCTAATTTTAACTCTTTGAGGAACCTCCACACAGTTTTCCAGAGTGGCTGCACCAGGTCACATTCACACCAACAGTGCAAGAATTCTCCCCTTTCTCCACATCCTCTACAACATTTGTTGTTCCCTGTCTTGTTAATTTCCCCATTGTCACTGGTGTCAGGTGGTATCTCGTTGTGGTTTTGATTTGTATTACCCTGATGGCCAGTGATGCAGAGCATTTTCTCATGTGCTTGTTGGCCACGTCTATATATTCCTCTGTGAAATTTCTTTTTTTTAATAAATTTATTTTTATTGGTGTTCAATTTGCCAACATACAGAATAACACCCAGTGCTCATCCCGTCAAGTGGCCCCCTCAGTGCCCGTCACCCACTCACCCCCACCCCCCGCCCACCTCCCCTTCCAGCACCCCTAGTTCATTTCCCAGAGTTAGGAGTCTTTATGTTCTGTCTCCCTTTTTGATATTTCCCACACATTTCGTCTCCCTTCCCTTATATTACCTTTCACTGTTTATATTCCCTAAATGAATGAGAACATACACTGTTTGTCCTTCTCTGATTGACTTACTTCACTCAGCATAATACCCTCCAGTTCCATCCACGTTGAAGCAAATGGTGGGTATTTGTCATTTCTAATAGCTGAGTAATATTCCATTGTATACATAAACCACATCTTCTTTATCCATTCATCTTTCGATGGACACCGAGGCTCCTTCCACAGTTTGGCTATTGTGGCCATTGCTGCTAGAAACATCGGGATGCAGGTGTCCCGGCGTTTCACTGCATCTCAATCTTTGGGGTAAATCCCCAACAGTGCAATTGCTGGGTCGTAGGGCAGGTCTATTTTTAACTCTTTGAGGAACCTCCACACACTTTTCCAGAGTGGCTGCTCGAGTTAACATTCCCACCAACAGTGTAAGAGGGTTCCCTTTTCTCCGCATCCTCTCCAACATTTGTGGTTTCCTGCCTTGTTACTTTTCCCCGTCTCACTGGTGTGACATGGTATCTCATTGTGGTTTTGATTTGTATTTCCCTGATGGCAAGTGATGCAGAGCATTTTCTCATGTGCGTGTTGGCATGTCTATGTCTTCCGCTGTGAGATTTCTCTTCATGTCTTTTGCCCATTTCGTGACTGGATTGTTTGTTTCTTTGCTCTTGAGTTTAATAAGTTCTTTATAGATCTTGGAAACTAGCCCTTTATCTGATACATCATTTGCAAATATCTTCTCCCATTGTGTAGGTTGTCTTTAGTTTTGTTGACTGTATCCTTTGCTGTGCAAAAGCTTCTTATCTTGACGAAGTCCCAATAGTTCATTTTTGCTTTTGTTTCTTTTGCCTTCGTGGATGTATCTTGCAAGAAGTTACTATGGCCGAGTTCAAAAAGGGTGTTGCCTGTGTTCTTCTCTAGGATTTTGATGGAATCTTGTCTCACATTTAGATCTTTCATCCATTTTGAGTTTATCTTTGTGTATGGTGCAAGAGAGTGGCCTAGTTTCATTCGTCTGCATGTGGATGTCCAATTTTCCAGCACCATTTATTGAAGAGTGTCTTTCTTCCAGTGGATAGTCTTTCCTCCTTTGTCGAACATTAGTTGAACATAGGGTTCAGGGTCCACTTCTGGGTTCTCTATTCTGTTCCATTGATCTATGTGTCTGTTTTTGTGCCAGTACCACACTGTCTTGATGACCACAGCTTTGTAGTACAATCTGAAATCTGGCATTGTGATGCCCCCAGATATGGTTTCCTTTATTAATATTCCCCTGGCTATTCGGGGTATTTTCTGATTCCACACAAATCTTAAAATAATTTGTTTTAACTCTCTGAAGAAAGTCCATGTTATTTTGATATTTTGCATTAAACGTGTAAATTGCCCTGGGTAACATTGACATTTTCACAATATTAATTCTGCCAATCCATGAGCATGGACTATTTTTCCATCTCTTTGTGTCTTCCTCAATTTCTTTCAGAAGTGTTCTATAGTTTTTAGGGTATAGATCCTTTACCTCTTTGGTGAGGTTTATTCCTAGGTATCTTATGCTTTTGGGTGCAATTGTAAATGGGATTGACTCCTTAATTTCTCTTTCTTCAGTCTCATTGTTAGTGTATAGAAATGCCATTAATTTCTGGGCATTGATTTTGTATCCTGCCACGCTACCAAATTGCTGTATGAGTTCTAGCAATCTTGGGGTGGAGGCTTTTGCGTTTTCTATGTAGAGTATCATATCATCGGCAAAGTGGGAGAGTTTGACTTCTTCTTTGCCAATTTGAATGCCTTTAATGTCTTTTTGTTGTCTGATTGCTGAGGCTAGGACTTCCAGTACTATGTTGAATAGCAGTGGTGAGAGTGGACATCCCTGTCTTGTTCCTGATCTTAGGGGAAAGGCTCCCCTTTGAAAATGCTTCCCCGTTGAAAATGATATTTGCTGTGGGCTTTTCGTAGATGACTTTTAAGATGTTGAGGAATGTTCCCTTTATCCCTACGCTGTGAAGAGTTTTGATCAGGAATGGATGCTGTATTTTGTCAAATGCTTTCTCTGCATCTAATGAGAGGATCATATGGTTCTTGGTTTTTCTCTTGCTGATATGATGAATCACATTGATTGTTTTACAAGTGTTGAACCAGCCTTGTGTCCCAGGGATAAATCCTACTTGGTCATGGTGAATACTTTTCTTAATGTACTATTGGATCCTATTGGCTAGTATCTTGTTGAGAATTTTTGCATCCATGTTCATCAGGGATATTGGTCTGTAATTCTCCTTTTTGTTGGGGTCTTTGTCTGGTTTTGGAATTAAGGTGATGCTGGCCTCATCGAACAAATTTGGAAGTACTCCATCTCTTTCTATCTTTCCAAGCAGCTTTAGTAGAATAGGTATGATTTCTTCTTTAAATGTTTGATAGAAGTCCCCTGGGAAGCCATCTGACCCTGGACTCTTGTGTCTTGGGAGGTTTTTGATGACTGCTTCAATTTCCTCCCTGGTTATTGGCCTATTCAGGTTTTCTATTTCTTCCTGGTCCAGTTTTGGTAGTTTGTGGCTTTCCAGGAATGCGTCCATTTCTTTTAGATTGCCTAATTTATTGGCATATACATGTTCATAATATGTTTTTAAAATCGCTTGTATTTCCTTGGTGTTGGTAGTGATCTCTCCTTTCTCATTCACGATTTTATTAATTTGAGTCTTCTCCCTCTTCTTTTTTATAATTCTGGCTAATGGTTTATCTATCTTATTAATTCTTTCAAAGAACGAACTCCTGGTTCTGTTGATCTGTTCCACAGTTCTTCTGGTCTCGATTTTGTTGAGTTCTGCTAAAATATTAATTAGCTCTCTTCTTCTGCTGGGTGTAGGATCTATCTGCTGTTTTTTCTCTAGCTCCTTTATGTGTAAGGTTAGCTTTTGTATTTGAGTTCTTTCCAGTTTTTGAATGGATGCTTGTATTGCGATGTATTTCCCCCTTAGGACTGCTTTTGTTGCATCCCAAAGATTTTGAACGGTTGTATCTTCATTCTCATTAGTTTCCATGAATCTTTTTAATTCTTTCCTAATTTCCTGGTTGACCCTTTCATCTTTTAGCAGGATGGGCCTTAACCTGCACGTGTTTGAGGTCCTTCCAAACTTCTTGTTGTGATTTAGTTCTAATTTCAAGGCATTATGGTCTGAGAATATGCAGGGGACGATCCCAATCTTTTGGTATCGGTTCAGACCTGATTTGTGACCCAGTATGTGGTCTATTTTGGAGAAAGTTCCATGTGCACTTGAGAAGAATGTGTATTCAGTTGAGTTTGCATGAAAAGTTCTGTAGATATCTGTGAAATCCATCTGGTCCAGTGTATCATTTAAAGCTCATTTCTTTGGAGATGTTGTGCTTAGAAGACCTATCGAGGGTAGAAAGAGCTAGATTGAAGTCACCAAGTATAAGTGTATTATTATCTAAGTATTTCTTCACTTTGGTTATTAAATGATTTATATATTTGTGAGCTCCCACATTCGGGGCATATATATTGAGGATTGTTAAGTCCTCTTGTTGGATAGATCCTTTAAGTATGATATAGTGTCCCTCTTCATCTCTCACTACAGTCTTCGGGGGTAAGTTTTAGTTTATCTGATATAAGGATGGCTACCCCTGCTTTCTTTTGAGGATCATTTGAATGGTAAATGGTTCTCCAACCTTTTATTTTTAGGCTGTAGGTGTCCTTCTGTCTAAAATGAGTCTCTTGTAGACAGCAAATAGATGGGTCCTGCTTTTTTATCCAGTCTGAAACCCTGCACCTTTTGATGGGGTCATTAAGCCTGTTCACGTTCAGAGTTACTATCGACAGATATGAGTTTAGTGTCATCATGATATCTATTCAGTCCTTGTTTTTGTGGATTGTTCCACTGAACTTCTTCTTAAAGGGGAATTTTAAGAGTCCCCCTTAAATTTTCTTGCAGAGCAGGTTTGGAGGTCACATATTTTTCAGTTCCTGCCAGTCTTGGAAGCTCTTTATCTCTCCTTCCATTTTGAATGAGAGCCTTGCTGGATAAAGTATTCTTTGTTGCGTGTTCTTCTCATTTAGGACCCTGAATATATCCTGCCAGCCCTTTCTGGCCTGCCAGGTCTCTGTGGAGAGGTCTGCTGTTACCCTAATATTCTTCCCCACAAAAGTCAGGGATTTCTTGTCTCTTGCTGCTTTAAGGATCTTCTCTTTATCTTTGGAATTTGCAAGCTTCACTTTTAAATGTCGAGGTGTTGAACGGTTTTTATTGATTTTAGGGGGGGATCTCTCTATTTCCTGGATTTGAATGCCTGTTTTCCTTCCCAGATTACGAAAGTGTTCAGCTATGATTTTTTCAAATACATATTCTTGCCCTCTGTCCCTTTTTGGCGCCCTCGGGAACCCCAATTAAACGTAGGCTTTTATTCCTCAGGCTGTCGTTTAGTTCCCTTAATCTATCTTCATGGTCTTTTAATTGTCTGTGTCTTTTTTCCTCAGTTTCCCTCTTTGCCATCTACTTGTCTTCTATGTCACTCACTCGTTCTTCCACCTCGTTAATCCTCGTCGTTAGGACTTCTAGTTTGGATTTCATCTCATTCAATTGATTTTTAATTACTTCATGATTGGACCTAAATTCTGCAGTCATGAAGTTCTTGAGTCCTTTATGCTTTTTTCTAGAGCCACCAGTGGCTTTATAATAGTGCTTCTGAATTGGCTTTCTGACATTGAATTGTAATCCAGATTTTGTAGCTCTGTTGGAGAGAGGACTGTTTCTGATTCTTTCCTTTGCGGTGAGGTTTTCCTTCTAGTCATTTTGCTCAGTGCAGAGTGGCCAAAAACAAGTTGTATTGGGAAAAGGAGAAAAAGAGAGGAGAGAAAGAATGACAGAAAATAGAAAAAGACAAAAGAAAAAAAGAAAAAAAGAGAAGAAAATGAGAAAGAAAAAGAAAGAAAGGGAATAAAAGGATGGAGGAAGCAAACAGAAATCAAAAAGAAAAAAAACATGAGGGAGTATCTTCTGTTTCTGTATACTTTAAGTCCCTTGACTTCCCCTGGAACTTATCCATCTAGCTGGTCTTCTGGGGGAGGGGCCTGCTGTGCTGATTTTCAGGTGTTAGCACTTGGGGGAGCTGCTCTGCCCCCTGCCTGGTGCAGGGCTCAGTGGGGGTTGTTTACCCCGTGAGGCCCCTGGAGGAATAGCCGCAGTGGTGGGGCCAGCTCTGGAAACCTGGATTCAGCCCCCTCAGTAACTACCGAGATCTCTGTTTGCAGGGCCTGGAGGCTCTGGGGGGCGGGGCTGCTGGTCTGCTCAGCTGGGGCAGGAGCGTCCTTGCGGTCCTGGGCCCTCCCAGCCTCTGCCTGTCCCGGGGGAGGCCGGATTTTGGGCTGTGTCCCGGCGCCCTGTGTTCCGGGGCCTGCGCTGTTGGATTTGCGCTCCCGGGCCGCGGCCCCCTCCGCGGAGCAGCCCCCGAGCCCCTCCGAGCTGCTCCGGGTCCTCTGTGCGCGCTGCAGCCCTTAGGGAGCTCGGCGCACTCTCCCGGGGCGCAGGTGTCTGTTACTGTCCCAGGGAGCCCGAGGGCACCCCCTTCCTCCTGGGTCCTGCTCCAACTCCCTGGGAGCCCCTTTCCGCCCGGGAAGGTTGGTGCAGCTCCTGCTCCTCTGGGACGGGGCTCTCCTGTCCTGGGGACCCTCGCCCCGGCCTCAGCCCGGCTCCTCGCGGGGCCCCTCCCCCTGGAGGCCTTTGTTTCTTTATTTCTTTTTCCCCCCCGTCTTCCTACCTTGATAGAAGCGCGAACTCTTCTCACTGTAGCGTTCCAGCTGGTCTCTCTTTAAATCTCAGGCCAAATTCGTAGATTTTCAGGAAGATTTGAAGGTTATCTAGGTAATTTGGTGGGGACAGGTGATTTGGAGACCCCACTCTTCCGCCACCTTGCCCCTCCTCAATTCTCTGTGAAATTTCTGTTCCTGTCTTTTGCCCATTTCAGGATTGGATTGTTTGTCTCTTTGCTGTTGGGTTTCATAAGTTCTTTATAGATATTGGAGACTAGCCCTTTATCTGATACGTCATTTGCAAATATCTTCTCCCATTCTGTAGGTTGTCTTTTAGTTTTGTTGACTGTTTCTTTTGCTGTGCAGAAGCTTTTTATCTTGATGAAGAGCCAATAGTTCTTTTTTGTTTTGTTTTGTTTCCCTTTCCTTCATAGATGTATCTTGTAAGAAGTTGCTGTGGCCAAGCTCAAAAAGGGTGTTGCCTGTGTTCTCCTCCTGGATTTTGATGGAATCCTGTCTCACATTTAGATCTTTCATTCACATTTTTAAAAGAAGACCTTTCATTCATTTTGAGTTTATCTTTGTGTATCGTGTAAGAGAATGGTCCAGTTTCATTCTTCTGCATGTGGCTGTCCAATTTTCCCAGCACCATTTATTGAAGAGACTGTCCTTTTTCCAGTGGATAGGCTTTCCTGCTTTGTCAAATATTAGTGAACAATAGAATTGAGGGCCCATTTCTGGGTTCTTTGTTCTGTTCCATTGATCTATGGGTCTCATAGTATCAGTATCATCACACTGTCTTGGTGATCACAGCTTTGTAGTACAACTTGAAATCTGGCATTGTGATGCCCCTGGCTCTGGTTTTCTTTTTTCAATATTCCCCTGGCTATTTGGGATCTTTTCTGATTCCACACAAATCTTAGGATGAGAATTTTGCATTTGTTCCAATTATCTGAAGAAAGTCCATGGTATTTTGGTAGTGATTGCATTGAATGTGTAAAATGCCGTGTGTAGCACTGACATTTTCACAATATTACTCCTTCCAGTCCATCATCATGGAATGTTTTTCCATCTCTTTATGTCTTCATCAATGTCTTTCTGTGGTTTTTAAGGTATAGATCCTTTACCTCTTTGGTTAGGTTCATTCCTAGGTATCTTATGCTTTTGGGTGCAATTGTAAGTGGGATTGACTCCTTACTTTCTCTTTCTTCAGTCTCATTGTTAGTGGATAAAAATGCCACTGGTTTCTGGGTATTTATTTTGTATCCTGCCACACTGCCCAAATGCTGTATGAGCTCTAGCCATCTTGGGGTGGAGTCTTTTGGGTTTTCTATGTACAGTATCATGTCATTTGTGAAGGAGAGTTTGACTTCTCTTTTGCCAATTTGAATGTCTTTTATTTCTTTTTGTTGTCTGATTGCTGAGGCTAGGATTTCTAGTACCATGTTGAATAACAGTGGTGAAAGTGGACATCCCTGACTTGTTCCTGATCTTAGGGGAAAGGCTCTCAGTTTCTCCCCATTGAGAATGATATTTGCTCTGAGCTTTTGATAGATGGCTTTGAAGATACTGAAGCTATCACATTGATTGTTTTGTGTGTTGAACCAAACTTGCATCCCGGGGATAAACCCCACTTGGTCATGGTGATTAATCTTCTTAATGTACTGTTGGATCCTATTGGCTAGTATCATGTTGAGAATATTTGCGTCTGTGTTCATCAGCAATACTGGTGTATAATTTTCCTTTTTGGTGGTGTCTTTGTCTGATTTTGGAATTAAGGTGATGCTGGCCTCATAAAACAAGTTTGGAAGTACTCCATCCCTTTCTATCTTTTGGAGCAGCTTTAGTAGAATGGGTATTAATTCTTCTTTAAACATTTGATAGAATTCCCCTGGGAAGCCATCTGGCCCTGGACTTTTGTGTCTTGGGAGGTGTTTGATGACTGCTTCAATTTCCTCCCTGGTTTTTGGCCTGTTCAGGTTTTCTATTTCTTCCTGTTCCAGTTTTCATAATTAGTCATTTTCCAGATATGGATCCATTTCTTTTAGGTTGCCTAACTTATTGCTCTCTTACACCATACACAAAGATAAACTCAAAATGGATGAAAGATCTAAATGTTTGTCAAGAATCCATCAAAATCCAGGAGGAGAACACAGGCAACATTCTTTTTCAATCTGACATCAGCAACTTCTTGCAAGATACATCTATGAAGGCAAGGGAAACATAAGCAAAAATGAATTATTGGGACTTCATCAAGATAAAAAGCTTCTGCACTGCAAAAGAAACAGTCAACAAAACTAAAAAACAACCTACAGAATGGGAGAAGATATTTGCAAATCACATATCAGATAAAGGGCTAGTTTCCAAGATCTATAAAGAACTTATCAAATTCAATAGCAAAGAAACAAACAATCCAGTCCTGAAATGGGCAAAAGACATGAACAGAAATTTCACAGAGGAAGACATAAACATGGCCAACAAGCACATGAGAAAATGCTCCACATCACTTGCCATCAAGGAAATACACATCAAAACTACAATGAGATACCAACTCACACCGCTGAGAATGGTGAAAATTAACAAGAAAGGAAACAATAAATGTTGGATAGGATGTGGAGAAAGGGGAGCACTCTTGCACTGTTGGTGTGAATGTGACCTGGTACAGCCACTCTGGAAAACTGTGTGGTGGTCCTCAAAGAGTTAAAAGTAGAGTTACCCTGCAACCCAGCAATTGCACTACCGGAGATTTACCCCAAAGATACAGATGCAGTGAAAAGGTGAGATGCCTGTACCTCAATAGTTTTAGGAGCAATGTCCACGATAGCCAAAGTGTGGAAGAAGCCTCGGTGTCCATCGAAAGATGAATGGATAAAGAAGATGTGGTCTATATACACAATGGAATATTATTCAGCCATTAGAAAGGACTAATACCCAGCATTTGCTTTGACATGGATAGAACTGGAGGGTATTATGCTGAGTGAAGTAAGTCAATTGGAGAAGGACAAACATTATATGGTTTCATTCATAGGGGGAATATAAAAAATAGTGAAAGGGATTATATGGGAAAGGAGACAAAATGAGTGCGAAATATTAGAGGTGACAGAAATGAGAGACTCTTAACTGGGAAATGAACAAGGGGTAGTGAAAGGGGAGGTGGGCAGGGGGATGGGGTAACTGGGTGATGGGCAGTGAGGGGGGCACTTGCTGGGATGAGCACTGGGTGTTATATGTTGGCAAATCGAACTCCAATAAAAAATATACAAAATCATAAAAAATTAAAAATAAATATAAATAAAGAAAAAGAAAGCTCAGATATGAAATGTGACAACTAAATCCAATATATGATTTTGTATTATCTCCTGGATTTAAAAAGAAAACTATCAATGACATTATTGGGGTAATTGGAGGAATTGGAATGTGGACCATGTTGTAGAAGATAGTGTTGCACCAATTATGTTTCCCAAGAAAGTTGATGGGACTGTAGTTTGGGGGGATCCCATAGAAGAATCAGTAGGTGCCCAGAAGGAAAAGGGATTCAGCCAGTCTGGCTGGAATTTAAGGAAGGGAAGAGAGGGGGCTGACGGAGAATGGAGGCTACCGTGCAACATCAGAATGACATGGAGTACAGGGACAGTCTTGTGCTTCTCTTCCTCCTTCCACCATCTCCTCTCTACTGTCTGCCCTTTCACCTTGCTTTCCATTCCTCCATGTCATCAGGAACCTGAGTTAGGAATTAAGGAGTTAGGAGAGGAGGCTCATTTGACCGCTTCATCCCCTGGGGCATTTGGCCTCTTGGCTCTCCTCCACACTCACAGGCCTTGGGTCCCTCTAATCTTGGTTATGTTGTTTGTGTTTCTTGGGTACTGGACACCTCAGGCCAGAAAGTGTGTCATTCAAAAGAATGAGGTAGAAATAGGTTTGAAAAGAGGCTAAACAGAAGTATTTAAAATTCCTTGACATTCCATCTACATACCACTGGAAAACACACTGAAGAAAAGAGTAAGGAAGAATGAAACATCCCCTCCAAACAAAATTAACTGAAAACAAAACAAAAAGAAAAAGAAAAATGCTTGGTGATAATTCAGATTAAACTTAGTAACACATACACAAGCTTTATATAAAGAGAATAGGTATATCTTATTGGTTGATTTAACTTAAAATACAAAGATTGTATCAGGAGTTAGAAAATTATAGTCTGCAGCCAAGTCTGGCTTGCTGCTTATTTTGTATGCACCATGAACTAAGAATGGTTATAAGAAATTTAAAAAAAAGAATATTTCATAACATGAAAATTACATAAAATTTAAATTTCTATGTCTATAAATAAAGTTTTATTAGAACATTGCCACCTATGTTATGAGTGCAGTCTAGGGCCACCTTTGTGCTGCAATAACAAGATTATATGTTCTGAGCCTAAATACTCTCCCGTTGAAGAAAATGTTTGCTACTTGCTTTAGTTCATAGTTGACTAAGTCTTTGCTGCAGATTTTGTGCAAGGTGAATGATGGTAAAAATGAGAACTGTAGGTCTGACTATATGCTAATTTCTTTCAAGAAATACAGTGCAGTACTATAAATGTATTTTCTCTTATAATTTCTTTAAAAATTTATTTTCTCTAGTTTACTTTATTTCAAGAATATATGCATACTTCTGGTCAACAGTAGGCTATTGGTAGTTAAGTTTTTTATAGTCAAAAGCTCCACTTAGATCTTTGATTGTGCCTGTAACTCCTTGTTACACATTGCTTTGAACTTTTTGCCTTGAACACATTGTTCAAGGGTCAGCTGTATATACAGTCTACTTTATGCCAGACCTGGTTGCTTTTCATATGCTCATTCAGATCTCACAACTCATTATGTAGGAGCTATTTTCTTCCACCTTAAAGAGGAAATGGGGCCAGAGTGGTTTAATAATTTTTCCACAGCACACAACTGGTATGGAGAAGAGCTAAGGCTGCCTACAGTGAATGAGCACACATTTTAACTGAGTGGAATGGATGGAGTGCAAGTGGTGGGACATTGCAGAAAGACTAAAGAGGTCACAGAAGGTCAGGAGAGTCAGAAGGGCCTGTCTGTGAAAGCAGTGAATGGCTGCCTCAGCAGCCAGGATCCCCATTCCTTTCCCTTTTCTGGGCAATCCGGGATCAAGCTAGGGCTGGTGGTCAGTGGTGGTGGTTGAATCTGATTCAGTATTATTCTTTTTATGATAATTTTAACTTGGAAGTATTACTCAAATGTAAAGCAATGGTTCTCAAATGGGCATGGATTTTGCTTGGCAGGGAATTTTTGGCAATAATTGGAGGGATTTTTGGTCATCACAATCAGAGAAGGCCACTATACACACCTAGTGGGCAGAGGCTAGGGACACTGTTACTGCATCCCCTATAGCACCCAGGACAGCCCTCACCACAAAGACTGATCCAGCCCCAAATGTCAATAGCGCTGAGTTTGAGAAATTTGTTATCTAGTCATAAAAAAAACTCCTAAGAGTATGTCTGGAAGTTGTTGAGCTGAAAAATGGTAGCAAAGACTCAATTTCCTGCATTTCCAATCTCACTCTTCACTTCCTGAGAGCACCCTGGAAACAGTTGGCTCTGTCATTCTAGACACTTTATATACACTTACATAAATAACTGAAAAAATTTTAAGTATATATGATATTCAAAAAACTACTTAGAATTCTGCTGACCATTTTGTTTAATGCCCAGGCAACTTCCCTAGGATGTTCAAAATGTTTACTATGCTTTTGAGATGATGTCTTACTCTTCTAGGGTCAGTGAATGTGTTTAACTTGGTAATTTTAATACCGTCTCTCCCTTAAGTTACAAAATCTTATATTGTTCTCATTTTTAAATAATTAATAGTTTCTATTTGCCATTGTGCATTTCTATTTCCCCAGGAAACCTCTGAAATACAGAGGCCAGTGGGGGGTCTGCAAGGAAGAGGCCCTGCAATCAGGGATTCAGGAGAGTGGATCATGTGGAATAGGGTTGGATTGCTAAAATTGCCAAGGAGGGAAGCTAAAGAGAGAAGCAATACCCTCCAAACAAATTTCAGTTATTAGATATCATTTCTTCTCCCAAATCTATTGAATAAGTATGAAGATGTTTAGACTCTGCAGCTTATTTCCCAAGCTCTATAAGCACACCATTACCTTTCACAGGAAAACATTATTTGGGGATTTTTCTTCCTTTATCTTGGGAACAGTTGTCACTATTCAACATTCAATACCATGATGTGAGACAAATAGGCAGATAGAGGGAGAGATATCAAGGTAAGAACTCATCCCCTCCTGTTACCTCAAAATTTCTGGCAAGGAAACTAGGGAGGGAGATGGGGAGGCATTCTTTGCCCTAAGCAGGATATGTTTATTTATCAGAGATGACAGTTGGTATCATACATTCGTTTATGATATCTAATTTCTAAATTACTCCTTGACAGGTCACAGAGAGTTTAGACTACTTTCTTGAGGTCAAAATTGCCCGAACAATGTGCAAGAAAATTTCAGGAGAAAATGAATATTGCCTATTACAAAAGGATCCCCAAATCCAAAAGGTATGTGCCTCAGGTGGAGGCAGTGGATGGCCTGGTCAGATCTGCATACTAGACAGAGAAAACCAATAGGACCAATCCTGCTTTGATTTTCTTGTCTCCTTTTAAACCATATTCTGATCATATAGCCAGATTCCAGACACAGACATAAACTGTTTCTATCAGTTTTTGCTGGTACTCTTCACCCCTGCCAAAACACACATAACACTTAGTGGCTTAAAGCAACACCCATTCATTGTTTCTCACTATCCTGCAATCTGGGCTAGACAGAAGTAATTTTCCTTTCCCTTGTTCAAATTTGTCTTTATGATCTTTTCATAAAGTTACTTCTAATTTTTCTCTTTCATAGTTGAAACTGCATTTACAAGTATGTATATTTCTGTGTCTTTTGAATTTTCTTCACCTGTTTGGTGAATACCTAAGGCTGGCTGGCATGAGATATGGCTAAGCAAAAATAATGGCAGATTAGTGGTTCCTGAAAATTGCCCATACATGTGCAAATAAAATACATCTTCATATTCTGATGAATAGTAGGCACCACAGCAGAATACCAAACATGAATGGATGGCTACATCTAGAGAGTAAGTTGTTATTATAAATTGCTATTATTATAAATTACTAGATTTTAATGAAGTAATATTTTAAAAGTTCTGGTAGATACTAAGAATGATATATCAAATAACCATGAACTTGATATTATAACTGTAATCATTTTATTACATTAATTTAAATGTTTATTTCAACAAGTAAAATGTTAAACATGCATTCCACTTCTCCCTCTCAAATATAAACACTCAAATTGTTGAGAAGTGTTCTTACCCACCCACCTCCATTACCATCACTCCTTGTTGAAGAAAATGCGAAAGCTTCTCCCTGTACCTGTCACTACCCCCATCTTCCCTCTGCCATTAGGCCTATAACTTGTAAAACCAAGCTGTGGAATATCCCATCCACTTTCCACAAGTGTTGATCCCCAAATACTCCATAGTAAATATTCTCTACACTGAAAAAAATGTGTTCTTACCCATTAAAAAATTTTTTAAATTTGTGCATGCAGAGTTTTGTGTGTTTTTCAAAATTTACGTACATTTTGGAACTTTCTCTTGTTATGAGATTTATTATGTTGGTACAATCTGTTATTATTTATTTATGCCAAGTGATTTCTTGGGCCATTTAAGGTGTATAGAAATCAGCCAAAATTGTTTTTGTTACTGCATATTAAGCTCTTATATGACTGTATTATGTTGTATTTGACCATCTCACTATTTTGGATACTGTGGTTGTCTTAAAATTTCACTCTTAACCACAATGCAGCAGTGACAGTTTGGATGCATGCTGACTGAGCAGGTTTGGGGCTATCCCCGGGGGCACCCTCTAGAGTAGGGCTGCCATACTGCTACACATGCAGCTTCAGCGCTCCTGGGGCCACTACATGTGACTTGCAACCTCAGTTTTACTCTCCAAAGTGGTTGGACCAGCACATCTTCCATAGTGATGTGTGTGGTTGTTCATTTTCCCTCAGCACTTGGGGTTGAATCTTAAAATGTTTTCATTCTGATGTATGTGAAAGGTGATCTCCCCACCACTTCACTTGGTTGCTTCCTACTGATCATCCAAGTTTTCACTTCTAGGCTTTGCTTTTTAATATTTTTTTTTTTCTGGAGCAACCAGAGGGTCCCTGTCAGGAGCCACAGCCAACCCACTGGAACCCCCTGACCTCAACTCCTCATGCTTCCCACTTCCTTCCTCTATCTCCCCTTGGCCAAACCCAACTGGAAGCCAGAGGGTGCCCAGTGATGTGATCTATGGAGGTCAGAGAGCAGGGTTCCCATTGTCACAGAGAGTTGAGGTCATAGGGTGAGAGTGCCCATTGACACAGCCCATAAAAGTCATTGGTCTTTCAAGATACACCAGGTATGAATAGAAGAAGTACAGACACTGAGAGACACATGGAGAAAAGACGGCATAGGGGCAGGAGTGGATTAATAGGAATCTGTTAGGAGTCTAATGGAATAGATCAGATGAGAGATGATGTTGGTTAGGATGGAGGAAGTACTCGGTTTTAGATGTCTGTGAAAGGCTTGGAATTTGCTGATTGATTGGCCATGGAGAGTAAAAAGAGTTAAGTATGACTTCAAGGTTTGTGGAGTTTGGAGGCAGTTTGCTCTCTTGGTTTCCTCTTATGTTCTCATCCTCTACATGGAGCAACTGGCATTCAGTAGACTTGGTCACCCTGATTGCATCCACTTCTTATCACGCAGAGAATCCTCTCTGTCTCCGTCCTTGGAAAATGTCCCCTCCTGTTTCATAGAGCTTCTGCAGATTTGACCTTATCTGCTTTCTTTAGTTATTTATTGGGATTTAGAAAGGAATAAAAGGCAAACATCTGAGATCCTTGAAATATAAATTTAAAACTTGACATGATTTTAAAGTTATTAGCTTGATACATGTAGAAAATTTAGAACTTTCAAAAATTTAAACCACTTAAAATCAGTTATTAATACCCTTATGTAAAGTTTACCACTGTCCATATATTTTTATACTAGTTTTCCTATATTTTATATCTGCAGTTTTGTGTAGTTGGGATCCTACTGTATACTATTCTATAATTCAGATTTTCATTTAATAATAACTAAGAATTTATAAAACTGTAAAATATTGGAAAGCATCATATAGTGGAACTATGTGATTTCATTTAATGGTGTTCCACATTTCACTTAGCAAATCCCTGAGCATTGGTTAAGTTTTTCTAACTTTTAGCTATTATGAACATTGATTTAATAAATATTCTTTATTTCTATTTGTTTTATTATTGTTTCCTTGTAGACAGAGTTCCTGGATGTTGAATTACTCACCAAGGGTTTGACTAGACTGCTGGTAGCTTGGTCCTATTTTCTTCCTCAAGCTGATCCTCAATATTTGTATCTTCTATAACTTCAATTCTATTTAATGTTGCATCCATGTTTTCATTGATATAGTGAGGGATTTCTCATTTGTATTTTTATTCTAAGTGAATACAAATTTTAGGAGTGAGAGGAGGGACATAAGTGAATTCATCCCACACAAGAGCCTGAAACTCTCTCTGCTCATTCTGGATGTCTTGGGAAACCTCAGTTCCCTGGCTTCAAGTTTTGCTTCTTGTCTCTGGCCAACCTTGACCTGCTGCCCCACCAAGATGTGCAGGACTCTGTATTATTCCTGTTGGGTTGCTTCTCTTGGGAAGGACTCATTGGGCCCTCCATGCAGCATGCAATCTCAGTAGGCTGCAGAGAAATCACCGTGGCTGGATGAAGGCCCAAGCTGGAGATGAGAATTTCTGAGAACAATTTTCTGGGCTCCTGCTATACATGATGGCTTCAGATCACAGGGAGGTGAATTGGGAGGGGTTCATTCTGGTGAGTGAGGCTGGCTCCACTCCCATCTGGTCTCAGATACAGTAGCTCCAGGGACTGCAGGGGTATGGCTGGCTTAGGCTGATTTTAGACAGCCTGAAACCAAATTCTGAAATTTGGTTTAGAAATAAGAAACCCAGAAATAGAAACTTCCGTTTATTTATTTTTCTTTTTTATTTCTTACAAGCTAATTATTCTTTTTGTCTCTTTTAGATGTTTTTTTGCACCTTTATTGTTGCAACCAAACCTTGGAAATTTGAGTTCACTATGCTGAAGAAACACTGTGAAGAGGTCTAATTATCTTCTAGCATATTCAACTGCTCTCACTTCCATTTAAAGAAGCAAATACACTTGCAAAACATTTAAATAAGTTGATTCGTTGACTTTATTTCTGTGGCCTTTTTGCCTTTTGTGTGCTTTTCAGGGGCTGGTACTGAGAACTTGATGCCTTGTTAGTGTTGGTCAGCCACTTCTAGTTCACTCACACATCTACTAGCAGGACAATGTGTTACCTACCAGTAAATAGAAGACATTGTGAACCCATTTCCATATCTCATTGAACTATGAGCACAAATTACTTTTCACTGGAAGCTATTTCTGGAGAACTAACTGGGGGACTCAGCACTCAACTGTTTCATGCTGGTGGGTTGTTTCTTCAAGGTTCTGAGGGTCTGGCTTGCCTTGAGAGTGTTCCTTCCATGGAATTCCATAAAAAACTTCCTGCCTAGGACTCTGGGGAAGACATAGCCAAATGCCTTAGAGTTTTATATAATCAATCCAACTGGAAGATGGTTGGGTCATTTGTAGATCTGCAGTGTATTTTTTTTTTAATTTGACAACCTGGAACTTTTTTTAAAAATTTCTTTTATTGGAGTTTGATTTGCCAGTATATAGTATAACACCCAGTGCTCATCCCATCAAGTGCCCTCCTCAGTGCCCATCACCCAGTCACCATCCCCTCACCCACCTCCACTTCCACTGCCCCTTGTTCATTTCCCAGAGTTAGGGGTCTTTCAAGCATTGTCATCCTAATTTTTCCCACTCATTTTGTCTCCTTTCCCTTTATTCCCTTCCACTATTTTTATATTCCCCATATGAGTGAAACCCTATAATGTTTGTCCTTCTCCAATGGATTTACTTCACTCAGCATAATACCCTTCAGTTCCATCTACATCGAAGCAAATGATGGGTATGCATCCTTTCTAATGGCTGAGTAATATTCCATTGTATATATTGACCACATCTTCTTTATCCATCCATCTTTCGAAGGACACCGAGGCTGCTTCTCCAGTTTGGCTATTGTGGACATTGCTGCTATAAACATTGGGGTGCAGGTGTCTCAGCTTTTCACTGCATCTGTATCTTTGGGGTAAAACCCCAGCAGTGCAATTGCTGAGTCATAGGGGAGATTTATTCTTTTTTTTAATTACAAATTTATTTGTTTTTATTGGTGTTCAATTTGCCAACATATAGAATAACACCCAGTGCTCATCCTGTCAAGTGCCCAACTCGGTGCCCGTCACCCAGTCACCCCCATCCCCCGCCCACCTCCCCTTCCACCACCCCTAGTTCGTTTCCCAGAGTGAGGAGTCTTTCATGTTCTGTCTCCCTTTCTGATATTTCCCACTCATTTTTTCTCCTTTTCCCTTAATTCCCTTTCACTATTTTTTATATGGGGAGATTTATTTTTAACTCTTTGAGGAACCTCCACACAGTTTTCCAGAGTGGCTGTACCAGTTCACATTCACACTAACAGTGCAAGAGGGTTCCCCTTTCTCCACATCCTCTCCAACATTTGTTGTTTCCTGTCTTGTTAATTTTCCCCATTCTCACTGGTATCAGGTGGTATCTCATTGTGGTTTTGATTTCTATTTCCCCGATGGTAAGTGATGCCGAGCATTTTCTCATGTGCTTGTTGGCCATGTCTATGTTGTCCTCTGTGAAATTTCTGTTCATGTCTTTTGCCCATTTCAGGATTGGATTGTTTGTTTCTTTGCTGTTGAGTTTGATGAGTTCTTTGCAGATGTTGGATACTAGCCCTTTATCTGATATGTCATTTGCAAATATCTTCTCCCATTCTGTAGGTTGTCTTTTAGTTTTGTTGACTGTTTCTTTTGCTATGCAGAAGCTTTTTATCTTGATGAAGTGCCAATAGTTCTTTTTTATTTTGTTTGTTTGTTTGTTTTTGGCCAACTGATTTTTTACTAAAGTGCAAAAACAATTCAATGAAACAAAGCTGTTTATTTCAACAAATGATACTGCATCATTTTGGTGTCCATTATCTCCCCCTGCCTCTCACCACAAAGAATCTGCTGAGGGACACCTGGGGGGCTCGGTGGTTGAGCATCTGCCCTCGACTTAGAGGGCGACCCCGGGGTCCCGGGATTGAGTCCCATATTGGGCTTCCTGCATGGAGCCTGCTTCTCCCTCTGCCTGTGTCTCTGCCTCTCTCTCTCTCTCTTTCTCTCTCTCTCATGAATAAATAAAATGTATTTTTTTAAATTTTTAAATAATAAATTTATTTTTATTGGTATTCAATTTGCCAACATACAGAATAACACCCAATGCTCATCCCGTCAAGTGCCCCCCTCAGTGCCCGCCACCCAGTCACCCCCACCTCCCACCCACCTCCCCTTCCACCACCCCTCGTTCATTTCTGAGAGTTAGGAGGCTTCCATGATCTGTCTCCCTTTCTGATATTTCCTACCCATTTCTTCTCCCTTCCCTTATATTCCCTTTCACTATTATTTATATTCCCCAAATGAATGAGACCATATAATGTTTGTCCTTCTCTGATTGACTTATTTCACTCAGCATAATACCCTCCAGTTCCATCCACGTCGAAGCAAAAGGTGGGTATTTGTCATTTCTAATGGTTGAGTTATATTCCATTGTATACATAAACCACATCTTCTTGATCCATTCATCTTTTGATGGACACCGAGGCTTCTTCCATAGTTTGGCTATTTTTGTGATGGGAAAGTAAAAACAACCGATGGATGGGATCCAGACATGGTCGAACTACCTGGTAACTAGAGTAGTTTTCATAAATGGGGGAGATTGGAATATTGGGTCTTTCATGACCCATAAGGAGTGAGACAAAGGCTAGAATTCATTGGCATCTTGTTTGTGTCTTTGTGTCCCTATGTGTAATATCTAAGAGAGGTTTCCTCTGCCTCCGGATGCTATTGCTAACATCCGTTTGTAAAGGAACTCTAGGTCATGAGTTCAAAGGCAGGTGTGGGTAAAAATCGGGCACTAGAGGAGGGGCAAGGTGGCGGAAGAGTAGGGTCCCCAAATCACCTGTCCCCACCAAATTACCTAGATAACCTTCAAATCATCCTGAAAATCTACGAATTCGGCCTGAGATTTAAAGAGAGACCAGCTGGAATGCTACAGTGAGAAGAGTTCATGCTTCTATCAAGGTAGGAAGACGGGGAAAAAGAAATAAAGAAACAAAAGGCCTACAAGGGGGAGGGGCCCTGCGAGGAGCCGTGCTAAGGCCAGGCGAATGTCCCCAGGACAGGAGAGCCCCGACCCAGAGAAGCAGGAGCTTCACCAATCTTCCCAGGTGGAAAGGCGCCCACAGGGAGTTAGAGCAGGACCCCAGGAGGGCGGGGAGGCCCTCAGGCTCCCTGGGACACTAACAGATGCCTGGGCGCCCAGGAGAGTGTGCCGAACTCCCTGAGGGCTGCGCCGGCACAGCCGGACGGAGCAGCTCCGAGGGGCTCGGGCAGAGGAAGAGGCTCTGCGGAGGGGGCTGCGGGGCAGGAGCGCGAATCCTACAGCGCAGGCCACAGAGCACAGGGCACCGGAACACAGCCCGGGATCCGGCCTCCCCCCGGGACAGGCAGAGGCTGGGAGGGCCCAGGACCACAAGGACGCTCATGCCCCGAACTGAGCAGATCAGCGGCCCCGCCCCGGAGCCTCCAGGCCCTGCAGACGGAGAGCTCCGGAGTTACTGTGGGAGCTGAATCCAGGGCTGCAGAGCTGGCCCCGCCACTGCGGCTGTTCCTCCTGGGGCCTCACGGGGTAAACAACCCCCACTGAGCCCTGCACCAGGCAGGGGGCAGAGCAACTCCCCCAGGTACTAACACCTGAAAATCAGGACAACAGGCCCCTCCCCCAGAAGACCAGCTAGACGGACAAGTTCCAGGGGAAGTCAAGAGACTTAAAGTATACAGAATCAGAAGATACTCCCCCGTGGGTTTCTTTTTTCTTTTTGATTTCTGTTTGCTTCCTCCATCCTTTTTTTTTCCTTTCTTTCTTTTTCGTTCTCTTTTTCTTTTCTTTTTTAAATTTTTGTTCTTCCTTTTTTCTTTTGTCTTTTTCTCTTTTCTTTCCTTCTTTCTCTCTCTTTTTCTCCTTTTCCCAATACAACTTGTTTTTGGCCACTCTGCACTGAGCAAAATGACTAGAAGGAAAACCTCACCACAAAAGAAAGATTCAGAAACAGTCCTCTCTCCCACAGAGCTACAAATTCTGGATTACAATTCAATGTCAGAAAGCCAATTCAGAAGCACTATTATACAGCTACTGGTGGCTCTAGAAAAAAGCATAAAGGACTCAAGAACTTCATGACTGCAGAATTTAGATCCAATCAGGAAGAAATTAAAAATCAATTGAATGAGATGCAATCCAAACTAGAAGTCCTAACGACGAGGGTTAACGAGGTGGAAGAACGAGTGAGTGACATAGAAGACAAGTAGATGGCAAAGAGGGAAACTGAGGAAAAAAGAGACAAACAAAAGACCATGAGGATAGATTAAGGGAACTAAACGACAGCCTGAGGAATAAAAACCTACGTTTAATTGGGGTTCCTGAGGGCACCGAAAGGGCCAGAGGGCCAGAATATTTATTTGAACAAATCATAGCTGAACACTTTCCTAATCTGGGAAGGAAAACAGGCATTCAGATCCAGGAAATAGAGAGATCCCCCCCTAAAATCAATAAAAACTGTTCAACACCACTGCATTTAATAGTGAAGCTTGCAAATTCCAAGGATAAAGAGAAGATCCTTAAAGCAGCAAGAGACAAGAAATCCCTGACTTTTGTGGGGAAGAATATTAGGGTAACAGCAGACCTCTCCACAGAGACCTGGCAGGCCAGAAAGGGCTGGCAGGATATATTCAGGGTCCTAAATGAGAAGAACATGCAACAAAGAATACTTTATCCAGCAAGGCTCTCATTCAGAATGGAAGGAGAGATAAAGAGCTTTCAAGACAGGCAGGAACTGAAAGAATATGTGACCTCCAAACCAGTTCTGCAAGAAATTTTAAGGGGGACTCTTAAAATTCCCCTTTAAGAAGAAGTTTAACAATCCACAAAAACAAGGACTGAATGGATATCATGATGACACTAAACTCATATCTTTCAATAGTAACTCTGAACGTGAACAGGCTTAATGACCCCATCAAAAGGCACAGGGTTTCAGACTGGATAAAAAAGCAGGACCCATCTATTTGCTGTCTAAAAGAGACTCATTTTAGACAGAAGGACACCTAAAACCTGAAAATAAAAAGTTGGAGAACCATTTACCATTCAAATGGTCCTCAAAAGAAAGCAGGGGTAGCCATCCTTATATCAGATAAACTAAAATTTACCCCGACGACTGTAGTGAGAGATGAAGAGGGACACTATATCATACTTAAAGGATCTATCCAACAAGAGGACTTAACAATTCTCAATATATATGCCCCGAATGTGGGAGCTCCCAAATATATAAATCATTTAATAACCAAGTAAAGAAATACTTAGATAATAATACACTTATACTCGGTGACTTCAATCTAGCTCTTTCTACCCTCGATAGGTCTTCTAAGCACATCTCCAAAGAAATGAGAGCTTTAAATGATACACTGGACCAGATGGATTTCACAGATATCTACAGAACTTTACATCCAAACTCAACTGAATACACATTCTTCTCAAATGCACATGGAACTTTCTCCAGAATAGACCACATACTGGGTCACAAGTCGGGTCTGAACCGATACCAAAAGATTAGGATCGTCCCCTGCATATTCACAGACCATAATGCCTTGACATTAGAACTAAATCACAACAAGAAGTTTGGAAGGACCTCAAACACGTGGAGGTTAAGGACCATCCTGCTAAAAGATGAAAGGGTCAACCAGGAAATTAGGGAAGAATTAAAAAGATTCATGGAAACTAATGAGAATGAAGATACAACCCTTCAAAATCTTTGGGATGCAGCAAAAGCAGTCCTAAGGGGGAAATACATCGCAATACAAGCATCCATTCAAAAACTGGAAAGAACTCAAATACAAAAGCTAACCTTACACATAAAGGAGCTAGAGAAAAAACAGCAGATAAATCCTACACCCAGCAGAAGAAGACAGTTAATTAAGATTCGAGCAGAACTCAACAAAATCGAGACCAGAAGAACTGTGGAACAGATCAACAGAACCAGGAGTTGGTTCTTTGAAAGAATTAATAAGATAGATAAACCATTAGCCAGCCTTATTAAAAAGAAGAGAGAGAAGACTCAAATTAATAAAATCATGAATGAGAAAGGAGAGATCACTACCAACACCAAGGAAATACAAACGATTTTAAAAACATATTATGAACAGCTATACGCCAATAAATTAGGCAATCTAGAAGAAATGGACGCATTCCTGGAAAGCCACAAACTACCAAAACTGGAACAGGAAGAAATAGAAAACCTGAACAGGCCAATAACCAGGGAGGAAATTGAAGCAGTCATCAAAAACCTCCCAAGACACAAGAGTCCAGGGCCAGATGGCTTCCCAGGAGAATTTTATCAAACGTTTAAAGAAGAAATCATACCTATTCTCCTAAAGCTGTTTGGAAAGATAGAAAGAGATGGAGTACTTCCAAATTCGTTCTATGAAGCCAGCATCACCTTAATTCCAAAGCCAGACAAAGACCCCGCCAAAAAGGAGAATTACAGACCAATATCCCTGATGAACATGGATGCAAAAATTCTCAACAAGATACTGGCCAATAGGATCCAACAGTACATTAAGAAAATTATTCACCATGACCAAGTAGGATTTATCCCTGGGACACAAGGCTGGTTCAACACCCGTAAAACAATCAATGTGATTCATCATATCAGCAAGAGAAAAACCAAGAACCATATGATCCTCTCATTGGATGCAGAGAAAGCATTTGACAAAATACAGCATCCATTCCTGATTAAAACTCTTCAGAGTGTAGGGATAGAGGGAACATTCCTCGACATCTTAAAAGCCATCTATGAAAAGCCCACAGCAAATATCATTCTCAATGGGGAAGCACTGGGAGCCTTTCCCCTAAGATCAGGAACAAGACAGGGATGTCCACTCTCACCACTGCTATTCAACATAGGACTGGAAGTCCTAGCCTCAGCAATCAGACAACAAAAAGACATTAAAGGCATTCAAATTGGCAAAGAAGAAGTCAAACTCTCTCTCTTCGCCGATGACATGATACTCTACATAGAAAACCCAAAAGTCTCCACCCCAAGATTGCTAGAACTCATACAGCAATTCGGTAGCGTGGCAGGATACAAAATCAATGCCCAGAAGTCAGTGGCATTTCTATACACTAACAATGAGACTGAAGAAAGAGAAATTAAGGAGTCAATCCCATTTACAATTGCACCCAAAAGCATAAGATACCTAGGAATAAACCTCACCAAAGATGTAAAGGATCTATACCCTCAAAACTATAGAACACTTCTGAAAGAAATTGAGGAAGACACAAAGAGATGGAAAAATATTCCATGCTCATGGATTGGCAGAATTAATATTGTGAAAATGTCAATGTTACCCAGGGCAATATACACGTTTAATGTAATCCCTATCAAAATACCATGGACTTTCTTCAGAGAGTTAGAACAAATTATTTTAAGATTTGTGTAGAATCAGAAAAGACCCCGAATAGCCAGGGGAATTTTAAAAAAGAAAACCACATCTGGGGGCATCACAATGCCAGATTTCAGGTTGTACTACAAAGCTGTGGTCATCAAGACAGTGTGGTACTGGCACAAAAACAGACACATAGATCAGTGGAACAGAATAGAGAATCCAGAAGTGGACCCTGAACTTTATGGGCAACTAATATTCGATAAAGGAGGAAAGACTATCCATTGGAAGAAAGACAGTCTCTTCAATAAATGGTGCTGGGAAAATTGGACATCCACATGCAGAAGAATGAAACTAGACCACTCTCTTTCACCATACACAAAGATAAACTCAAAATGGATGAAAGATCTAAATGTGAGACAAGATTCCATCAAAATCCTAGAGAAGAACACAGGCAACACCCTTTTTGAACTCGGCCATAGTAACTTCTTGCAAGATACATCCACAAAGGCAAAAGAAACAAAAGCAAAAATGAACTATTGGGACTTCATCAAGATAAGAAGCTTTTGCACAGCAAAGGATACAGTCAACAAAACCTAAAGACAACCTACAGAATGGGAGAAGATATTTGCAAATGACATATCAGATAAAGGGCTAGTTTCCAAGATCTATAAAGAACTTATTAAACTCAACACCAAAGAAACAAACAATCCAATCATGAAATGGGCAAAAGACATGAACAGAAATCTCACAGAGGAAGACATAGACATGGCCAACATGCATATGAGAAAATGCTCTGCATCACTTGCCATCAGGGAAATACAAATCAAAACTACAATGAGATACCACCTCACACCAGTGAGAATGGGGAAAATTAACAAGGCAGGAAACAACAAATGTTGGAGAGGATGCGGAGAAAAGGGAACCCTCTTACACTGTTGGTGGGAATGTGAACTGGTGCAGCCACTCTGGAAAACTGTGTGGAGGTTCCTCAAACAGTTAAAAATATACCTGCCCTACGACCCAGCAATTGCACTGTTGGGGATTTACCCCAAAGATACAAATGCAATGAAACGCCGGGACACCTGCACCCTGATGTTTCTAGCAGCAATGGCCACGATAGCCAAACTGTGGAAGGAGCCTCGGTGTCCAACGAAAGATGAATGGATAAAGAAGATGTGGTTTATGTATACAATGGAATATTACTCAGCTATTAGAAATGACAAATACCCACCATTTGCTTCAACGTGGATGGAACTGGAGGGTATTATGCTGAGTGAAGTAAGTCAGTCGGAGAAGGACAAACATTATATGTTCTCATTCATTTGGGGAATATAAATAATAGTGAAAGGGAAAATAAGGGAAGGGAGAAGAAATGTGTGGGAAATATCAGAAAGGGAGACAGAACGTAAAGACTGCTAACACTGGGAAACGAACTAGGGGTGGTAGAAGGGGAGGAGGGCGGGGGGTGGGAGTGAATGGGTGACGGGCACTGGGTATTATTCTGCATGTTAGTAAATTGAACACCAATAAAAAAAAAATAAAATAAAAAAATAAAATAAAATAAAATCGTGAATGAGAAAGGAGAGATCACTACCAACACCAAGGAAATACAAACGATTTTAAAAACATATTATGAACAGCTATATGCCAATAAATTAGGCAATCTAGAAGAAATGGATGCATTCCTGGAAAGCCACAAACTACCAAAACTGGACCAGGAATTAATAGGAATCCTGACCAGGCCAATAACCACGGAGGAAATTGAAGCAGTCATCAAAAACCTCCCAAGACACAAGAGTCCATGGCCAGATGGCTTCCCAGGGGAATTCTATCAAACGTTTAAAGAAGAAACCATACCTATTCTACTAAAGCTGTTTGGAAAGATAGAAAGAGATGGAGTACTTCCAAATTCGTTCTATGAGGCCAGCATCACCTTAATTCCAAAACCAGAGAAAGACCCCGCCAAAAAGGAGAATTACAGACCAATATCCCTGATGAACATGGATGCAAAAATTCTCAACAAGATACTAGCCAATAGGATCCAACAGTACATTAAGAAAAGTATTCACCATGACCAAGTAGGATTTATCCCTGGGACACAAGGCTGGTTCAACACTAGTAAAACAATCAATGTGATTCATCATATCAGCAAGAGAAAAACCAAGAACCATATGATCCTCTCATTAGATGCAGAGAAAGCATTTGACAAAATACAGCATCCATTCCTGATCAAAACTCTTCAGAGCGTAGGGATAGAGGGAACATTCCTCAACATCTTAAAAGTCATCTACGAAAAGCCCACAGCAAATATCATTTTCAACGGGGAAGCATTTTCAAAGGGGAGCCTTTCCCCTAAGATCAGGAACAAGACAGGGATGTCCACTCTCACCACTGCTATTCAACATAGTATTGGAAGTCCTAGCCTCAGCAATCAGACAACAAAAAGACATTAAAGGCATTGAAATTGGCAAAGAAGAAGTCAAACTCTCCCTCTTCGCCGATGACATGATACTCTACATAGAAAACCCAAAAGCCTCCACCCCAAGATTGCTAGAACTCATACAGCAATTTGGCTGCGTGGCAGGATACAAATCAATGCCCAGAAATCAATGGCATTTCTAAACACTAACAATGAGACTAAAGAAAGAGAAATTAAGGAGTCAATCTCATTTACAATTGCACCCAAGAGCATAAGATACCTAGCAATAAACCTCAACAAAGAGGTAAAGGTTCTATACCCTCAAAACTATAGAACACTTCTGAAAGAAATTGAGGAAGACACAAAGAGATGGAAAAATATTCCATGCTCATGGATTGGCAGAATTAATATTGTGAACAAAACAAAAGCAAAAATGAACTATTGGGACTTCATCAAGATAAGAAGCTTTTACACAGCAAAGGATACAGTCAAAAAAAGTAAAAGACAACCTACAGAATGGGAGAAGGTATTCACAAATGATGTATCAGATAAAGGGCTAGTTTCCAAGATCTATAAAGACCTTATTAAACTCAACACCAAAGAAACAAACAATCCAATCATGAAATGGGCAAAAGACATGAACAGAAATCTCACAGAGGAAGACATAGACATGGCCAACACGCACATGAGAAAATGCTCTGCATCACTTGCCATCAGGGAAATACAAATCAAAACCACAATGAGATCCCACCTCACACCAGTGAGAATGGGGAAAATTAACAAGGCAGGAAACCACAAATGTTGGAGAGGATGCGGAGAAAAGGGAACCCTCTTACACTGTTGGTGGGAATGTGAACTTGTGCAGCCACTCTGGAAAACTGTGTGGAGGTTCCTCAAAGAGTTAAAAATAGACCTGCCCTACGACCCAGCAATTGCACTGTTGGGGATTTACCCAAAGATGCAGATGCAATGAAACGTCGGGATGCCTGCACCCTGACGTTTCTAGCAGCAATGTCCACAATAGCCAAATTGTGGAAGGAGCCTCAGTGTCCATCGAAAGATGAATGGATAAAGAAGATGTGGTCTATGTATACAATGGGATATTCCTCAGCCATTAGAAGCGACAAATACCCACCATTTGCTTCAACGTGGATGGAACTGGAGGGTATTATGCTGAGTGAAGTAAGTCAATCAGAGAAGGACAAACATTATATGTTCTCATTCATTTGGGGAATATAAATAATAGTGAAAGGGAATATAAGGGAAGGGAGAAGAAATGTGTGGGAAATATCAGAAAGGGAGACAGAACATGAGAGACTCCTAACTCTGGGAAACGAACTAGGGGTGGTGGAAGGGGTGGTGGGTGGGGGTGGGGGTGAATGGGTGACGGGCACTGAGGGGGGCACTTGACGGGATGAGCACTGGTTGTTATTCTGTATGTTTGCAAATTGAACACCAATAAAAGATAAATTTATTATGTAAAAAAAAGAATAAATGGGGCAACCAGGAAATTAAAGAAGAAATTTTTAAAGTATATGGAAACAAATGAAAATGAAAACGTGTTTGTCCAAACCTCTGGGATGTAGCAAAGGCAGTCCTAAGAGGGAAGTACATAGCAATATAGGCCTACCTCAAGAAACAAGTCTCAAATATACAACTTAACCGTACACCTAAAGGATCTAGAAATGGAAGAGCAAACAAAGCCTCAAAAGTCTCAAATATACAACTTAACTCTACACCCACCTAAAGGAGCTAGAAAAGGAAGAGCAAACAAAGCCTAAAGCCTGCAGAAGAAGGGAAATAATTAGGATTAGAGTAGAAATAAATGATACAGAAACAACAACAAAACAATAGAATGGAATAATGAAACTAAGAGCTGGTTCTTCAAAATAATTAATAAAATTGATAAAACCCTAGCCAAACTTATCAAAAGGAGAAAGGACCCAAAAAAATAAGATCACAAATGAAAGAGTAGCGATCAGAATCAACACCACAAAAATAAAACAAGTATAAGAGAACACTATGAAAAAGCATATGGCAACAAACTGGGAGATCTTGAATAAATGGACAAATCTCAAAAAATGTACAAACTACCAAAACTAAAACAGGAAGAAATAGAAAATGTGAACAGACCCATAACTAGCAAAGAAACTCATGTAGCAATTAAAACAGGGCACCTGGGTGGCTCAGTGGTTGAGTGTCTGCCTTCAGCTCTCATCATGATCCCGGGTCCTAGGATTGAGTCCTGCATCGGGCTCCCCTCAGGGATTCTGTTTCTACCTCTGTCTCTGCCTCTCTCTGTGTGTGTCTCTCATGAATACATAAAAAATCTTAAAAAAAAACTCTCCCAGGGCTGGATGGCTTCCCAGGGCAATTCTACTGGACATTTAAAGAAGAGTTAATACCTATTCTTCTCAAACGTTTCCCAAAAATAGAAATGGAAGGAAAACTTCCAAACTCGTTCTTTGAGGCCAGCATTACCTTGATCCCAAAACCAGAGAAGGACGCCACTTTTTACAGACAAATACCCCTAATGAACATGGATGTAAAAATTCTCAGTAAAATACTAGCAAATAAAATTCAGCAGTACATTAAAAGAATTATTCACCACAATCTAGTGGGATTTATTACTGGATTGCAAGGGTGATTCAACATTCACAAATCAATGATATGCCACATTAATAAAAGAAAGAATAAGAACCATATGATATGTCAATAGATGCAGAATAAGCATTCAACAAAATATAGCATTATTTCTTGAAAAAAAAAAAACCTCTCAGCAAGATAGGGATAGAAAGAACATACCACAGGATCATAAAGTCCATATACCAAAGATCCACAGCCAATATCATGCTTTGTGGGGAAAAACTGAGAGCCTTTCCCCTACACTCAGAAACAAGACAAGGTTGTCCACTCTCACCATTCCAATTTAACTAGAAGTCTTGGCCTCAGTAACCAGAAAACAAAGAGATAAAAGGGATCCAAATAGGCAAGGAAGAACTTTCACTATTTGCAGACCACACGATACTCTATGTAGAAAACCCAAAAAAAATTGCTAAAAGTCAAATATGAATTTGGAAGAGTTGCAGGATATAAAATTAATGTGCAGAAATATGATGCATTTCTATGTAACAATAATGAGACAGCAGAAAGAAAAATTATGGAATCAATTCCATTTATACTAGCACCAAAAACAATAAGACATGTAGGATTAAGCCTAACCAATGAGGTGAATGGCCTGTACTGTAAATACTATAAAACATTGATGAAAGAAATTGAAGATGACACAAACAAAATGGAAAGACATTTCATGCTCATGGATTAGACCAAATATTGTTTTAAAAGCCTATACTACTCAAAACAATCTACACATTTAATTCAATCCTTGTCAACATAGCAATAGCATTTTTCACAGAGCTGGAACAAAGTATCCTAAAATTGGTATGGAACCACAAAAGACTGAAAATAGCCAAAGTGGTGTTGAAAAAGAAAACCAAAGCTAGGGGCATCACAGTTTCAGACTTCAAGTTATATCACAGAGCTCTAGTGATCAGAAGAGTATGGTGCAGGCACAAAAAGGAGACACGTAGATCAATAGAACAGAATGGAAAACTGAAATGAGATGTGAACCAGTAAGTATGTTCAATTACTCCTCAGCAAAGCAGGAAAGACTATCCAATGGTTAAAAGATAGTTTCTTCAGCAAATGGTGTTGGGAAAACTACAGCTACATGCAGAAGAATGAATTTGGACCACTTTTTTACATCATATATAAAAAATAAATTCAAAATGGATTTAAAACCTGAATGTGAGACCTGATACCATAAAAACAAGAAAAGATTGGCAGTAATGTTTTGACTTGGCCATAGGATCTTCTTTCTAGATATGCCTCTGAGGCAAGGGAAACAAAAGCAAAAGAAACTATTGGGACTTCATCAATATAAAAAGGTTCTGCAAGTGAAGGAAACAACTAAAGCTAAAAGGCAACATACAAAATGAGAGAAAATATTTGTAAATGACAAATCCAATACAGAGTTAGTATCCAAAATAGAAATCTCAACATCCAAAACACAAATTATCCAATTGAAAATGGTCAGAAAAAAAAAGAAAATGGGCAGAAGACATGAATGGACATTGTCTCTAACAAGACATCCAGATGGCCACCAGACACATGGAAAGACACTCAACGTCACCCATCATCAGGGAAATGCAAATCAAAACCACAAGGAGGTATCACCTGACATCTGTCATAATGGCTAAAATTAACAGAACATGAAGACTCCTAACTCTGGGAAACGAAATAGGGGTGGCGGAAGGGGAGGAGGGCGGGGGGTGGGGGTGAATGGGTGACGGGCACTGATGGGGGCACTTGACAGGATGAGCACTGGGTGTTATTCTGTATGTTGGCAAATTGAATACCAATAAAAAATAAATTTATTATTTAAAAAAACACAAGAAACAATGGGTATTGGTGAGGATAGGGAGAAAGGGGAGCCCTCTTACACTGCTGGTGGGAATGCAAACAGGTGCAGCCACTGTGGAAAACAGTATGGAGGTTCCTGAAGAAGTTAATAATAGAACTACCCTATGATTCAGGAATTGCACAATTGTTATTTACCCAGATGATACAAAAGTACAGATTCGAAGGGGTACATACATCCCAATGTTTATAGCAGCATTTATCAACAATAGCCAAACTATGGAAACATCAACAGATGAATGGATAAAGAAGATGTGGTAAATATACACACTGGAATATCACTCAATTATCAGAAAGGATGAAACGATGCCATTTACAACCTAAAAAGAATTATGCTAACTGAAATAAGTCAGTCAGAGAAAGACAAATACCATACAATTGCATTCATATGTGGATTTTAAGAAACCAGCAAATTGGCAAAGGGGAGGAGGAATGAGGGAAGCAAACCAAGAAACACATTCTTAACCATAGAAAATAAACTAATAAAAACCTGAGGAAGGTGAGGGGAGATGGGGAAAACAGGAGATGGGGATGAAGGAGGGCACCTGTGATGAGTACTAGGCATTGTATCCAAGTGTTGAATCACTATGTTGTACAACTGAAACTAATATTATACTGTGTTAACAAACAGGAATTTATTTTTTATTTTTTTTAAATTTTTATTTACTTATGATAGTCAGAGAGAGAGAGAGAGGCAGAGACATAGGCAGAGGGAGAAGCAGGCTCCATGCACCGGGAGCCTGATGTGGGATTCGATCCCGGGTCTCCAGGATCGTGCCCTGGGCCAAAGGCAGGCGCCAAACCGCTGCACCACCCAGGGATCCCACAAACAGGAATTTAAATAAAACTTTAAAAATAACTGTTAGTATTAATGACAAAGGTGCACACATATAAAAACAGAAAGTAAATTGAGTATCCATATAAAGAGTACTTAGAGCCACAAATCTCCTCCTTGTCTCAGCTTAGGAGATGACTGCCATGTCTATTCTCACCCTAGCAGAGGCTTGGAGTGGGATTCTCTGGAGAGGCCTCTGAATTGGAGCCAGGCCTTTTTCAAAACAACAACCAGAATATAGCACTTAAAACTAACCCACTTCCATTGAAAACACACACACACACACACACAAAAGCACAATTAAAAAAAAAAAACTAACCCACTGAAGATACTGGGAGTCCCAGATGCCAGGCACATGCACAAGACACAAACTCATACTCTACAAATAATAACTCTAAACGTAATCTTAACCTTAACCATAATACTAGATGTATCACTAACAGAAAACCAAGCACAAACCACAAGCTCCTAAGACCTACAACTGACCCAAATGCCAACTCTAACCCTAACCCTATCCCTTTACCCTAACCCCAACCCTGACCCTGACCCTAACTGTAAACCAAATCCTAACCCTGACCCTGACCTTAACCCTGACCATAACCCTGACCCTAACACTGACCCTGACCCTAACTCTAACCTGGCCCTGACCCTTACCCTAACTGTGACCCTAACCCTAACCATGACCCTGACCCTGACCTTGACCAAAACCTAACCCTAACCATGACTCTTACCCTAAGTTTAACCCCTAACCCCCACCCTGGCCCTAATCCTAACCCCTAACCCTAACCCTAACCACTAAGCCTGACCCTGACTCTAACCCTAGAACACTAGTGTCTAAGAATTAACAATATCAGTTTGTTACTACATCTCCACATGAAAATTTTAGAAGGTTCTAAATCATTCTGGTGATAGGCTAGTTGTAAGCTACAGGCCAGAAAAGATTCTTTCAGTGTTAAACACCTGGCATTTCCACTGAGCCAACACACCAAAGTGTGGGGCTAGCTTCTAAGGTTCCTCAGGTATGAATGCTCATTGAAGGGTACATCTGAGAAGTCTGGTTTCAAAGTGAAGCAGACCACCTTTCCACGGCCAGTAAGCAACCCTTGAAGAGGGGTCTATCTTCTTTTTGAAGAGGCTAGTGGAAACCTACAATTAATTATCTGTGGCTTCCCAGAGGCCCTTCAGCCCATATATACCAGGCTTCCCAAACTGCTGTAGATATAGGTTTAAACTTCCTTGATCGAGAAGCTGGCTGGCTAGGAATGCCTGATGTTGTGCCCAAGATTACGAATCTGAGAAACCACCAAGGAGCTGACACCAATGCAAATGCATGAAGCTCAAGCTTGGGTCCAAGTATACTCCACACAGCAGTGCAGGGGCTTGGACCCCGAAGTGGGTTACAGCTGGGTTTTTTATGGGTGGGTCTAGGGGATTTTCAGAAGGGGTGGAGGAATTTTTCCATCCCAATATGGGGGAAAGGGTGGGGGAGTTTCTTAAGATCTGATATGGGATTCTCTGCCGAGGGCATTCTGAACTCTGTTGTCTTTCTGATATGGGATTCCCTGTCAAGGACATTCTGCAGTTTTTCCTGTAAAGTTCAGCTCTTATTCACAGGGGGCTAAGATGGCTGTACTTGTGCTAATGCTAAACTTGCGGTGGAATGGCCTTAATTTTTTTGGCCTCCGCACCTGAGTCACAGAATTAATGCCAGGTCATTTCCAAAGCACCTCCACAGCTGCTGGGAAGGTAAGGTCTAAATCACCTATAAGACCATATAATGTTTGTCCTTTTCCAGTTGACTTCTTTCTCTCAGCACAATACCCTCAAGGTCCCTCCACGTCGAAGCAAATGGTGGGTATTTGTCATTTCTAATGGCTGAGTAATATTCCATTGTATACATATATCACATTATATGATCTCATTCATTTGGGGAATATAAAAATTAGTGAAAGGGAATAAAGGAGAGAAAATGAGTGAAAATATCAGTGAGGGTGACAAAACATGAGAGACACCTACTCTGGGAAATGAACAAGGGGTAGTGGAAGTGGAGTGGGCGGAGTGTTGGGGTGACTGGGTGATGGGCACTGAGAGGGGGCACTTGGTGAGATGAGCACTGGGTGTTATGCTATATGTTGGCAAATTGAACTCCAATAAAATCAATCAATCAATCAATCAATCAATCAATCACCTATAAGAGAGGCCCAGTGCAGAGCTTCTCTCAGGGAACTTTGTCCTCAAATATATGTAGACTGCTTTCCCTTTGCACTTCCAACACAGCTGAGGACACTAAGTTTCAATTCCCTGATGTGAGAAGGTAGTGGGAAGGTGCATTCTAGAAAGGCTTGTCTCCAAGTATGTTTTTCAGAGCATTTTAGTTCCCCTCCAAACACACTGTGTAGCTGCTAACCACTTAATTGAGTGGCAAGTGGAAAGCTGCCTTCAAAGGACACTCGAACCCAGGGTACTGGACAGCAAGTTTCATCGGGCCTCCAGTCCACTGTTGAGCCATGGTCTACCTCCCTAAAGACAAAGGTTAGATGAAATTTCCTTTGTAGAACACTGTGTCATAGTTTCTACATCTCCTTGTACATGCACCTCCACACCAACATTTGAGAGAGGGTCTAACTCATTCCAGTATTAGACTAGTTGCAAGGTATAGGCCAGGAAAGCTTTTTCTAAGTGTTAAGTACCTGGCTTTTCCACTGTGCCAACACACTAATGTGTGGGGTTAGCTGTTAAGCTCCCTGAGGGTGAGTGCTTGTTGAAGGGTACCTCTGGGAAGGCTTGGCTTTTTTTTTTCCTTTTTTTTTAAGGGCTTGGCTCTCAAAGTGAAGCATACAACCTTCTGCTGCCCATATGCAAATCTGTGGAAAGGGCTCTACCTTCTTTTTAAAGATGCTAGTAAAAACCTGCATTAAATGAACTGGTGTCCCTGAGGCACCCCAGCACATATGTACCACACTTCCAAATCTGCTGTTGAGATAGTTTTGAACTGCCTTGACATAGAGGTTAGCCAGCTAGGAAAGCCCGAGTTTCTAATTGCCACTGATCCTTTGCAGCTGCTGTGGGGGTAGAGTCCATCTCACCTATGTGAGAGGCCTAGTGAAGAGCTTCCCTCAGAGAAAGATTTGTCCTCAGAGATAAGTAGACTGCTTTTCCTTTACACCAGCACCACTGCTGAGACATATAATTTAAACTTCCCTGATGTGAAAAGCTTGTCAGAGGGGCATTCCAGGAAGGCTTATATCCCCTAGAGGTGGACAGCACCTTACATGGCCCCTCCAAACTTACTAAGGAGCTGGGTTCAAAAACCACTCATTGAGAGGCCAGTGGATAGCCGACATTAAGGAAACCTTCTGCTTAGGGTCCAAGACAGGCAGTTCCATTGCGTCTCAAGGCTAATGTGGGAGTAGAGCCTATCACCCACCTGGGAGGGGCTAACTGAAAGTTTCACTCAAGGAACTCTAGTTCCTTAGTGTTCAGGAGGTCGCAAGGAATATGTACCTCCACAACCATTGAGGAGAGGTTGTGCTAACTCACCCCAGTGACAGAATCGTGGTCAGCTACAGGCCAGGAAATCTGCTTTCTCATTGAAAAGTACCTGGCCTCTGCCCTTGCCCCTCACCCACTGAGGTTGGCCTTAGCTGCTAACCTCCCTCAGCTGTGAGGGCTGTCATGTTGAAAGGTTCCCTCCAGAAGGGTCTGGTTCTCACACCGAAGCCCACAACCTTGCCACTGCCCAGGCTCTTCTGTCTGCTGGGCTGAGAGGTTTGACTTTCCTCACAGAAGGAGCCAGTGAAGAGTTATAACTCCGTATCACGTTAGCGTCACCAATTGGCCATGGGCTTTTAAGGGTTTCATTTCTGAGCCTCTCTCTTGGCCTTCTTCTCACCCATATGAATCCTGATCCCACTTCACAGCGTCCACCCACCCCGGGATGAAAACTGTTCCCTGTAAATCCTACATACTGAGCACTATGAAAGTTACTGATGAGACACCCACAAGAGAGAGATCAAGCAAGTTATGTGACTCAGAAGGCTAGATGTCTAGCGGTTTGAAAGCATTGACCAAACATCAGAAACTTGAAAAGAAGGGTTTTCTTTTGTTGTGCCCAGGATTACGTATCCGAGAAACCACCAAGGAGCCAACACCGATGCAAACTCACGAGGGTTTATTTACAAGCTCGAGCTTGGGTCCAAGTACACCTGACACAGCGGAGCAGGGACTTGGACCCCGAGGTGGGTTCCACTTTAGTTTTATGGGTTGGTCTAGGGGACCTCCAGAAGGGGTGGAGGAATTTCTCAAATTCTGTTTACACTCTGATATGAGGCTTTCAAGGTCATTAAGCTCTGTTCTCATTCTGATATGAAACTTTCTACCACGGGTGTTGAGCTCTGTTCTCATTCTAATATGGGGCTTTCTAGGGTGTTAAGCTATAAGCTGTTTTTTTCCTGTAACTGAAGCAAGTTAAATTTCAGCTCTTATTCACAGGGGCCTGAGATGGCTGTACTTGTGCTAACGCTGAACTTAAAGGTGGAATGGCCTTAATTTTCTCAGCCTCCACACTTTCAAGGGAATCCTTCCTCAGTTGGCTAACTATGTGCATTCCTGGTATTTCCTCCACCTGGATGGCAACTGAGCAGAAAGCTGCTCAGCAGGAGAAAGGTCACAGGTAAAGACTTCATGTTTGTTTTTCAAGGACACATATTTCGGGGCACCTGGCTGTGGCTCCATCAGTCGGAGGAGCATGTGCCTCTACACATGATCGGTGTGCCTCTGGAGTGCCAGCACCACGTGATGGGTGTAGAGATGACCTTGACAAGCTAGATAGGCAGAGGATTAGGGATGCTATGGCCCTCCACTTTCGCCTCCTCTGGGTTACCCGGGACTGATCCCAGGGAGTGGGATGGCTGGATCCTCGAGCAAGAGTGTGTACAGCTTGCGAAGGCATCACTCCTATCCAGGGCGTTTCTTGAGATGGCGGCTGAGAGCGGGGTAGCACCCCAAAGGGAGCAAGGTGTAGAGGTCGAGAAAATTAAGGCCATTCCACTTTAAGTTCAGCGTTAGCACAAGTACAGCCATCCCAGGCCCTAGTGAATATGAGCTGAAATTTACATTACTTCAGTTACAGGAAAAAAACAGCTTACAGCTTAACGTCTAGAAAGCCCCATATTAGAATAAAAATAGAGCCCAAGCCAAGGGCAGAAAGCCCCTATTAGAATGAGAACAGAGGCCAAGCCAGTGGCAGGAAGCCCCATATTAGAATAAGAACAGAGCTCAATGCCCTTGAAAGCCCCATATCAGAATGTAAACAGAACTTGAGAAATTCCTCCACCTGGAGGTCCCCTAGACCAGCCCTTAAAACTAAGCTGAAACCCACCTCAGGGTCCAAGTCCCTGCTCCGCTGTGTCGGGTATACTTGGACCCAAGCTCGAGCTTGTAAATAAACCCTCGTGTGTTTGCATCGGTGTTGGCTCTTTGGTGGTTTCTCAGATTCACAGTCTTGGGCACAACACAAGGAAGGCCATGAAGGAGGTCGAATCCAAAGACTCTGGAAAGGACGGTGTCCCAGAGACACCACCCAGGGTGGAGGAGTCAGAACTATTCCCTGTCAGGTCTCCCTTAGTCCTTTGCCCTTATCACTCCATGCCCATTTTTGGCCTCTAAACCCTAAGACACCACCATCATGTGTTTAAGTCCCCCTCAGACTCAACAGGCCACACCATGCCATGCCCTCCCAGATGCACCCACCCCTGGAAGGCATTAGAATGAGATGTCATCCTCCACATTCTGGATTGATTCCCAAAGGGTTTTTTGGGGGTTTCCTGGGTTAGGAAACCAGGAGGGGACTCTTTTGGTCCCCAGACAATGTGAGTTCTTCAGATATCCTGTTTCCCCTTACCTCCCCATGCAGTTTGCAGTTTGGAAGATGCAGCCTGAGGGCTGGGGGAGAAAGCCATTCAATGGAGAGAAGTCCCAGGCTCTGACTTTAACAGACAGCCTTGTGCATTTGAATGAAATGATTGAAAGAGGCCCATTGGAATGGATCACCCTGAACCTCCCTTCAGCCACCCACCATCCCCCATCCCCTCCCAACCCTGAGCCCTCCAGTGGATTTGGGAATGGTAGGACAGATATGTGTGTGTGTGTGTGTGTGTGTGTGTGTGTGTGTGTGTGTGTGTTTATATGTATGCCTGCGCTGAAGATGGTGGGGCAAGCTCAAGCCAGCTCCAGCAACTCAATTCATTCTGGGAATGTTCTGTTGTTTCTGCTGAGTTGCCACTTGCTGCAAGAAGCAAAGCTAAACTCTTCCCATTGCCTAGTTCTTATAAAGCCTGATTTTCCTGTTTTCTTGTTGAATGGACTGAGTTGTTCTCCATAGACCTGTCCTTCCTCTTGCACCCACTTCCCAAGGGAAAGCCTCAGTCTCATTCGACATAGTCACTGGCTGTTTCACAAGACACCTTCTGTCTACTAAAAGGAGGAAGGAAGGTGGACAAATATGAACCACCCTGACATATGTCACCTCCATATGGAGGGATGGGGGGTGGGGAGGCCTCACTGGACAAATGGTGACTCTGAACCATGATCCCAGGGTTCTTGAAAAAATGAAGTGGAAGGAGCACCTGGCCGGCTCAGTCAGAAGAGCACTCAACTCTTGACTTCAGTCAGGGTCGTGAGTTCGAGCCCTACGTTGGGTCTAGAGGTGATGAAAAATGAATGAATGAACTTTTAAAAAATTAAGTATGTATGGAGTGCCTGGGTGGCTCAGTGGTTGAGAGTCTGCTTTCGTTCCACTGGGGTATCATCCCGGGGTCCTAGGATTGAGTCCCGCATCAGGTTCCCTGTGGGGAGCCTGCTTCTCCCTCTGCCTGTGTCTCTGCCTCTCTCCCTCTGTGTCTCTCATGAATAAGGAGATAAAATTTATAATAATATAAAAATTAAAATTAAAAGAATGGAATGGAATGGAAAGATAATGTGGTGAGGAGGATGTGAACGTACCTAATACTGCTGAACTCTAGGCTTAGAAATGGCCAAAATACTCCATTGTAGGTTGTTAGGTTTTTCCCAAATGAACGGCAGAGAAATTAAAAATGGCAGAGCCAAGCAGTAGGTTTGAGCATGCTTTAATGGGGAGCGCCCCAGGCGAGGTTTCATGACTCAGAGGAGCTTGAGTCAGGGAAGTCCTGCCCAGGCAAACCGCAGAGGGGTCTATAAAGAGTTTTCAGCGGGAAGATGGTGTACAGGGTGGCATTCCAATTAGGGAAAGGGTTACAGGTCTTTGTGGGCTAAGTTATGGTAGGGCAGCAAGGAGGCCTTATTGGGAGGTTGCTCCCCAGTCTCACCAGCCCAACATAGGTGATGTCTATTTTTTTTAAGATTTTATTTATTTATTCATGAGAGACACAGAGAGAAAGAAAGAGAGGCAGAAACACAGGTAGAGGGAGAAGCAGGCTCCATGCAGGGAGACTGACAGGGGACCCAATCCTGGGACTCCAGGATCATGCCCTGGGCTGAAGGCATTTGCTAAATCGCTGAACCACCCAGGGACCCCCTATTTTTAACCACAACTTAAAAACAAAACAAGACCCCCTTTCCTTGGCTCAGAGTAAGGTTGGAGGGGGTCCTGTCATCTGCAGTGTAGAAAACCAGGGTTCAGCAATCTGGAATATATTCTTTCTCTCCAGGTAGACAGATGTGGTCACTGACGTCATCCCTGTAAGGCAAGGCAAGAAGGAAGAACTACAGCATTTCAAAGCACCAGGGGCACCTGGGAGGCTCAGTTCCCTTAAGCATCTGACTCCTGCTTTCATCTCCCAGGAGGTGGCACTCTTGACTCATCTGCTCAGGCTGTGGGGCCCTCTGGAAGGAAGGTATCAGGCCAACATTTTCCAAGGGGGTTGATTGGCTCCAGAAAGTTGATCTGAGTTTCTTAAATCTATCTGATCCTGAGTCTATGCATGTGTCTAAGGATGAGATTCCAGGGGCACCTGGCCTGCTCTGACAATAGAGAGCATGACTTTTGGCCTCAAGATTGTGAGTTCGAGCCCTACATTGGGAGTAGAGATTACTTTAAAAAAACAAAACCTGGGGGGCGGGGGTGCACGAAATAAAAGAAAAACAGATGCCATTCTAGTGAAGGCCTTGGTAATACAATCAATCCTTCCAACTGTATCTGGTTACAATGAGAACAGATTCCCACCCAACCTACAAAGATGATTTACAATTGCCTTAAAAGAAGGAATACTCACTGAGAGTTTCTGAACTCTGGAGGGCTACACGTAGGAGGAAAAGATAAATATTTTAATTTCTTTACAAAACAACATTTTCACAAAATTTTTGTAAGTTATAGGTGTCTCTAGAGACAAGTTTCCTTCAATCTGGAGGAGCAAACATGAGGGGATCAACAATGTTTTGAACAAGAGTCATTAAAACAGTCATCATTGCCCTTAACTCATTCAATTCTATGTTGTTTCTTTTTGTTCTGTTTAAATGCAGCTTTTTCATTCATTCTGACAATTCACACTTTAGTTTTATGATCTCAGAGTGACCAGAGACTGGTATTTGTCAAAAGCCCTTGTCGTGAATCTTCTTGAAACTGGACCATATTTTTGCAAGAGCATCAGAACAACACCTGCAAATGACAGGGCAGTAACAAATGGAATTGTTTATAGACCCAATGAGAGTTCATTATAATGCAGTCGATAAGAAACTGATTTTTTTTGTAACACACAGCATTTTAACAATTCGAATGTCCAGTGATGGCACTGTACCAGGACATGTTACAACTTTGGAATTTCATTTAATTTTTGGAACAGCAACAGCATTCATGCACGCAATATAATCTACGAAGGCTTATCATTATTTGTTTGACAATGCTTCTCTTGTGACTTCACATAGCAGGTAAACTACATTAACTAGTCAAGAGACTCTATTTAGGGTTTTACTTTCTGGGAATCTGTTGAAAATGAATGAGTGAATGAATGAATGAACAACTGAACAGCCAGCCAGCCTAACCAACCAACCAAACAACCAACATTTCAGAAGGTTTCAAGGCAGGTACCTACAAAGGATCATGGATCCTTACAAAACTGAAAACTTCAGTATCTATTTTGGCAAGGTGGTCCTAGGAGATTCTACAGGAGTTTATAGAGTTGTACCAAAATGTCGCTCTTTTAATATTGAGAAGTTTTCACTCTCATACTTAGGTAAAGACTGAATAAAAATGAATATAAAAACCTTGTTGTTCCGGGCAAGCAAAGAAAAAAAAATGTCTTTTCTTCTCTGTTCACAATCTCTTATCAAGAGTAGACTAACAATGCAAGAAAACCTTGGCATTTTAACAGAGAGAAGAGGCAAATTTCAATGTTATACCAGTGTACTTGTAAAACTCACTTCTCCCAATCTCAGTCAAAAAGTCTCCTTCAATTTGCCAGCAGATTACCCTATTTTCCCTGTGCAGTGGAGTCTAAAGAATGGTTTACACATCAGCCCCCCTCCTGGCTACCTGGGCCAGGACTTTGATTGAGCCAACTACTTCAAACAGTGTGGTGCTGAAGCTGCTCCCCAGAGGTGCTTCCCTCCGTCCATTTCTGAGCATGAATATAAGGAGAATATGAAGCTTGAAGCAGTGAACCCTCTTCTCCCTGAAGAAGTGTGTGTTACCACTATTACTGCAGTGAGAGGCTCCTACCTGTGGCTCCAGCTGGAGGGTTCAAAGAAGCCCATACCTGAATGTATTGAGTGTGGAATCCATGGATATATTTCCTTTGGACTGGTGTGAAACCAATGGCCATCCCCTCAGTGCCCCTCGCCGAGCACGAGTACACAAACAGAGGAAAATTGCAGTGGTTCAACCAGAAAAACAAATACCATCCTCCAGGACTGTCCATGAGGGCCTGAAGAATCAGGAGCTGAACTCCACAGACTCAGTTATGATTAATGGAAAATATTGCTGTCCAAAGATATACTTCAACCACCGTTGCTTCTCAGGGCCATATCTTAACAAAGGAAGAATCGCTGAGCTGCCTCAGTGTGTAGCACCTGGGAGCTGTGTTCTGGTCCTCAGAGAGGTCCTCACTTTACTTATCAATGAAGCCTATAAACCCAGTCGTGTCCTTCAAGAGTTGCAGCTGGACAAAGACTCCGTATGGCATGGATATGGGAAGGTCCTAAAAGCCAAAAACAAAGGAAAGAGTTACCGGGCTACTGTTGAGGTAGTGAAGACGGCAGATGGGGTGACTGAGTTCTGCCGGCAAACCTGCATCAAGCTGGAGTGCTGTCCGAATCTCTTTGGCCCACGGATGGTTCTGGACAAATGTTCTGAGAACTGCTCTGTGCTTACAAAGACCAAATATACACACTATTATGGAAAGAAGAAAAATAAAAGAATTGGGAGGCCACCTGGTGGGCATAGCAACTTAGCATGTGCCCTGAAAAAAGCCAGTAAGAGGAGGAAGAGGCGGAAAAATGTTTTTGTCCATAAGAAGAAACGCTCCTCTGCATCTGTTGATAACACCCCAGCAGGCTCGCCCCAGGGAAGTGGAGGTGAAGATGAGGAGGACCCAGATGAAGGAGATGATGATTCCCTCAGTGAGGACAGTACATCTGAGCAACAGGACGAGCTACAGGAAGAGTCAGAAATGTCAGAGAAGTCATGCTCTTCCTCGCCTACCCAAAGTGAGATCTCTGCATCACTGCCTCCAGACAGACAATGGAGAAAAAGAGGGCTTCGCACTTTCTCATTTTCTGATGATGAGAATAAACCTCCTTCACCAAAGGAAATAAGAATTGAAGTTGCTGAGAGGCTTCACCTGGACAGTAACTCCCTGAAGTGGAGTGTGGTGGATGTTGTCTGGTTCATCAGATCCACTGACTGTGCGCCTTTAGCGAGAATATTTCTAGACCAGGAAATTGACGGGCAGGCCCTGTTGCCCCTTACCCTTCCCACTGTTCAAGAGTGCATGGACTTAAAATTGGGCCCTGCCATCAAACTCTGCCACCACATAGAATCAAGTTTGCTTTCTATGAGCAGTTTGCCAACTGAGAAGGACAACCAAAGTGAGCTGTGTCTTTGAAGCACAAATAAAGCAAATCCTTCTCCCTGCTCTACCAGTGGAGCTGAAACATCCCTGGGGCTCTGGGCCCAACAGAGGTGGGCTTGCTCTCTGTGCACTTTCAGGGAAGGAGGACCCACACTGAGGAAGCAAAAACTACGCAGAAGCGGCTCTTCTGCCAGTGGAAATGTGGGCATCTCTTGGTCAGCAGATTGCAGTTTAAAAAAAAAAAAAAAAGGTTGTGAAGAAAAGACTCCTGTAAGAAGAATAAGCATTTCCAGTGGTGTGGCCTGAAAACGAAGAATAATCTAGGCTGCTGGAAAGCATCCTTATGGTTGTTTCCTTTCTGTTCTGTTCCTTACCATTGTAGACTGAACTTTGTTCTCTACTTTTTCTTTCTTGGAAAGAATGGACATAGCTTTAAGTCAGCACTGATTTGGGACTCTGCCTAAGGCATATCAGTGCTTCATTGTCATTGTGTTTTTAAGCTTTTTTAAAATTAAAACAGTTCATTTTGGGGATGAAAAAAAACACCCAGTGCTCATCCCATCAAGTGTCCCTCTCAGTGCCTGTCACCCAGTCGAACTCCAGTACAAAAATATACAAAACAAAACAATAAGTCTCCTTCAGGGGATGCCTGGGTGGCTCAGCGGTGAGGTGCCTGCCTTCAGCCCTGGTCGTGATCCCAGGATCTGGGATCAAATCCCACATGGGGCTCCCATGAGGAGCCTGCTTCTCCCTCTGCCTGGGTCTCTGCCTCTGTCTGTGTCTCTCATGAATAAGTAAATAAAATCTTACAAAAAAGGAGGGGGGAACGCCTGGGTGGCTCAGCAGTTGGACCTCAGCCTTAGGCTCAGGGCTTGATCCGGGAATTCTGGGACCTAGTCCCACATTGGGCTCCCTGCCGTGAGTCTGCTTCTCCCTCTGCTTATATCTCTGCCTTCTCTCTGTGTCTCTCATGAATAAATAAATAAAATCTTAAAAAAAAATAGCCGGGCTCATTTCAGGACAAAATTATTTTCTTTTTCCTCAACAAAAAATGTATTATCATGCCTTGTACCTCGTCTACACATCTCCTACCTTCTCACACACAGAGTTGTTTTCCAGCAGTCTCGATTCCATGTGGCAGACTTTTTAAAAAATTGTACTTATTTACATTATTTAGAGAGAGAGCACTTGTGTGAAGGGGGAAAGGAGGAAGGGAGGGAGAGAGAGAGAATCTTTTTTTTTTTTTTTTTTAGATTTTGCTTATTTATTCATGAGAGATGGAGAGAGAGAAAGAGCCAGAGACATAGACTGAAGCAGGCTCCCTGCAAGGAGCCAGATGTGGTACTTAATCCCGGACCCCCTGATCATGCCCTGAGCCAAAGACAGATGCTCAACCGCTGAGCCACCCAGGTATCCCCCATGTGGCAGACTTTAAACTCCTAGAAACCTCAGTCTTTGATGAAAAGTCAGTAGCAACCAATGGTGCACTGTCTATTGTACCAGAATTCTTTAGATTGGCAAATGTATTAATACATGTCATAGTTTTTAAAAACACAGTGTGTGTGTGTGTGTGTTTAAAGATTTTATTTATTTATTCATAGAGACAGAGAGAGAGAATGAGAGGCAGAGACACAGGTAGAGGGAGAAGCAGGCTCCATGCAGAGAGCCTGATGTGGGACTTGATCCAGGGTCTCCAGGATCATGCCCCGGGCTGCAGGCGGCACTAAACCGCTGCGCCACCGGGGCTGCCCTGTGTGTGTGTTTATAATACAATTTTGACGAAAGCACGAAACATGTTTACTAACACACACAAGTATCTGCAGTTTTCCTGAATAAGACAAAAGATAAAAAGAAAAAAGGGAGGGGGGAAGAAAAGGGGGAAGAGGAAGGAAAACACAATCAAACAAAACAAAAAAGACACCTTGAGTGTCTTAGTGATTCATGCTTTAGTATTTTACCTTATGTTGAAAAGACGTAGGTATACGATGAATTCAACCCAATTTATCAATTAACCTAACACGACCTCAAAGTTTCAGGTCACCAAAGATTTTGGAAGCTATTGTAAATGTTTACCTATAAACCTTTTTTCTTTAATTTTACCTATTTGCTCTTAACAATGAAAAGTATAAGAGACAGATAAAATCGACCATTTTAAGTAGTTTCTGTGGACAAATCACAACAGGTACAACTTAACTAATCCATTGAGTTAACAGCAAAGTTGAGTAGGGCCCTCCCTAGGGCCTGGACCCTCCAGCATCCCGGTCAGCCTGAGAGGAACAAGGGCATAAGTAGTTCTCATTTTCTTTTTTATGCTTGTTGTATAACGAGACGGCAAATCTGGTTTGTTGGTGATGGAAGGGTCTATTTCAATTACCACCATTCCAGGCTCACAAACTGTGACGGGAGTGCAGCATATCCCACCACCCACCCCAAAGGCTTGTAAGGCAGACATAACTGAAAATCAAGCAATTTTACAATTCGAGGGGGCAGTAGGGGATGGGAGTTTAAAGCTGGTTATCTGTATGATGTGTGACGTTGATAGCTCCAAAGACATGTCTTTTTAAAATAAACCAACAACCCTGAATTGACTTGAAAGCCGTATATGTCGCCCCTATGTCCACTAAAAAGTCAACTGATTTGTTCCCCACTCCCACTGTCTGTTCTGAAGTGGGCAGTTTAAGTCCAGGGAGCCCTCAGGCCCCTTTTTGCCTGCTGATTTGGGAGGTACTCCAATGTGAACCTCAGAAGGAGGTGGCCCTTGGGCAGCCTGGGTGGCTCAGCAGTTTAGCACCACCTTTGGTCCAGCGTGTCATCCTGGAGATGTGGGATCGAGTCCCATGTCGGGCTCCCTGCATGAAGCCTGCTTCTCTCTCTGCCTGTGTCTCTGCCTCCCTCTCTCTCTGATAAATAAATAAATAAAATCTTTTAAAAAAAAAGAAGGAGGTGGCCCAATGGCTTGGGGTGATTTTTGCTCCTTGGTAGGGGTGGGGAGGTGGGGAAGCGATGACGCTGGAGGCACCTGGGATGGCAGAGAGGTTGACCACTCCAGCCAGAGGAGTGGTGCAGAAACAGGGGGAGGAGGAAGGAGAGTCGGGGGGAGTGAGAGGGGGAAGGGAGAGGCAGAGGTGGGGGCTGAAGTAAATTTAAAGGTTTTTTTAAGATTTATTTATTTATTCATGAGAGACACAGAGAGAGGCAGAGACACAGGCAGAGGGAGATGTAGGCTCCCTGCGTGGAGCCCAATGTGGGACTTGAACCCAGGACCCCAGCATCACACCCTGAGTGGAAGGCAGATGCTCAACCACTGAGCCATCCAGGCATCCCTCTTTCCCGTTTTTTAATCCTCACCTTCCACCCTTCCGCCTCCTCTCCACCTGTTCCTTCGTCTCGGCCTCCTGTCTTTTCCTCCTGCAATACAGGCTTCATCTGGGGTTGCCTTTCAGCCCTCTGAAAGAGGTGGAGGAGCAGATAGTGGGTTGAGCATCAGTTCTGCTGCTTGTGCTTGGGAGGAGGAGTGGATTTCAGATTTCTGGTGTCCACCTGGCCTGCTCTCCCACTCTTCTTCATGATTTTGATTATTGGGAAGTGGTGGTTGGGTCAGGTATGTAAAATCTTGGTCTATCCTTGTGTCTCTGGACCACCTCTTGGGTCATGTCCTGGGAGGCATCTTTTTGAGGGGGTGACCTAGAAGTCCGAATGTAGGGAATTTCTTCTTTTCTTTTGTCTTTTTTAAAAAGATTTTTTGAATTTATCTATGAGAGAGAGAGAGAGAGAGAGAGAGAGAGGCAGAGACCTGGGCAGAGAGAGAAACGGGCTCCAATGTAAAGAGCCTAATGTGGGACTCAATCCTAGATTCTGGGATCACGTCCTGAGCTAAAGGCAGACGCTCAACCACTGAGCCACACAGGTGTTGCGAATGTAGGGAATTTCATCCCAGATCATGGAAACTTGTAAAACACTGGGGTTTATCTTTAACTTTCTGAGCTATACGGTGCCCGATTTTTAGCTGCACCTGCCTTTTAACTCATGACCTAGATAGTTCATTTACAGATTTTAGCAATAGCATCCAGAGGCAGAGGATACCTCTCCTACAGAGAACACATACAGACACATAGACACAGACAAGATGCCAACAAACTCTGCTTTGTATCACTCCTTGTTTATGAAAACAACTCCAGATGTCAGGTAGCGTGACCACATCTAGATCCCATCTATCCGTTGTTTTCAATTTCAAATCAGAACAGGGCTGGTTTCCTGCAAAGATATCAAAAGCTGCAGCAACAAACCAACCAAACGAAGACCAGAGTATCTCCCCAAGGGAACCAAGCATCAGTTCCTCCCCAAAAGTCAGGGCATTCATGAGCGAACCTATGTGAGAGGCTAGTTGAAAGCTGCATTCATTGTATACATAAACCACATCTTCTTTATACATTCATCATAAACCACATCTTTATCCATTCAACAATGGAATATTATTCAGCCATTAGAAATGACAAATACCCACCATTTGCTTCGACGTGGATGGAACTGGAGGGTATTATGCTGAGTGGAATAAGTCAATCGGAGAAGGACAAACATTATATGGTCTCATTCATTTGGGGAATATAAATAACAGTGAAAGGGAATAGAGGGGAAGGGAGAAGAAATGGGTAGGAAATATCAGCAAAGGAGACAGAACATGGAAGACTCCTAACTCTGGGAAACGAACTAAGGGTGGTGGAAGGGGAGGAGGGCAGGGGGTGGGGGTGACTGGGTGGCAGGCACTGAGGGGGGGCACTTGACGGGATGAGCACTGGGTGTTATTCTGTATGTTGGCAAATTGAACACCAATAAAAAATAAATTTATTACTAAAAAAAAAACTACTTTCTCAGACTTAATTACAGCTCACTTCTACTGCACATGCGCCACCCACTGTCAAGAGAGAGTCAGGCTCCTTTTAAATAGAGGCAAGTTAACAGCTGCCTTCAAGGAACCGTTATTTGGAGTTATGTACAGTCCATTTACATGGGCCTCCACGCCAACTGTTGACATAGATTCTAACTCCCTTATGTTAGAGGCTGCCTGCAAGAAAATTTTGTTTCTCAGAGTTCAGGAGGCCGCATTTCCCGCGAGCCTCCACGGGTAAAATTAATCTAGGTTCTAAGGCCTGGAGGTGAGAGGGTAGCGCAAAACTTCTCTCCAGGAACGCTGGTTGCTCACAGTTTACTACATGGCATTTCCGTGGACTATTCACTCCAGTGCAGCTAGCTTGTATCTGCCGTGGGTGAGAGGCTAGTGGCAAGCCGCAGGCCCAGAATGCTTGTGTCACAGAGTTTAGCACAGTGCCTTTCCATGGCACCTTCTCACCTAGAGTGGAGCTAGCATATAACTCCCAGAGGTGAGAGGCTAGTTGATAGCTGCTTTCATGGAATGCTCCTTCTAAGTGGTAAGCACAATGCCTTTCCATTGCATCACCACACCTAATGTCAGAAAGTTTCTTAACCAGTATGTGTGAGTCTAGGGGAAATCGCCTACAGGAATGACCGATTCTCCGAGTTAAAGCAGGGTTCTTCCACTGTGCCCCTTTTAAGATACTTCCTAATTCCCTTATGTGAAAAGCTAGTTGAAAGCTGCATTCAGAGAATGCTTCTTTCTAGACTTAAGTACAGCTAACTTCTAGTGCTCCTGTGCCTCCTACTGTCGAGGTAGGGTCAGGCTTCTTTTTATTTTCTTGCTTTTTTAAATACATTTTTTTAAAGATTTATTTTTATATTCATGAGAGACACACACAAAGAGAGGCAGAGACGTAGGCAGAGAAAGAAGCAGGTTTTTCACAGGAGCTGGATGGGGGACTTGATCACTGATCCTGGGATCACGACCTGAACTGAAATCAGACGCCCAACTGCTGAGCCACCCAGGCATTGCCAGGCATCTTTTTCTTAGAGGTAAATTGACAGCTGCCTTCAAGGAACCCTTGTTTCTTGGAGTTATTTACAGTGCATTTCCATTGGCCTCCACACCAGCTGTTGATATAAATTCTAACTCCCTTATGTAGAGACTTGTCAGAAGCTGCATGCAAGGAACGCTTGTTTCTCAGAGTGCAATAGGCTGCATTACCGTGAGCCTCCACAGGTACATTGATCTAGAGTCTAAGGCCAGGAGGTGAGAGAGTAGTGGAAAGCTGCTTTCCAGGAACGATGGTAGCAGACAGTTCACTACATAGCATTTGCATGGGTGATCCAAAACTATGAAGCAACCCTTATCCTCAAGTGGGGAGAGGCTACTTTCAAGTTGCAGGCCCAGCACTACCTGTGTCTCAGATTCACTATAGTACCTTTTCATGGACCCTCCTCACCTAGAGTGGAGCTAGCATATAACTCTCAAATAATGGGGGTTACTTGAAAGCTGGGTTCAAAGACAGCTTCTTTCTAAGAGTTGAGGACAGGGCCAGGCCCTTGTGGCTCCACACTGCCTGTGCACTTAGCTTCTAAATCACTTATATGTTACAGGTTTGTCAGAAACAACCTGCAAGGAACGCTTGTTTCTCAGAATGCAGTAGACCACATTTTCTGCAAGCCAACACATGTGCTTTGGATTTTGGTTCTATGGCCAGTAGGTTAGAGGGTAGTGCAAAGCTGCTCCCCAACAACACTGGTTGCCTACCATTCAGTACATAGCATTTCCGTGGGCCCTCCACCCCTGTACAGCTAGCTTGTACCTTCCATGTGTGAGAGGCAAGTGGCAAGCTGCAGACCAAGAAGGCTTTTATCTCTGAGTTCAATATAGCCCTTTCCATGAAACCTCCTCACCTAGAGTGGAGCTAGCTTCTAACTCCCATAGGAAAGAGGCTGCTTGAAAGCTGGCTTCAAGGCATACTTCTGTCTGAGTAGTGAGCAGCCTGTCCCTTGCAGCTCCACACTGCCTGTGGACTTATCTTCTAACTCCCTATGTTCGATGCTTGTGAGAAGCTGTGTGAGGGGCAAGTGGCAGCCTGCAGGCCAGGAAGGCTTCTGTCTCCACATTCAATACAGCACTTTCCATGGAACCTCCTCCCCTACAGTGGAGCTAGCTTCTAACTCCCATAGGAATGAGGCTAGTTAATAGCTGGCTTCAAGGCCTACTTATTTCTGAGAGTTGAGCATAGGGCCTGTTCCTTTGGCTCCACACTGCCTGTGGACTTAGCTTCCAACTCCGTTGTTGGAGGCTTGTCAGAAGCTACCTGCAAGGTACGCTTGTTTCTCAGAGTGCAGGAGGCTGCATTTCCTTTTTTTTATATATATAATAAATTTGTTTTTTATTGGTGTTCAATTTATCAACATACAGAATAACACCCAGTGCTCATCCCGTTAAGTGCCCCCGCTCAGTGCCTGTCACCCATTCACCCCCACCCCTCGCCCTCCTCCTCTTCCACCACCCCTAGTTTGTTTCCCAGAGTTAGGAGTTTTTATGTGCCACATTTCCTGTGAGCCACCACAAGTGCTTTTGATTTGGGTTCTAAGGCCGGTACATGAGAGGGTAGTTCAAAGCTGCTCCCCTGGAACCCTGGGGGCTCACCGTTTAGTTCATAGCATTTCCATGGGCCCTCCACCCCTGTACAGCTAGCATGTAACTCCCGAATGTGAGATGCAAGTGGCAAGCTACAGCCCTAGAAGGATAATGTCTCTGAGTTCATACAGTGCTTTCCATGGCATCTCCTCACCTAGATTGGAGCTAGCTTATAACTCCCATTAGCATCAGGCTAGTTGAAAGCTGGATTCAAGGAATAATTCTTTCTGAGACTTGAGCACAGGGCCTGTTTTTCACGGTTCAACATCCACTGTGGACCTACCGTCTAACTCCCTTATATTAGAGGCTTGTCTGAAGCTAACTGCAAGAAACACTTATTTCTCAGAGTGCCTTATACCAGATTTCCCATGAAACAACACATGTGCTTTTGATTTTGGTTCTAAGGACAGTAGGTGAGAGGGTAGTCCAAAGCTCCTCCCCTGGAATGCTGGGTGCTCACCGTTCAGTACATAGTATTTCCGTGGGTCCACCAACCCTGTACAAATACAAATACAAATACAAATACCTTGTACCTCCCATGTGTGAGAGGCAAATGGCAAGCTGCAGTCCCGGAAGTCTTGTGTCTCCGAGTTCAATACAACCCTTTCCATGGCACCTCCACACCTAGAGTGGAACTAGCTTCTAACTCCCATAGAAGCAAGGCTAATTAAAAGCTGGGTTCATGACATACTTATTTCTGAGAGTTGAACACAGTGCCTGTCCCTTCTGGCTCCACACTGCCTGTAGAACTAGCTTCTAACTCCCTTTTGTTAGATTCTTGTCAGAAGCTGGGTGAGAGGCAAGTGGCAAGCTGCAGGCCCTGATGGCTGTTATCTCCAAAGTCAGTACAGAGCTTTCCATGGAACCACCTAACCTAGAATGGAGCTAGCTTCTAACTCCCAATGGAGCGAGGCTAATTGAAAGCTGGGTTAATGACATACTTATTTCTGAGTTTTGAGGAAATGGCCTGTCCCTCAAGGCTCCACAATGCCTGTGGACTTAGCTTCTAAGTCCCTTAGATGCTTGTCTGAAGATGGGTGAGAGGCAAGTGGCAAGCTCTAGGCCTGGATGGCTGTGTCTCTGAGTTTAATACAGTGCTTTCCATGGGACCTCCTCACCTAGAGTGAAGCTCGTTTCTAACTCCCAGTGGAGCAAGGCTAGTTGAAACCTGGGTTCATGACATACTTATTTCTGAGTTGAGAATAGGGCCTGTCCCTTAGGGCTCCAAACTGCCTGTGGACTTAGCTTCCAAATCCATTATGTTAGAGTCTTGTCAGAAGCTTCCTTCAAGGATCACTTGTTTCTCAGGTTACAGTAGGCCACATTCCCTACAAGCCACCACATGTGCTTTTGATATTGGTTCTAAGGCCAGTAGGTGAGAGGGTAGTGCAAAGCTGCTCCCCCAGAACACTGGTTGCTCACTGTTCAGTACATGGCATTTCCATGGACCTTCAACCCTAGTACAGCTAGCTTGTACCTCCTGTGGGTCAGAGGCAAGTGGCAAGCTGCAAGCCCGGAAGGTTTTGTCTCGAGTTCAATTCTGTGCTTTCCATGGAACCTCCTCAGCTAGAGTGGAGCTAGCTTCTAACTCCCATAGAATTGAGGCTGCTTGAAAGCTGGCTTCAAGGCATACTTCTTTCTGAGTGTTGAGTAAACAGCCTGTCCCTCGCAGCTCCACACTGCCTGTGGACTTAGCTTCTAACTCCCTTATTTTAGATTCATGACAGAAGATAGCAGACCAGAAAGGCTTGTGTCTCCCTGTTCAGTAGAGAGTTTTCCATGGGACCTCCTCACTTAGAGTGGAGCTCGTTTCTAACTCCCAATGGAGTGAGGCTAGTTGAATGCTGGGTTCATGACATACTTATTTCTGAAAGTTGAGCACAGGGCCTGATCCTCACAGCTCTACACTGCCTATGCACTTAGTTTCTAAATCCTTTATGTTAGAGGCTTGTCAGAAACTACCCTCAAGGAACACTTGTTTCTCAGAGTGGAGTAGGCCACATTTTCCATGAGACACCACATGTGCGTTTGATTTTGGTTCTATGGCCAGTAGGTGAGAGGGTAGTGCAAAGCTGCTCTCCCGGAACACTGGGTGCTCACCGTTCAGTACATAGCATTTCCATGGACTCTCAACCCTAGTACAGCTAGATTCTACCTCCTGTGTGTCAGAAGCAAGTGGCAAGCTGCATCCCAGAGAGTTTGTATCTTCGAGTCCAATACTACACTTTCCATGGAACCTCCTCAGCTAGAATGGAGCTAGCTTCTAACTCCCATAGGAAAGAGGCTGCTTGAAAGCTGTCTTCAAGGCATACAGCTTTCTGAGTGTTGAGCAAACAGCCTGTCTCTTGCAGCTCCACACTGCCTGTGGACTTAGCTTCTAACTCCCTTATTTTAGATGCTTGACAGAAACTATGTGAGAGGCAAGTGGCAAGCTGCAGACCAGGAAGGCTTGTGTCTCTGAGTTAGAGTGCTCTCCATGGAACCTCCTCACCTAGAGTGGAGTTGGCTTCTAACTCCCATAGAAGAGAGTCTAGTTGAAAGCTGATTTAAAGGCCTGCTTTTTCCTGAGAATTGAGCACAGGGCCTGTCTCTTGCGGCTACACACTGCCTATGGATTTAGCTTCTTACTCCCTTATGATAGATGCTTGTGAGAAGCTGTGGGGTGGGGGGCAAGTGGCAAGCTGCAGGCCAGAAAGTTTTGTATCTCCGAGTTCAATATACCGGCACTGAGGGGGGCACTTGACGGGAGGAGCACTGGGAGTTATTCTGTATGTTGGCAAATTGAATGCCAATAAAAATAAATTTATTATTTAAAAAAATAAAATAAATAAATAGTTAAAAAATATATAGCGCTTTCCATGGAACCTCCTCACCTAGAGTGGAGCTAACTTCAAACACAAGCCTAGTTGAAAGCTAGATTCAAGGTACACTTATTTTTGAGTGTTGAGCACATATGCTGTCCCTTGCGGCTCCACAAGCCTATGGAGTTAACTTCTAACTGCCGTATTTTAGATATTTGTCTGAGGTTCTATGAAAGGCAAGTGGCCAGTTGCAGGCCAGGAAGCCTTGGGTCTCTGAGTTCAATACAGTGCTTTTCATGGAACCTCCTCACATAGAGTGGAGCTAGTTTCAAACTCTCATTGTAGCAAGGCTAGTTGCAAGCTGGGTTGAGAGCATACTTATTTCTGAGTGTTGAACTCATTTGCTGTCCCTCATGGGTCCACACTGCCTGTGAAATTAGCTTCTAATTCCCTTATATTAGATACTTGTCAGAAGTTGTGTGAGAAAAAAAAAACAAAAAGCTGTGTGAGAGACAAGTGGCAAGCTGTAGGCACAGAAGGCTCGTGTCTCTGAGTTCAATATAGCGCTTTCTTTCTTTTTTTTTTTTTTTTAATATAGCGCTTTCCATGGAACCTTCTCACCTTGAGTGGAGTTAGCTTCCAACACCCATAGGAGCAAAGCTAGTTGAAAGCTGGATTCAAAGCAATCATATTTCTGAGAGTTGAGCTCACGTGCTATCCCTCACGGCTCCACATGCCTGTGGACCTAACTTCTAACACCCTTATTTTAGATGCTTGTCAGAAGCTGTGTTAGAGGTTAGTGGCAAGCTGCAGGCCAGGAAGACTTGGGTCTCCAGGTTCAATACAGCGATTTTCATTGACCTTCCCCACCTAGAATAGCTAGCTTCTCACTCCCATAGGAGCGAGGTGAGTAGAAAGCTGGGTTCAAAGCATACATATTTCTGAGAGTGAGCACAAGTGCTGTCCCTCCTGGCTCCACACTGCCTGTGAACTCAGCTTCTAACACCCTAATGTTAGAGGCTGTCAGAAGCTGTGTGAGAGGTAAGAGGCAAGCTGCAGACAAAGAAGGCTTGTGTCTCCAAGTTCAATATAGGGTTTTCCATTGAACCATCTCTCATAGAGTGGAGTAAGCTTTACACTTCCATAGTAGCAAGGCTAGTTGAAAGCTGGCTTCATGGCATAGTTATTCATGAGTGTTAACCACAGGTGCTGTCCCTCGTGGCTCCACACTGCCTATGGTCTTAAATTCAACTCCCTATGTTAGATGCTTTCAGAAGCTGAGAGGCAATTTTCAAGCTGCAGACCAGGAAGGCTTGTTTCTTAGAGGTCAATACAGCACTTTCCATTGAATCTCCTCACCTACTGTGGACCTAGCTTCTAAGTCCAATAGGAGCAAGGCTAGTTGAAAGTTGGGTTCAAGGCATACATATTTCTGAGAGTTGATCACAGGTGCTATCCATCGCAGCTCAACACTGCCTGTGAACTTACCTTCTAACTCCCTAATGTTAGATGCTTGTCAGAAGCTGAGTGAGAGACAAGTGGAAAACTGCAGGCCCAGAATTCTTGTGTCTCTAAGTTCAGTATAGCGCACTCCATGGAACCTCCTCACCTAGAGTGGAGCTAGCTTCAAACTCACATAGTAGCAGGGCTAATTGAAAGCTAGATTCAGGCAGAATTAATATTGTGAAAATGTCAATGTTACCCAGGGCAATTTACACATTTAATGCAATCCCTATCAAAATATCATGGACTTTCTTCAGAGAGTTGGAACAAATTATTTTAAGATTTGTGTGGAATCAGAAAAGACCCCGAATAGTCAGGGGAATTTTAAAAAAGAAAACCACATCTGGGGGCATCACAATGCCGGATTTCAGGTTGTACTACAAAGCTGTGGTCATCAAGACAGTGTGGTACTGGCACAAAAACAGACACATAGATCAGTGGAACAGAATAGAGAATCCAGAAGTGGACCCTGAACTTTATGGTCAACTAATATTCGGTAAAGGAGGAAAGACTATCCATTGGAAGAAAGACAGTCTCTTCAATAAATGGTGCTGGGAAAATTGGACATCCACATGCAGAAGAATGAAACTAGACCACTCTCTTGCACCATACACAAAGATAAACTCAAAATGGATGAAAGATCTAAATGTGAGACAAGATTCCATCAAAATCCTAGAGGAGAACACAGCAACACCCTTTTTAAACTCGGCCACAGTAACTTCTTGCAAGATACATCCACGAAGGCAAAAGAAACAAAAGCAAAAATGAACTATTGGGACTTCATCAAGATAAGAAGCTTTTGCACAGCAAACGATACAGTCAAAAAAACTCAAAGACAACCTACACAATGGGAGAAGATATTTGCAAATGACATATCAGATAAAGGGCTAGTTTCCAAGATCTATAAAGAACTTATTAAACTCAACACCAAAGAAACAAACAATCCAATCATGAAATGGGCAAAAGACATGAACAGAAATCTCACAGAGGAAGACATAGACATGGCCAACATGCACATGAGAAAATGTTCTGCATCACTTGCCATCAGGGAAATACAAATCAAAACCACAATGAGATACCACCTCACACCAGTGAGAATGGGGAAAATTAACAAGGCAGGAAACCACAAATGTTGGAGAGGATGCGGAGAAAAGGGAACCCTCTTACACTGTTGGTGGGAATGTGAACTGGTGCAGCCACTCTGGAAAACTGTGTGGAGGTTCCTCAAAGAGTTAAAAATATACCTGCCCTACGACCCAGCAATTGCACTGTTGGGGATTTACCCCAAAGATACAGATGCAATGAAACGCCGGGACACCTGCACCCCGATGTTTCTAGCAGCAATGTCCACAATAGCCAAACTGTGGAAGGAGCCTCGGTGTGCATCGAAAGATGAATGGATAAAGAAGATGTGGTTTATGTATACAATGGAATATTCCTCAGCCATTAGAAATGACAAATACCCACCATTTGCTTCAACGTGAATGGGACTGGAGGGTATTATGCTGAGTAAAGTAAGTCAATCGGAGAAGGACAAACATTATATGTTGTCATTCATTTGGGGATTATAAATAATAGTGAAAGGGAATATTAAGGAAGGGAGAAGAAATGTGTGGGAAATATCGAAAGGGAGACAGAACATAAAGACTCCTAACTCTGGGAAACGAATTAGGGGTGGTGGAAGGGGAGGAGGGCAGGGGGTGGGGGTGACTGGGTGATGGGCTCAATCCATGAGCATGGACTATTTTTCCATCTCTTTGTGTCTTCCTCAATTTCTTTCAGAAGTGTTCTATAGTTTTGAGGGTATAGATCCTTTACCTCTTTGGTGAGGTTTTTTCCTAGGTATCTTATGCTCTTGGGTGCAATTGTAAATGAGATTGACTCCTTAATTTCTCTTTCTTCAGCCTCATTGTTAGTGTATAGAAATGCCATTGATTTCTGGGCATTGATTGTATATCCTGCCACGCAGCCAAATTGCTGTATGAGTTCTAGCAATCTTGGGGTGGAGGCTTTTGGGTTTTCTATGTAGAGTATCATGTCATCGGCGAAGAGGGAGAGTTTGACTTCTTTGCCAATTTGAATGCCTTTTATGTCTTTTTGTTGTCTGATTGCTGAGGCTAGGACTTCCAATACTATATTGAATAGCAGTGGTGAGTGGACATCCCTGTATTGTTCCTGATCTTAGGAGAAAGGCTCCCAGTGCTTCCCCATTGAGAATTATATTTGCTGTTGGCTTTTTGTAGATGGCTTTTAAGATTTTGAGGAATGTTCCATCTATCCCTACACTCTGAAGAGTTTTGATCAGGAATGGATGCTGTATTTTGTCAAATGCTTTCTCTGCATCTAATGAGAGGATCATATGGTTCTTGGTTTTTCTCTTGCTGATATGATGAATCACATTGATTGTTTTACGAGCATTGAACCAGCCTTGCATTCTGGGGATAAATCCTACTCGGTCGTTGTGAATAATTTTCTTAATGTACTGTTGGATCTGACTGGCTAGTATCCTGTTGAGAGTTTTTGCATCCATGTTCATCAAGGATATTGGTCTGTAATTCTCCTTTTTGGTGGGGTCTTTGTCTGGTTTTGGAATTAAGGTGATGCTGGCTTCATAGAATGAATTTGGAAGTACTCCATCTCTTTCTATCTTTCCAAACAGCTTTAGTAGAATAGGTATGGTTTCTTCTTTAAACGTTTGATAGAATTCCCCTGGGAAGCCATCTGGCCCTGGACTCTTGTGTCTTGGGAGGTTTTTGATGACTGCTTCAATTTCCTTCCTGGTTATTGGCCTGTTCAGGTTTTCTATTTCTTCCTGTTCCAGTTTTGGTAGTTTGTGGCTTTCCAGGAATGCATGCATTTCTTCTAGATTGCCTAATTTATTGGCATATAGCTGTTCATAATATGTTTTTAAAATCGTTTGTATTTCCTCGGTGTTGGTAGTGATATCTCCTTTCTCATTCGTGATTTTATTAATTTGAGTCTTCTCCCTCTTCTTTTTAATAAGCCTGGCTAATGGTTTATCTATCTTATTAATTCCTTCAAAGAACCAACTCCTGGTTCTGTTGATCTGTTCCACAGTTCTTCTGGTCTCGATTTTGTTGAGTTCTGCTCGAATCTTTATTAACTCTCTTCTTCTCCTGGGTGTAGGATCTATTTTCTGTTTTTTTCTCTAGCTCCTTTATGTGTAAGGTTTGCTTTTGTATTTGAGTTCTTTCCAGTTTTTGAATGGATGCTTGTATTGTGATGTATTTCCCCCTTAGGACTGCGTTTGCTGCATCCCAAAAATTTTGAATGGTTGTATCTTCATTCTCATTAGTTTCCATGAATCTTTTTAATTCTTCCTTAATTTCCTGGTTGACCCTTTCATCTTTTAGCAGGATGGTCCTTAACCTCCACGTGTTTGAGGTCCTTCCAAACTTCTTATTGTGATTTAGTTCTAATTTCAAGGCATTATGGTCTGAGAATATGCAGAGGATGATCCCAGTCTTGTGGTATCAGTTCAGACCTGATTTGTGACCCAGTATGTGGTCTATTCTGGAGAAAGTTCCATGTGCACTTGAGAAGAATGTGTATTCATCAACTAGCCTCGTTTCTTTGGGAGTTAGAATCTACCTCCATTCTATGTGTGGAGGTGCAATGGAAAGTGCTGTATTGAACTTGCACAGGCTTTTTGGGCCTACAGATTGCCACTTACCTCTCACACAGCTCTCTCTTCTCTCACAAGCATCTAACATAAGGGAGTCTGAAGCTAAGTTCACTACAGTATGGAAGCATGAGGGACAGCATCGGTGCTTTATTCTCAGAACTATGTGTGCCTTGATGCCAGCTTTCTAGCATCTAGCCTCTCTCCAAATGGAGGTAGAACCGAACTCCATTCAGGGTGAGGAAGTTCCATGGAAAACGATGTACTGAATATGGAGACAGAATCCTTGCAGGACTGCAGCTTGTCTGTTGCCTCTCATTCAGTTTCTCTTGGGCATGTGACATAAGGGAACTAGAAGCTAAGAGCACTGCCGTTTGGAGCCGTGAGGGGCAGTATCTGTGCTCAACTCTCAGAAATATGTCTGCCTTGAAGCCAGCTTTCAACTAAACTTGCTCCTTTAGGAGTTTGAAACTATCTCCAGTGGTATTATGCTGAGTGAAATAAGTCGATTGGAAAAGGACAAACATTATATGGTCTCATTCATTTGGGGAATATAAAAATTAGTGAAAGGGAATAAAGGGAAAGGAGAGTAAATGAGTGAAAATATCAGGGTGACAAAACATGAAAGACACCTAACTCTGGGAAATAAACAAGGGGGTAGTGGAAGGGGAGGTGGGTGGGGCGTTGGGGTGACTGGGTGAGGGGGGCACTTGGCAGGATGAGCACTGAGTGTTATATGTTGGCATATTGAACTCTAATAAAAAGATACTTATCTAGTGATTTTACATCACAGAAAAAAAAGAAACTACCTCCATTGTACATGTGAGGGTTCATGGAATGTGATGTATTGAACTGGGAGACAGAATCCTTCCTGGTATGCAGCTTGCCACTTGCCTCTCAGACAGCTCTCTCAGGCATCTAACATTAGAGAGTTAGATGCTAACTCCACAGGCAGTGTGGAGCTGCGAGAGAAAGGCCCTTTTCCCAAGTCTCAGCAAGATGTATGTCTTGAACAGAGCTTTCAAATAGCATTGCTCCTATGAGAGTTAGAACATAGCTCCATTCTACGTGGGAAGGTTCCATGCAAAGCGATGTATTGAAATCATACACAGAAGCCTCCTGGGCCTGCAGATTTCCAATTGCCTCCCACACAGCTTCTGACAAGCATCCAACATAAGGTGTTAGAGGCTATTCCAGATTCAGTGTGGAGGCGCATGGGACAGGCCTTTTGCTCAACTCTCGGAAGTATGCCTTGAAGCCAGCATTCAACTAGCCTTGTTCCTATGGGAGTTAGAATGAAGCTCCATTGTAGGTGTGGAGGTGAATGAAAAGTGCTGTATTGAATTTGGACACACAGCCCTCTTGGGTCTACAGCTTGCCCCGTGCCTCTCACACTATTTCTGCCAATCATCTACCTCTAGGAGTTTGAAACTCAGTTCACTAGCAGTGTGGAGGCAGGAGGGACAGCACCTGTGCTTATTCCTCAGAACTAAGTGTGCTTTGATACCAGCTTTCAACTAGCCTCTCTCCTAAAGGATTTAGAACCAAGCTCCATTCTAGGTGAGGAGGTTTTATGGAAAGTGATGTATTGAACTGAGAGACAGAATCCTTGCAGCACTGCAGCTTGTCTGTTGCCTCTCACACAGCTTCTCTTGGGCACGTGACATAAGGGAGTTAGTAGCTAAGAGCACTGCCGATTGGAACCATGAGGGACAGTCCCTCGGCTCAACTGTCAGAAATATGTCTGCCTTGAAACAGGCTTTCAACTAGCCTCACTCCTATGAGAGTTAGTACCTAACTCCATTGTATGTGTGAGGGTTCATGGAAAGTGATGTATTGAACTGGGAGACAGAATCCTTCCTGGTATGCAGCTTGCCACTTGGCTCTCAGACATCTGCTCTCAGGCATCTAACATAAGGGAGTAGAAGCTAAGTCCACAGGGAATGTGGAGCTGTGAAGGACAGGCTCTTTACTCAACCCTCTGAAATAAGTAGGCTTTGAAGCCAGCTTTCAAGTAGCCCCACTCCTATAGGAGTTAGAACATAGATCCATTCTACATGAGGAGGTTCCATGGAAAGCACTGCATGGATTTCAGACACACAAGCCTGCTGAGCCAAATGACTCTCACACAGCTTCTGCCCAGCATCTAACATAAGGGTATTAGAAGCTAAGACCACAGGCAGTGGAAGCGTGTGGGATAGACCCTTTGCTCAACTCTCAGAAATAATGAGGCTTTGATCCTAGTTTGCAGCCAGCTTCTCTCCTATAAGGATTAGAAGCCAGCTCCAGTCTAGGTGAGGAGGTTCCATGAAAGCACTTCACTGAACTCAGAGTTCCAAGCTTGCCACTTACATCTCACACAGCTTCTGACAAGCATCTACCATAAGGGAGTCTGAAGCTCAGTTCACTAGCAGTATGGAGGCATGAGGAACAGCACCTGTGCTTTATTCTCAGAACTATGTGTGCCTTGATGCCAGCTTTCTAGCATCTAGCCTCTCTCCGAATGGAGGTAGAACCGAACTCCATTCAGGGTGAGGAAGTTCCATGGAAAATGATGTACTGAATATGGAGACAGAATCCTTGCAGGACTGCAGCTTGTCTGTTGCCTCTCATTCAGTTTCTCTCAGGCATGTGACATAAGGGAACTAGAAGCTAAGAGCACTGCTGATTGGAGCTGTGAGGGACAGTACCTGGGCTCAACTCTCAGAAATATGTTTGCCTTGAAGCCAGCTTTCAACTAAACTCGCTCCTTTAGGAGTTTGAAACTACCTCCATTGTACGGGTGAGGGTTCATGGAAAGTGATGGATTGGACTGGGAGACAGAATCCTTCCTGGTATGCAGCTTGTCACTTGGCTCTCATGCAGTGTCTCTCTGGCATGTAACATAAGGCAGTTAGAAGCTAAGAGCACTGCAGTTTGCACCCGTGAGACAGTACCTGTGCTCAACTCTCAGAAAGACCTTGAACCCAGATTTCAACAAGCCTTGCTCCTAGGGGTTTAGAACCTAGCCTTTTTCTCAGTGAGGATATGCCATGGAAAACTATTGAACTTGGTGACACAAACCATCTAGGCCTACAGCTTGCCACTTACCTCTAACAGCTTCTGACAAGCATCTAACATAAAGGAATTAGAAGCTAAGTGCCAGGTAGGGTGGAGCTGTTAGGGACAGCAAGTGTACTCAACTCTCAGAAATAAAGCACTTTGAACCCAGCTTTCAATTTGCCTCTTTTCCTATGGGCATTAGAATGTAGCTCCATTCTAAGTGAGGAGATTCTATGGAGAGTGCTATATTGACCTCATACCACAAGTCTTCAGGATCTGCAGATTGCTACTTGCCTCTCACACAGCTTCTGACAAGCCTCTAACATAAGGGTTTTAGAAGCTTACTCTATAAGCAGAGTAGAGGCGTGAGGGAAGGCCCTTTGCTCAACTCTCAGAAATAAGTATCTCTTGAAACCACCTATCAACTAGCCTCGCTCCTAGGGGTTTAGACACTAGCTCTTTTCTAGGTGAGGATGATCCATGGAAAACTATTGAACTCAGAGACACAATCCTTCTAGGCCTGCAGCTGGCCACTAACCTCTAATACAGCTTCTGACAAGTATCTAACATAAGGGTGTTCGAAGCTAAGTCCAGAGTCAGTGTGGATGCACGAGGGACAGGCACTCTGCTCAACTCTCAGAAGTAAATAGGCTGTGAGGCCAGCATTCAACTAGCCTTGTTTCTATTGGACTTAGAATCTACCTCCATTCTAGGTACTGAGGTGCTATGGAACGCACTGTATTGAACTCAAACACACAGGCTTTTTGGGCCTACAGCTTGCCACTTGCCTCTCACACAGGTTCTGACAAGCATCAGAGAAAAGCAAGTTAGAAGTTATCTCCCAAAGCAGTGTGGACAAGCAAGGGACAGAAACTTTGCTCAACTCTCAGAAATAAGTAAGCTTTGAACACAGCTTCAATTAGAATCGCTCCCATGGGAGTTAGAAGCTAGCTCATTCTAGGTGAGTACGTTCCATGGAAAGTGATGTATTGAACTCATGACAGAAGCCTTCCTGTTCTGCAGCTTGCCACTTGCCTCTAACACAGGCTCTGTCAGACATCTAACATAAAAGAGTAAGAAGCTAACTTCACAGGCAGTTTGGAGGCACAAGGGCCAGGCCCTTTGATCAAGTCTCAGAAAGATGTATGTTTTGAACACCACTTTTGACTAGCATTGCTCCTATGGGAGTTAGAACATAGCTCCATTCTATGTGAGGAGGTTCCGTGGAAAGCGATGTTTTGAACATGGACACACAAGCCTCCTGGGCCTGCATATTTCCAATTTCTGCTCACACTGTTTCTGAAAAGCATTCAACATAAGGGTGTTAGAGGCTAAGTGCAGATTCAGTGTGGAGTCAGGAGGGACAGGTCCTTTGCTCAACTCTCAGAAGTATGCCTTGAAGCCAGCATTCAACTAGCCCTGTTCCTACAGGAGTCAGAATCAAGCTCCATTCTAGGTATGGTGGTGCAATGGAAAGTGCTGTATTGAACTTGGACACACAGGCCTATTGGGTCAACAGCTTGCCACTTGCCTCTCACACCATTTCTGCCAATCATCTACCTCTGGAAGTTTGAAACTCAGTTCACTAGCAGTGTGGGGGCATGAGGTACAGCACCTGTGCTTATTCCTCAGAACTAAGTGTGCTTTGATGCCAGCTTTCAACTAGCCTCTCTCCTAATGGAGTTAGAACCTAGCTCCATTCTAGGTGAGGAGGTTTTATGGAAAGTGATGTATTGAACTATGAGATAGAATCCTTCCTGGTAGGCAGCTTGCCACTTGCCTCTCATACAGCTCTCTCAGGCATCTAACAAAAGGGAGTTAGAAGCTAAGTCAACAGGAAGTGTGGAGCTGTGAAGGACAGGCTCTTTGCTCAAGTCTCTGAAGTATGTAAGCCTTGAAACCAACTTTCAAGTAGCCTTGCTCCTATGGGAGTTAAAACATAGATCCATTCTATGTGAGGCAGATCCTTGGAAAGTGCTGCATGGAATTCAAACACACAAGCCTGCTGAGCCTGAAGATTGCCAAATGATTCTCATGCACCTTCTGCCAAGCATCTAAAGTAAGGTTGTTAGAAGCTAAGACAACAGGCATTGTGGAGGCACAAGGGACAGGCCCTTTGCTCAACTCTCAGAAATAATTATGCTTTGATCCCAGCTTGCAACCAGCCTCTCTCCTAGAAGAATTAGAAGCTAGCTCCAGTCTAGGTGAGGAGGTTCCGTGAAATTGCTGCATTGACCTCAGAGCCCCATGCATTCCTGGTCTGCAGCTTGGCACTTGTGTCTCACACAGTTTCTCTCAGGCATCTAACATAAGGGTATTAGAAGCTAAGTCCACAGGCAGTGTGGAGCAGCCAGGGCAAGGCCCTATGCTCAACTCTGAAATAAAGATGCCTTGAAGCCAGCTTTCAACTACCCTCTCTACTATGAGAGTTTGAACCTGGCTTGATTCTTGTGAGTAGGTTCCATGGAGCATGCTGTATGAACTGGGAGACCAAAGCATTCCTGGTCTGCAGCTTACCACTTGCCAATCACAGAGTTGTATCAGGCATCTAACATAAGGAGTTAGAAACTAAGTCCACATGCAGTGTGGAGCTACAACGGACAGCCTGTTTGCTCAACTCACGGAAATATGTATGCCATGTAACCAGCTTTCCGCTAGCCTCATTCCTATGGGAGTTAGAGGGTAGCTCCATTTTATTTTATTTTATTTTATTTTATTTTATTTTATTTTATTTATTATTTTATTTTTGGTAGCTCCATTTTAGATGAGTACATTCCATGGAAAGCTCTGTATTGAACTTAGAGACTGCATCCTTCTAGGCCTGCAGCTTGCCACTAACCTCTAACACAGCTTCTGACAAGCATCTAATATAAGGGTGTCACAAGCAAAGTCCACAGGTAGTATGGAGGCACTCTGCTCAACTCTCAGAAGTAAGTATGTCTTGAAGCCAGCTTTCAACTAGCTTTGTTCTTAATGGAGTTACAATCTAACACCATTCTAGGTGAGGAGCTTCTATGCAAAGTGCTATACTGTACTTGGAGAAACAAGCTTTCCAGGTCTGCAGCTTGCTGCTTGCCTCTCACACAGCTTCTGACAATCATCTAAAGTTAGCATGTTAGAAACTAAATCCACAGGCAGTGTAGAACTGCGAGGGACAGGACATGTGCTCAACTCTCAGATGTAAGTATGCCTTGAAGTCATAGGCTAGTTTTCAACTAGTCTCTCATTTATAGGAGTTAGTATATAGCTCCTTTGTAAGTGAATCAATTTCTAGGAAATCACTGTATTGAACTTGGAGACAGAACACTTCTGGCCTGCAACTTTCACTTGCCTCTCACACAAATCCTTCCAGGCATAGAATATAAGGATTTTAGAGGCAAAGTTTACAGGGAATCTGGATGTGGGAGGGACAGGCCATGAGCCTAACACTCAGAAGTAAGTATATTTTGAAGCCAGCGTTCAACTAGTCTCTCATTTATGGGAGTTAGAATCTAGCTCCATTCGAAGTGAGGATGTTCCTTGGAAATCAGTGTTTTGAGCATGAAGACACCAGATATCTTGGCTTGAAACATTCACTTGCGTCTCACACAACTTCTGTCAGGCATTGAATATAAGGATGTTAGCAGCTAAGTGTACAGGCAATCAGGATGTGGGAGGTACAAGTCATAATCCTAACTCTCAGAAGTAAGTATGCCTCCAATCCAGCCTACAGCTAGACTCGCTCCTATGGGAGTTAGAGGCTAACTCTGATCTATGGTTGGATTTTCTGTGGCAAAAGCCCTATTGAACTCAGAGACACAATCCTTCCAGGCCTGCAGCTTGCCACTTGCTTCTCAAGCTGCTTCTGACAATCATCTAAAATGAGGATTTTAGAAACCAAATTCACAGGCAGTGTGGAGTTGTGAGAGACCGTACCTGTGCTCAACTCTCAGAAGTATGCCTTTAAGCCAGAGTTCAACTAGCATCTCATTTATGGGAGTTAGAATCTAACTACATTCTAATTGAGCATGTTACTAGGAATTGCTCTATTGAACTTGGCTACACAAGACTTCTGAGCTTGCAACTTCCACATGCTTCTCACACAACTTCTGCCAGCTTCTAACATAAGGATGTTAAAATACACTCTCAGGTGCTTTTTCCATTTCGGTGCCCTCTGGAACCTCAATTAAACTTATATTTTTCCTTCTGAGGCTGTCATTCATATCCCTTATGAGGGATATGAGATCATGAGATCCCTCATGATCTTTTAATTGTTTTTCTCCTTTTTCCTCAGCTTCCTTGCCATCAACTTGTCTTCTATGTCACGCACTCTTTCTTCTACCTCATTAACCCTCGTTGTTAGGACCTCCAGTTTGGATTGCATCTCATTTAATTTATTTTTAATTTTGGCCTGATTAGATCTAAATTCTTTGTCATAAAGTCTC